>NC_139928.1:6567463-7017463 GCF_963514095.1 Eutrigla gurnardus | reverse complement strand
TAAGTGGCTTTTCAGGAATACTTTGGATTAAATCACACCTCTCCTAGTGTTATTCATTCAAGGCTATGGTGCTCTGTTTGGAAACTCTCTGAGTTATGGATGAAAAGCCAAAGGTTGATCTCATTATTTGAACAAAAGGGATAGTTGTGAGTCTCAAGTTGCACGGCGGGGTCCTTGTGTTTTTTTGAGTATGTTTCCAGCTCGACAATTCTTCTTCTCCTTCGTGTCGAGCCTTTGTTGCTTTTTATTAATGTGCCAACCTGAATGTCTCAGCCTCGTGCTTCCTGCCCGTGTAGCGGCGCTCAACTGTGGAATCGGTGCATTTGTTGGAGGTGGCGGTACAGCCTCGGCGTGCGGATGGATGTGACAGCTGAGTGTTGAAGTGGGTGGCGCTCTCCTGGGACCCGATGGCAGGTGTGATCAGGCCCGTTTCTCAGCTTCTCCTCTGGCTCCCATAGGTGTCACGATGCTCCACCTGGCGTGTGAAAGCTCTCGGGGGAGGGATAGAAATCACAGCTGTGGAGGTGGCTCGTTTCATGAGCGCAAGCTAAAAGGTGGAGGTGATAAACTGCATGTACTTTTGTTACTATAATCGGAGGGCACTATCGTGTGGAGAATATGATCAGATATAGTATTAAAAAGGTCCCAGCGATGTTAAAACGAGTAAAAAAAAATCCATCCATTGAGATGAGTATTTGCCCTCAGGTTCTTCGCTGTCATGCCAGCTCTTAAGTCTAGAAGCTATAGCCTGACAACAAGCTAGTCTTTGTTCTTCGCCAGCTTGTTTTGCCTTGTGATGTAGCTAAAAACAAAAGAGCTGATGAGGGAGAACATTTTGACCTTTCTTAAAACTGGAATAGAAATATTATTCATAGAACTCTCACGGTTGAAAACATGTACTATGACTTTATTACTTTAAATTGAAACAGTAGGCTCATGCTAAATGCTCGGGTTCATTTAGCAGCACGCTTTTAGGTATTTTCAAAGAAGGGCTGAAAATATTAAGTTTGACACAAATAAAAATAATAAGGACAGAAAGGATAAGTGAAAATATCTCCCAAAAGCCTCTCCAATGAAAACTACACAGTTGCAATATATTCTCTGTACTTCATTAGAATTGAAGCAAAGTCCTGAAGCGGGACGTAACCATGTTCCTCCCCCCACGGCGTTCGTGACGTAAGGAAAGCCAACAGGAAGGAAGCACCGCTCACGCCTCCTCTGGGGCCGTCACTCTTTCCCGAGCTGGCTGTAGCCTGAGGACTGGGCATCTCTGGCACGCAGGGAGGATTTTCCGATCCCCTGCCCCGCTTTCAGATGCTCGTTAATCTGCCGGCTCTATTTTTATCTGCCCTCTCCTCCCACCCCCGGGCTCTCTGCCTTCACTCGCCTCCTTATGTCCGTCCACAGAGGAAGAGGCTGCCTCGGCAGGCCGGCAGCTCCAATTAGAGGCCTCTCCGCTGGGGATTGGGCTTGCTGTCCGCCTCTGGCCCCTCAGGCTCTCAGCCCGTCTACCTTTCTCAGGTTAGCCCCAGACGACGCCTCTCTCGTCTTTCCCTCCCTGTCTGCCACGTTACTCTCTGTCTCCCCCCTAGAGCTTGTGGCGCTCCACAGGGAGTATGGGGGAGTGAAAGGCCTTCTGTCGCCTGAGGGCTGGCTCTAGTCCCTCGACTGTACTTTGAGGAGAAGTTAACTGGTGCACCTTTCAGCAAGCCGCCTCAGTACAACTGCTGGAGACACGAACTGATCGCATTGTCACAGCTACTGTGAGCGTACAACGGATGGCAAACACTATTGTTAATCATCCGTGCAGAAAGGGAAAGGTTTTTACGAGTTCTGCACAACCATGATGACTCACTTTGTTTTAACCTGCGGAACAAGAGCATTTAATCAAAATGTTTTACGATTCAGTTTCCCACAACAAAAAATCTTTAGAACATAGTTGTTCATTAAACTGAAGTATAAAGGACCACTTTTAAAGAGACATTTCCTGGTGCTGCAGTTAATAAAACTATGTAATTGATTAAAATAAATTATTTCAGTTAACCTTATGGCTTTTAATTGATATATCACATGACTACTGACATTTTTGGTCAGTGTGTTGGTCAGGATGTTTCAACCGCTGCTCGCCTTATACACAACCCATTGTGTGTCTTGAATGGTCGTAGCTACGCCACATTCATCTGGGTCCTCTCATCTGGATCAGTTTTCCTGCAATCCGCCAAGAGAATAGCATCTTTTTTCCCAGTTTAGCCCCCACCCAAACTCCGCATGCTCACACCTTCTCCAACCCCATTAATCCCTCAGCCTCCCACTTCTTTATTTCCCTTCAAAGAGACAAGCGCTGCCCGTGACATCAGTCACAGGAAGTGAATCTTTAGCGTTGACTAATTTCCATCGATTGCCTCCAGACAGGCTTAGCAGACGAGACCCATTCCCACACAGAGCTGGCTGCTCTCATTTAAGTCTCCCCGCCTGCAGAAAACGCTTCACAATGAACGCAGTCAGCGCTTTTATCTTCTCCTCCACTCCTGCTTATTATCAAATAAATGCGCGGCATAGAGAGATACCCATTGACAGGACCGTGCATAATGACTCCTGGCTGTGTGAAATGGATTAATAAATAATGGTTGAGCATGGGGAGAAAACAGATTTGCCTCGTCCCACTACTTCGCAACAAGGCGGCATACAAAAATCCCCACAACACTCGGCTGGATTGTGCCGGACCACATCTATAGGAGCGCTGCTGCACGGAATTTAAAAACGCAAACCCGGCCCTTGAATGCTCCGTGGAATGCGTCGTAAATTAGAGGTGGGCTTTTTAAAATGTGAAGCGGAAAGCACATTAAAATCCGCTACATGATGTTCTACTGAATCCTCTAAAGGATCCCCTCCAAGAGACTCCTCTCCTGTGAGGATGGAGAGGTAAAAGCAGCCTATAAAAATGTCCAGGAGCAGAACTCCTCTGCAACCTGTATCCCCCCGTCTCGCTGCTGACAGAGCCGCAGCAGAAGGTAAATCAGTTTCCTTTTTTACTTCTGCTTTCACGCTCTCATGAGTATACCACAATTCAAACACACGTATCCTGCCGTTTCAATGTGCAAACTTGAATCGAACAGGCACACAGTCGAGTCCACAAACACCAGAGGCCTTCTTGTTTTCAACAAAGCATCCCCCATCCATCCCGTCGGTGACATATTGCTTCATTAACGCTCCCGGCTTTGTGTATATTGACAGCTTTTTTTTTCAAAATGGCAGAGAGTAAAAGTGTTCCCGTCGCTCGCTCTGAGGGGCTTAAAGCGACTATACAACCCAAACTGAGTGTGTGCTGGTGAAGTGAGCCCCTGACTGCCACAGTATCCCTGTGCTAAAGTAATAAGTCTGTCTGAGACACGGGGTGAAAAGGTCTCAATCTCCTTAACGCTAGATTAAGGAGCAGCTTGATCAAGGCGTCTTAAGTGCTTCATTTTGGAATCAGGATCGATAGCCGCTAAGAAGAATTGAGCTAGGAGCTTCGGCGGGTAGAGCTGATTGAATAGAGGCTAATGACTTCTCAGAAGCCCCTCTCACTGGAGGAATGGCTCCTACTGTATACACTTCTCGTGTTTTTTATTTTAGCAATTGAAATCCCTGTCCTTAAAAGAAAAGGTTATCCTATCCCCTAGCCGCTGTTGTCATAGCATCAGACAAAGTAACAGGGCCTGCCTCGTATTAGAGCTGACATGCTAACACACGGGACTAATGAAAAACATGTTTTCTACCAGGAGCGGCGACAACAGTCAGGCCGGCGTGACGTAGCGGGGGTCAATCCGGACCTATTTTGAAGACCCGCGGAAAAAACCTGTGCTTGTTTTTCTGGGCTCCCAATAACTGCCCGACCAATTATGTCTATCAACACTGCGCGCAGCCTCAATCGCCGTGATCCGACCAATCCCCACCCTGTCTCTGTGGTTTCAGGGTGAAACCCAGCTGAGGAGTGCCCAGAATTAACCAGGATTAGCCTTGGATTGTCGGGGATTACTCAGGCTGGAGAGGGATTAAGTATGATTGCCAGTTTGGGGTGGGTGTGTGTGGGCTGGCTGGCTGGGTGGGTGGGGGGTGCAGATGCATACAGCCACGTGCGAGTGCATCGGGGTGAACATGTGTCAAGTTGTGAAACACATAAAGTGACATAGTTTTTGTTGCAGTGTGTGTACAAAGCTGCCTGGACTGACAACTCTCAAACACACCAGATATGATTGGATTTCCAGATCTTACAGTCTGCAAAGACGTGTGGAACTGTCTGGAAAGTGTTTTCCCTCTATGGTGTGTCCAGGACACGGATATAATTTGATATTAGTTGTTGTGTAGAATTAATATAGGAGGCTTTTCTCTGCTCAGGCACAAAGCTCCGCTGAGAGGACTGCTGCTAACAGAGAGACAGTGAGAGGAAAGAGGGTGCAAAGGGTTACATCATTCCCGTTGCTATGCAACACAAACTGGATAATTTGCGATGGATGTAATTAACGTTAGCTAGCTATCCCGTACTAAAAAAGGGACGTGGGGGTTGAAAATAATAATAATCAAGAAAATTAGCCATTGCTCTGTTATTGCAATTCTGAAATGGAGGATGTGGGCACACGGCGCCCTGCTGAAGAGAACATGCCGTTTGTGGCCTTTTAAAAGGCTGCGTTGGAGACAACGGTCTCAATAAAATGTAGGTACAGGGGGGTGGACAAAATAACAGCAACTCACAGTGTAATTTACAACCACAGAGGGGAATTACACTCCCCGGTCTGATGCAATTTTAACGCAATCTGAAACAAAGCATGTATTCCTTGAGGGGTCTGCTGGATAGAATGAGACTGTTCAGATGTTCCTGTTATTCTGTCCAAACCCTACATGTGAAAGGGACATGATGAATACATCAAACCTCATGTGTAAAATACCCAGCCTGCGGAAACAGTTGAATGCTTTCTTCTGTAGGTCTGGGGGGAGCTTTGTGAAAATGTGAAAAAATAACTCTCGATGATGTTGCATTATGGGGCATGTAGTGTTTTTCCAGTGTGAGAGCTTGACTGCAGACTAAAAGGTCAGGCTATTCCGTAATTCACAATCAAAAATGATTTTCTATGAGAAGTGATACTTTGATTCTGCACCTTTCTAAAAGCTCTGTGGATGTAGTATCTTTTTTAATTATTCGTTTAAATAAAAATGTTATCAATATGACCTTCAACACTTTTTCTATAATTATGTTTTTACAGCTATGAATGTGCTGTGGATTGGATTATTCTGGCTACTCACCGTGTTCATCAACAGATCCATCACTTTCACAACTGAGCAAACTCCACCTGCTGATGTGATGCAGTTGGAAGCACTTGAAAAAATAAATGTATTGAACAACAACTAAGTTGGGATTGTACAGTCAATGTAATGCCAAGGTCAAGTCTAAACTTTGATGCTAAGTCATTTAATTAATAACTTACATCTAAATGCTCAGCTATAATTATAGGGTTACAGTTGAACATTCAGCTGTAATTATACAGCATAAGCGATGCAGAATGACACTGATCATGATGTAGTTTATCATCATATTGAGCAGAAACCAGTATGCTCAAACCCATTCATGAATTGTTGGCTGGTCTGGAGTTTTTGAGAAAAAGTGTGAGGCTTCTGTGTTTGGACAGATCTGTGTGTCCACGGGCCATTAGCCAACCACTGGACTGGCTATCCCCTGACTCAGTGGAAGCAGAAGTGTGTCAGGGTCAAGCTCAGTCACTATTAATGTACAATATACAGTAGTGGAGCTCGATACAGTGAAGCAGTCTCCCTGTAGAGGAGGAGGGAGAATGTGAGGACGGATTTAGTCACCGTTCTTTCCGCAACAGTCCATCTCCTCCTGCATTAGCAGAGAGGCAAAGGCTGAGAGCAGAGGGAGCCGGGTCTCCTCTCAGGAACACTCTTTCCGACAACTTAATAAATATATATGCTGAGGCAGCGACGGCCAACTACAGACGGCTGAGAGTCTACAGGTTTCCAACCAAAGACTGACAGTTTGCTAATCATTAACCCCTTTTAGACAGACGATTCCACTGTAATGGCGAAAAGGCGAGTCAAAATATGACGCAAACCAACCGTTTCGATAGAATGTCGTAGCGCTGCAATGGTGTCCGTGTTTAGATAGCACCTCGGTGTTGCGGAACGAGTGAGACGTCCCACAGCGCGGCCACGCTCTGGTCCACGGACTCGTCGGCCATGTGACGTATTCAATGAGCGCTGGAAATCTGATTAGCTCGATGCATCAAAACAACTACGAAAGGTGAACTTTTGCCCGTCTCGCAACAACTCTTCAACCGCAAGCGAAGTTGCTGTGCATCATATACATGTCGATGGGTATAATAGCGGCCTGGTATGAGCAATAAGCGGCGTTTTATCTTCTGCGGATCTACGCTCTGAGCTCGTTAAATCCGCCAGCGGCGTGTCGCCCTGGTAACGCGTCTTCACTAAGACGCGTTACCAGGGCGTCTTTTCCGCCTCTGGTGCTCGGAGCGTTTAGATAGAACGCCGTATTGCCTTGTCTCTGATGTGGCTCAGTTATTAATTTAATATTTCACATCAAGAACATCGTGTGATGAACTAGTTAATAGTCGTATAATATGACTGCCCCGTCATAAGAGCTAGATCTGATTGATTAAATGAATGTCTTAAGTGTGCTGATTGCTCAGTGTTACACTTACTGCCCATGTACCGAGGCTCCCTGCAGCGGCCCCGGGTTTGGATCCGCACTGTGGCCTACCCCTCTTTTAAAGCATGTCGTCCCTCTCTCTCGCCTCTTCCACTCTCACCCCTTCCTCCCGCAATAAAAGGCCAAAAGTGTAACTTTAAGAAATGAATGTGTTGCTGAGATGTATTTTTATACTATATTTGAAATGTTGCTGTTTTCATGACAAAAGCTCAGGAACTCCTCCTCAGACTAAAAATTGTTGGGTGACCCACCCCTCAACAAAGAATATTAAGACATAACCCCCCCTATTTTCCTCTGGTGGTTCATTCCATAAAAAACGAACGGTCCCTAATATTCTGTTATGCCTTTCCGCCTCAGTGAGCGTTTAGACTGATAACAGGGCGGAATAACGGAGGAATACTCCCGCAACGAAAAGGCTGTCTGAAAGGGGCTAGTGACATCTCCTGCTTTATAGCATTTTATTGCAATGATAACCTGGAGACTCTCTGTCTCCTTTTCGCATGTGATGATCCAATCCTGCACCGGAGTCACATTGATATATTGGACTCATTAAAATGATAATTAGGAAGTTCCATGATTTTTCATTTTGTCTTCGCCAGCAAACAAATAGAGGATAACAACAATCTCTGGTTTATTTTATCTTTCTCAAGGGCAAAGCTGTGCCCATCATGTTAAGGCCTTTACAGACCGGGTACGTGATGAAAGTGCAGAATACTTGCCGCTGAATATTAAGCATCAAAACTATAACCAGCTTCTATGTGAGTAGATGTGACCCTGTCAATGAAAGGTTTGAATGAAAGAAATTGTTACAAAAAAAGGCTCCCTTTTTTGCTGTGATTTGCGTGATTCAAAAAATACAGTCTACAAAAAAAAAACAATTATATATACTGTATATGTATATATATATATATATATATATATATATATATATATATATATATATGCACACACACACACACACACACACACACACACACACACACACACACAGACCACAATGCAAAATCTGGCACATTGAAGTACTGTACAATGTATCAGCAGGTAAAGGAACAGCAATATATTGTATAACACACACAGACTTGCACGCGCACACACACACACACACACACACACACACACACACTGCTAATCACAGCCTGGTACAGGTAGTGAGACACTGGGACTACTGGTGATTGAGCCTCCCTGGTGGATTGGAAGCAGGAATCTGACAGACTCAGATAAAAAGGCTGTTTGGAGTTGCCTGCAGCATCAAACAGCATCAGCCACCTCCCCTCCTACGCCCCCCCCCCCCCCCCCCCCCCCCCCCCTCTCCTCCCCACCATCACCTCCCCTCTATCATTTCTCCCTCTTTTGGTTTACTCTGTTGCCATGGCTACGCCCAGCCGGAGCCGTCATGTTGTGGAGGAACCTGTCAGGGCGCCGCTCTCAGATCACCTGATGCGGGTCGCCTCCACCGGCGGCCTCTTTCACACGCCGTCATCGTTCAATTTGCCTTTGATAAAGTCCGCGTTCCGTGGTGCGCCGCAGCTGAGGAGTGCAGTCGGCCCATTTCGTCGTTGTACGCCGTACGTTGAGCCTGTGCAATTCCACCGACCTTGTGTTTTGTTGAGCACCCCTCTGAACGGCAGAAAAGAACATAAATACATCTCTCCTATCCAATTTCCACGTCCGTGAAGAGAGTCTAGTCAAAGCAGCGTGATTTGAGTGGCCGATGGGATGAAAATACCTATTAGGAGTCATGCTGAGGGGATGGGAGTGTGTGAAGGGGGCTTCTCTACATGAATGAGAATAGCAGTAGGTAGGATGCAGGGCTGATTTGAAACCCACTTAAAGCCAAATTCCCCCTGTAAACATTTTGCGAGAAACATATTACCTGCTGCTGTGGGTGCTGTGCTTTTCGTAATACGCTGCAACAACAAAGAGCTGTCACCTCTTTCAGCTGGCTGTCCGGTGCACAGCTATGTGGCTCTAGTTTGGTATAGAGGGTGGTCTACATATGCTGACTTGCGCTGATCTGCATCTGCACAGATCTGCATCTCCTGCTGTTTGTTTCCGATATATTTGCTTGCCTTTTATTGCAAATGAAAGGATGGAGGGGGAGTGGGGTGGAAGTTGTGTAAGGTGATGAGAGAATGGATGTGGCGAAAAGGAGAGAATGAGCAATGTCGTGATCAAGAGACGCTGGGACACAGAGAGGGAGATGAATGGGGCTGAGAGCAGGAAAATTGGACAGGAGGCGGGGAGTGAATGAAGATAGAGAATGGCTCGAGATATCAGGAGACAGAGATTGTGAGCTATGTGCAGGTAATAAACAAGGCAGAAATAGATAGATATCTCCAGAGAGGAAAAAGAAAAAGTGTGTGATTGTGCGCATGGGGAAGACGGTTGGGGGGGTTTGTTCCTCACCCGCAAGATCAGAAAATAGCAGAAGAGTCGGAAAGAGGGGAGAAGGCAGAAAAGCAAGGAGAAGAAGCCGGGGAGAGTGTGAATAATGACACAAGCAGGAAAGATTTGGATGAACATGCTGTACTTAGACTAACTTGGCCAGCTGAGATGATGTGTATCCCTGCTAAGCTCTCCTTTAGGCAGGCTTAGATCTCATCAACTCACTCCAGGTTGGCACCGGCTTCAAATGCTGCTGTGGAGCCCTGGATTAACTATACAGCCGTCACTCAGACACTTAAACAGGGGTCTGTAGAGGCTTATCCTATACACTGCCCCCCCCCAACACACACAAATACACACCCACAACCGACATCCGTCCGTCTTCAAAGCTACTTGCAGGAAGACTTCATCATAACGATATATGCTGTCGTCGCCTACGGTCATGTTAATTGTGCCATGATTTTAAAAGAGGTTAAATGAGCATGTCCCTCTCCTCCTCCCTCGCCACGTTTACTTCCCCTCTATCTTATTCCAGGCCTGTGTTTTTTTTCTTCTTCTTCTTTCTGGTGCTCTTCCAGATCTGCTCCTGCCAAATCACGCCTCCCCCCTCCTTTCCCTCTCCTTCCCTCCCGCCCTGTCTCTGGCTGAATCTCAGGCCCTCATATTGGAGGCCCTTCAATCGATATGGGCTGTCTGTGATTGGGTTGCCTCGCGTGATTCATTTCTGTAACCTTGGTGATGGTTTGATGTGGAGGCTGCACCCGTGTCCATATTATGACTCAGTGAGCGCGTGTGGAGAGAGAGGCTGGTCAGGGGAGGTATCGATTGGTCCTTCAGTCTCCCTGCCCTCCTTGCTCTCCCTTGCATCTCCCTATCTTTCTTTAGACATCCTTTTTTCCTCACTCACAGTGCAGCCTTGATAGTTAGACCATAATTTGAAATGACTTTGTGTTCTCAAGAAAATATTATTTAACCTTAAATGTTCCCATGGGTGTTAATGCTTATCCATTTTTTTTCTCTCTCTCTCTCCCTTATCTGCTCCTTCCTCCCTCTCTCCATCATCTCCTTCCCTTCTTTCTTTCTTGTTCCAGAATTCAATCAGACACAATCTGTCCCTTCACAGTCGCTTCATCCGGGTGCAAAATGAAGGTACGGGAAAGAGTTCCTGGTGGATGCTGAACCCAGAAGGAGGAAAGATGGGGAAAGGACCCAGGCGACGGGCAGCCTCTATCGACAACGGCACCCGCTACCTGAAGACCAAGGGTCGCATCAGCCGAAAGAGAGCAGGAGCTGTAGGCCTCGGACGTGGACAAGGTCAGGGGGCCGGACCCACAATGCAAGGCTCCCCAGAGCATGGCAGTCCAGCAGGGAAAGGAGGTGTGGGCATGGGGGGTGAGGAGTATGACACCTGGACGGACATCCATTCCCGCACCTCCTCTTCTGCCTCCACACTGAGTGGCTGTCTGTCCCCAATCCTTGCAGAGGCAGAGGCTGACGAACCGGAGGAGGGTGGACTGTCCTGTTCAGCGTCCCCTCGACTGTACCCTAGCCCCACCAGTACCCGCTCCCCGGCCCTCGGCACAGGGGGCCACTGTCCAAGTGTGGAGCTGCCCCAGCTGACTGACCTGGCGGGGGCTATCAGTCTAGATGAAAGTGGCTACCCCCAGTCACAGCCAATCAAATGCAACGGTTATCCCTACGTGCCTGCACCCAAGGCAGAAGGCTCCTATTGTGGGCCCATGTATGGACAGCCTCCCATGGGCATGCTCCGGCATCACACTCCCATGGAGACCATCCAGGAGAATAAGCCAATCAGCTACCAGCGCCCAATGAGGGGCTACTCAGAGAACAACGCCCTGCAAAGTCTGCTTACTGGTGGTCCTCCATACTGCAACAAAGACACAGTGCTGGGTCAGGGACGAGAAACACACACACTAATGACACAGGGGACCAATGGCATTCACAGCCAGCACAGCCACAATCAGAATAGCAGCCACAATCACAACCACAATCACAGCCAAGAGCATGCTCACAATCCCAGTCTACACAATGGCCATGGTTCAGTCCATGACCAGAACACAACCCACCATCAGAACCACAATCAGGGTCACAAACACCAAGCCAGCCTCGACTACAGCCACAAGCCCCTCCCTGCCCACGACTACGGTCCGAGTCACGAACACGGTCACAGTAACAAAGTAAACGCCAGCCATGATCATAACCCTCGATCCAGCCAGAGTCATATGCACAACCACAACCCCCATAACCCTATGCACAGTGGGCCACACCCCCAGGCCCTCTCCCCAAGGGTTAGCACCGACATCTTGCAGCCCTACAGCCTCAAGACCTCAAACCACTATGGGCCCAGACCTCACCTCCCAACATCGCCGTCCCTGCCACCCAACCCTGCTGGCGTCATGGACGTTCCCCAGGACCCCTGTCGCCTGGCATCGGCACCTCACCCCCGTCACCAGCCTTACCCTGGAGCTCACCATCATGGTATGACCGATTCCTGGCATGGCTTCTATCACAACAACCACCAACCGGGGAACGCTGGTTACCAGGGGCAACAGCACAACTCCCACAGTAGAATGGCTGCCAACCTGGAGATGGAGAATGTCGCTAATAGCCTGGACTGTGATGTAGACTCCATCCTGCTCAATGACTTTATGGACACAGAGAGCATGGACTTCAACTTTGATGGCTCTCTGTCCCAAGGCATGGGCATGGGGATGGGAATGAGTTTGGGGGCATTTGCTTGCCCTCCACCAGCACACAGCCACCAGAGCTGGGTGCCAGGGTGAACTCAGGCCCAAGGGTTTGAATACACATGACCGGAAAGCTCACCCACTGGGCCAGGCTGCTGGTGGGCTGTACCCTTGGACTGACTGACTGTGATTCTGTTTCTCTGAGACTGTAGAACAAAATACATATTGTCATTTTGTTTCCTGGGGACTCCGTATAGCCCCACACCCCCCCTCCACCCTGTTTATAAACCCTTCTGTCTCCATATTGAACCTGCCCCCAATGAGCCCAGTCCTAAAGCTCTTCTTGTTCATGCCCTTCAGTTTTTGTTTTGTTTTGTTATTTTCATGGTCTCCACCCAATCTGGTACTGCCTGTCCTAAGCTCTCACGCACTTTACATCCATCCTCTCCATACAGATGCAGTAACGCAAAGACCAGGCAAAGTCACGTTTGTGTGTTGGCTTACGTTTAATGTATGCAATCCACCTTACAGTATTATCTCCTTCTACAAAGGAGGTGTTGTTTTTGACTTGAGAACATGATCAAACAGCTGCATAAATATCTTTCAATGCAGAGGTGCTCTCAGATTTGGGGTTAAAAGGCGGAGGAGGCTTTGAGGTTTAAGGAGGAAGAAAAAAAAGGAGGTCTTTTAGAAGAAGAGAGAATAAGACATACGGGGATGATGGGATAGAAAGGAAGGGAACTCCAGGATCAGGAAGACGGACTCCCTGGTGGACAGTGGTGTTTCATGTTTGGTTCAGTGCAGGACAGTCATACATCAGGCAACCATCAACACCACCACAATGAAATGCAACGTCCCTTCTTTAATCTCCAAAGTAATGCCGGAGTGATGCATCGCTATTGCAAATCTAATGCGCCACTCTGGGTTTTTCACCCCCCCCCCCCCCCTCGTTTCTCTCCCTCAACTCTGGACACACCGGCTTAATGTGTTTTGGCGAAAGTGATGATTAAAGTCACTCTGCACTAAATGGGGGAGGGATTGAAAAGGGTGGTGTTGGAGAGGGGGGCACTGATAGGAAAGGAGAAATGCAAATATTCCCTCTGTGCCTCTTCCTCTCCATTTTGTGGATTTATGTAGCTTTCCCCGTAATGAAATAAGCAACGATCAGAGCCTGCTGTACATCCTGAGGAGCTCTCTGATTGGCCTGCGCTGGGCTGCCTCGGCGTGGCTCCTTCACCAGCTGACCCCAGAACAGCTTACCGAGCAGCTGTGGTCAGGCCTGGATGTTGATGGAGCTGCCGTTCTCAGACCCCAGTCAACCTTGTCTAATTCACTAACACCCAGGTTCAAGCCCACTATGTGCTTTTACTCCTGCGAATTGCACACTGATGAACAGCGTCAGCAGATTACTATTTGGTGCTATCTCCTCTTTCCAGGCTCCCTCCTATCACACCGCCCCATCCCGAGGTTACTCGGAGGGTAAACAAGAGTAATTAACCGCCAAACAAGATGGATGATTTATGCAAGTCTGTGTATTCGCTCATCGGTACAAAGTCATAATTCTTCCCCCCGCCAAGAACAAGGAGGGCGATTTTTTGAGAGGTGACGCCCAGCGACAAGGTAAAGCGGCTGGCAAGCGGTGTGCTTACTTATATTGTCCTTAGAGTCCTTCACGCATCCCCTTTACAAGCGTTCCCCCGCTCCGTCCTGGCCATAGCTTTACTTTGCTGTTGTCTTTTCTCGTGCTCGTTCTGTGATTGTGCAGTTGTCTGTCCTGTTTCAATACAGCATGGATACAAGCTTTTGTGTGCATTTTTATCTCTTTCCCATTCCCAGAGGGGCAAAGACAACAGGCGAAGGGGGCATTCGCCAACCCTTGTCCTGGCACCTGTCCCACTTGAGATAGAGAAAACAAAAGAGCGAAGAAAGGTAGATAGATAGAGAGAGCCTGAACGAGAGGGAGGGAGCTACATGAGTAGGCAGGATCTGTGAGACTGAAAGAGATTTTCCAGCTCAGTAGCTTTCTGTAGAATTGGCTGTTTGAATCAGGCCAAATGTCAAGTGCTACTCAGCCAGCTTCAGCGAGCTTTGACCAGAAAAGCCACTTCTCCCTCCTGATCAAGGACAATGACGGGTATTTCCATACACATTTCTTTTGCTTTCTTCTTCCCTTTTCATGAGTTAAGATGGCCCATTGTTGTAACCCAACTGTAATTTGTTCTCTGGCCTGTGTGCACTTGTGTGTCAAGCTTCTCGTGGGTGTGCGAGTGTGTGTGTGTGTGTGTGTGTGTGTGTGTGTGTGTGTGTGTGTGTGTGTGTGTGTGTGTAGCACAGTGATTTACAAGAAATGATTAAGGGAATATTGTTGAGAACTAACTTGTCCTGGTATTGTCCATGCCTGGATGAGTGCAGCATACATAATATATACAGTTTATATTTATTGGTTAGGGAGATGGGTCTTTGGAGGAACACTCAGACCCCTCACTGCTTTGTCTTCTTGATGACAAAGAGGCAGAATGCTATTTCAGTTTGACTACATTTCATTCTGTACATAATCTATATTGAGAAAATTGTATTATAATTTTTTTGCAAATATCAATTTCTTTTCTAAAATGATGTATCTGCTCATCTGGTGACCGTAAAATGAATAAATAAAAAACAAACAAATAAGATCCTTTTTCTGTGTCTCTTATTTGCACACACAAGCACATGAGCACTATCGTCAGGTGGAACCTTGGTTTCTCTTATATGAAGTCTAAAAAGGATTTTTTAAATCAGACCCACATCAACAAGTCAATGTAACTGTTTTACTGAAAAAAGGAAGAAACATCAGGATCCAGCTTCCTGTATGGAGAGGCATCTAGTAATAAATAATAATAATAATAATAAAAACTACATTATGGGGAATCAGAATAACAGTATTCAGTCAATTAAGTACAAATCTGTGAAATATTGAATCGTTTAATTTTTTTGCCATCATTTTTTGCAGTTATAACAACATTGCACTCAGCAAAGCAGTGCAGTGGAAACCTGGAAACATCGCTACAGTGACGGGCCAAGAGACAAAACCATGCACCGTGACAATATAATAAATAAACCAATTTATTTGGAGATAAAATGAAAAATGAGCACACCTGAAATGTTGAAAATAATTCTTCATCGCACTGGAGGTGTGCAAACGTGTACAACAGGTCAAAGTTGAACTTAGGAGTCCGTTTACAATCTGTAATGGATGTTTACGACAGATATGTGTGGTCTTACTGTTCACCTTGGTTTTTTCTTCCAATTACATGGCACTAATCTCAAGGTTTGTTTACAACCTGATCGTCTGACTGCTCGTGTTCCTCGCCCTATCTGACATTCTATGCATGAAAAATCACCGGAAGTTGAGTTATGAGGTTGCCACATTAACGGTATCATCACGCAGTTGAACTCAGTATGTAAATGTATCACAAGATGTATCATTAGCTGCGAGCGTGTGGGTGTACGCATCTATTTTTGAGTTTGTACATGAAAGTGTGCGTATGGCCTGTGCGGTTGTGTATATGTTTCTATAGAGAACATGTTTGTCTGTGTAAGGGAGCTAGGAGGTAATTGTGTGTGTGTGTGTGTGTGTGTGTGTGTGTGTGTGTGTGTGTGTGTCGATAATGTATGTGTTTTTCAGAGTTTACATGTGTGTGTTTGTGCGTGTCCACATGTGTGTTTAACAGAGTGTGTATGATGGAAATGAGTTTAACACACTATATCACCCCAGTACCTCAGTTTTGGGACTGTTTGAGTGTGTATTCGTGCGTGTTTGTGTGTGTGTGTGTGTGTGTGTGTGTGTGTGTGTGTTAGTCGTCTAGCGCTTGTGTGATAAGGCTCGTTAGCAACCCGATGCCATGCCACAGCTGTGTCTGTCCCAGCGGAGGCTTCCTCACTGAGGGACTGACTTGCATCTGCACCGCCATACTGTGCTATACACACACACACACACACACACACACACACAGCTGTGTCCTCGTCACCCCCTCACCTCCATTGCCGTGTGTGTGGCGTGAGCCTGCAGAGAGAGAAAGACAAAGTAATAAATGGTTAGTTGGCAGCAGCTCACCTGACAAGATGGCTGATCCCTGTACACCTGGGAAGATGGCGGCACCCAGCGCTACACACACACACACACACACACTGTCAGAAACCAATAACAGCTCTCCATCATCCCCAGCTCATGCCGTTGTATAAAATATGCCTCTCGGATTCTAGTTAGTTCATCTGGTAGAGAGGGGAAGGTTGGTGTGAGACAGAATGCATAATAAGGACGGGCTCCTGCTGCACTCCATGCAAATGTGAAGCCTGACGTGTCAGAGCTGTGATGGATCTGTTCTGACAGACACGGTGACAGCCTGGTGACAGCAACTTTAAAAACAGACACCCCTTCCCCTTCTCCCTCTCTCCCACCTCATATATATTTACAACCGGAGCATCCTAATGCACTTTTTCCTCCCTAATCTCCCATGTTCTCCTGCAGCTAGTTCAGAGACACGCCGCCGAGTATGGAATTTTGTGATCTGACAAAGGTTACGGGCTGATATGCAAGCTCCGCACCAGTGTACGGTATCTGCATAAACCGTGCGGTGCTGCATAATGTGTAGGGTCTGTCAGTAAATATTAGTGAGAAACACTCAAATCCACTGAATCCCAAGAAACTGCTCTGACTGGAAATCAATCCCTTCTGAGATCATGCAAGCTAATGGCACAGCTTCCTAAATAAATAGTACATTATTAGCTTTCTATAATCATTGTATGTCGAACAAGAGAAACAGAAATGATTTGTCAAAAGCTGTATCATCAATCAACAAACACTCAAATGCATTAGAAAATGAATACCTTCTGCCTCCCTTTGTTATACCTATCAAATATGCTGATGACCTCACGGTTCTGATGGGGTAGCTGGCTTGACTCAGAAGGCCTTGGATTGTGGTGGAATGGAGACAGGAGAAGGGTGCGAAGACCATGGATATGAATGTCTCTAATCATCTGATCCGTCATGGGATGCCCACATCAAGTATTATGCTCTCTCACGGACAAAGACTTGGGACTTGAGCTGGTGATGTGACATTCTAAAACAAAACATACCTGACCTTCATTCGCCTGGTTCTTGAGTGTGTCAGCCCTGTTTGTGGTGGGCTGACAAAAGGCCTCTCTGAGGAGCTGGCGAGTGTTCAAAAACAGTTCTGCAGGATCGTTCCATCTTCGCTTCTCCAGTTGATCCAGAATGTTGCAGCATGTGTCCAAGAACTATGAAAATAGATCATATTTCTCCCGTATTAGCTTCTCTGCGTTGGTTCCCTTTAAAATCCACTATGCTATTACTGCTTTCATTTTATGTATCATTTCTTTCACATGGATTGACGATGTTTTTATTTTCTTATGTTGTTTATTCTATACACATCCATTGCACTTCGGTTTCTGCACTTTTCATTTGGTTTTGTTAAAGGGTTCTTTTCAGGACTTTTTCCTCACCAGATGTGAGGGTCCAAGGACAGAGGATGTCATGTCTTGTACAGATTGTAAAGACCTCTGAAGAAAATGTGTGATTCGTGATGTGTGGCCGTATAAATAAAATCGGATTGAATCCAATTTAATTGAATTGAGTGAAAGGCATGATGAGGCCAACCTGCTAACCCTCACCAACGCACTCAAGGACAGCTTGTCGGCCCAGGGAATCATAACGCCCATGAGGAGAACCAAAATACATGAAGTTTTCTATTCCTTGTGCTCTCAGATTGTTCTGTAAATGAAAATATATTTAGGGTTCATGATCTTAATTCAATGCTCCTGCATATGATGTTGATCCCTGTTGCATTTCAGGATTCAGAAAACCTGTCAAATTTTAATAAAAGAAGCTGATTTTTTCTAAAAGACTAAAAACTGGTCTTTACCGCCTTATCTTTGTCTGGTGTTAAATTCTAGAGTCTTTTAAGGGGAAGATTGTGATGTCTAACAGATTATTATTTTCCCTAAAAAATGTTTTGCATATATGATCTGCAGATCTAACAAGCTCCACAAACATTTCTTATTTCTGATATCATTTTGGTGAGTTTATGGTTATAATAGAAGGGAGTTACATTCTTGATGCAGTTGCATACATCAAAGCAAATTCAGCCAATCACCTGCAATACTGTACGGTAATGAGCTAACAATGTTATGGTGTTAACATTGAAGTGATATACTGGGATTAACAACTCTGAACGCCCACACAGATATTTCACCTACCTGTCATCACATTACAGTACCAATATCATCAATCACTACCAAACAAATCCTGCCCACGACGGAAAATAAACTAGACAGAGATTTCTGATAGATGGAGGAAAAAAAGGTGAAGACGGGGAACACTAGCTCATCTTCTCCCTCCGGACACGGTAGGCTGGCATCAAATCATAAACCATTCTCTGAGTGTATTCTTAGTTAGTTAAACAGATGTTTACTACAAGTCAATGTCGGTGAGAATTCATTAAGCGGAGGTATTGTTGCTATGGTTACCATAACAGTTGAATATATGTTGTGCATTCATTTGAAACGGCTTTAAACTGCGCTTCAAGGCTTTGTTTAATGTGTGCCATTATGCAATGATAATGACACCTGCCAGCTAATCAGAAACGTCTTTCATGGCCATTCTTTGATTGGATATGAAAAAAAACAAAACATACAAAAGCAACATTTTTCCACATTTACTTTCTCTTCCACAGAGGATGTTAAGTGCTGGTGGTTGGCCTACAATCATGCTGTACGGTTAGGTGTCCTGATCCAGTCTCGGTGGCCTGCTGACCCCCATGCAGCTCCCAGAGAGACAGGACGGGCTGATGGGACTTCCTGCTGGTGAGCGTGTTGCATTACGCTCACTGCTGCGGTTTATTAAAGCAGAGCCTCCCCAGGGATTCAGCTGATGGCGAACATCAAAGCCGTGCCTGGTGTATTAGAACAGCGAGAATGTGGGTGGAGGTCATCTCCAATGAATTCTGCCTCATATATGGGACAAACGCCTTCAGCACGTTGCATGAATGCTCATTATCAATTCATGGAGCACTGAACACTCCCGGTTTCTCTTCAAATTCTCCTTTTTTCTCCCTTGTCTTTAAAGGGAGTTGAGTTTTTTTCTTCTTCTTCTTCTTCTTTTTTGAGCATGAATTTCGACAATTCAAACTTCCGCTCAATGACAAGCTACGAGTCCCACGCTGGAAAAAGGTCCCATGTGTTTGAAGCATCTAGGCCGCTCCATCTTTTTGATCAGCAGCTCGGCTGTGAATTCTGCAGATCAGAAAGTGGATCAGAGGCTCCCCGGGGACCGCCATTTACGCCTGCCACCAGCGGAGGATAGAGAACGTAATTAAGAGTTTGTTAAGATGCCCAAATTCCTTCTCATTTCCACCCGCCTCCCTCCATCCGCCTCCCATCCCTCCTCCTCCTGCTTCCAGTAGCTCTGATCTCGCCACAGATTAAACCTCTCATTCCCCGAGAAGACGGGGCCGTGGAGGGGAGCCGCATCTCCAGCCACACAGGCTGATTATCTTAAAGAGTAATTAGCGAGTGTGACAATCTCACAGACGGAGCACGGTGCCGACATGATGGAGATGGATTATTCTGACTGGGGTGTACGCAGGCCCCTCCGAAAGGCACAAGAAAGAGGAGTGCATGTGCTGCGTGCGTGTTAATTATCAGTGTCACTCACTCTTTATGTGTCTTTATGTGCTTGTTAGTAATTACTGCTCATGTATGTGTACGTATCAGTGGCAGTCAGTCAGTCAGCGAGCAACTTCAAACCACCGCAAGGCAACAATTATCCCCCTCAATGATATGCAGCTCGGGCTCGGTACATACTGTGTGAGATTTGACACTAAATGCTAATTGATGTGGAAGTTGATTGTTACTTCTGTGGGGGAGGGTGAAGACTTGAAAACAGACTTTTCGTGCATAGAAATGCGTTCCGGGTGGGTCAGTGTGAGAATGCATTTCATATTTTATTAGCGTTACAGGTCTAATCCACAGGAAAACAAAGACAAAGGAAATTAGCATAAAATACATGTAGGCAAAGAGGGCTTCAAATGCCTTGTGTAGGAATATCCATTTTTTTTATTGCATTGTTCCTCATCATCATTCCTTCCTACCCTCAACTTGCTCTCAATATTAAAAATAATAGTTAAATTAAATTATTTTTTAAATCAGTGGAGACTAATTGGAAGAAGGGCTCGAAGAGCTATTAAAAATGAATTAGCTTTAATGTGCATATGAGGGAAAAGTTGAAGAGATATGTGAGGTAATTAGACACCGTCATGACATCGATATTTTACAGGGGTAGTCGCGCCGTGATCCATACAGAAATAACAAAGGAGACTGAGTAGACACTGGTGGTGGTGAAAGAGGTAAGGGCAAACCCAGCTGGAGATCTGGATGGATCTGATCCGGAGTCAGTTGTGCAAAATACAAACTTTCGTCTTTTTTTACAGGGTGGAGATTTACACGTGAATTAAAACAGTGTTCTAAAGGTCCGTTCTTGTCTCTGATGAGACCTTGGAAGGATCCTTTGGGCATCTGGTTCTGATGGAGGTGACAACAGCAGAAACAGAAAAGCATCTCTCTCATCTTTGTTAAACCTAGATGAACTGAACGGAGTGAAACCCTCAGTAGGCTGATTGAGTTGGAAGCAAGAAAGGACATTCTAAAGTGAGAGAAAGCATTAAAAATGGTCTTCCCATCTAAACTTTTGTCATGCTTCAGAAGCAATAATGCATTTATAAAAAATTACTTGAGAAAGAAAAGTTCCCAATGATCTTTCATAGCGACTAGAAAATCATCCAAATCATTCAATTGCCTCACAGATCACTGCTGGTATTTTAAATTTCAAAATAAATCAGTGCGTGTCTGAACAAATCTTTTCAATCCTTTCTTTCTCTTCATTAATTAATTTCATTAATTCAGTGAAGGAACAAAGCCACGGGTGTCCTAATCAACTCGTGTCCTAGTTTATGTCTAATGGAATTTATCGGGCTTGTCTTTATTTAGATACCATTGACAGTAGTCTGCTGAGGGAAGAAATCCATTTGTCCAGTTATTACCTTCTGGCCTGCCTGCAGTGGCTCATTGGTATGCACCCTACTGTACACACACAGATCATCCGTCTATGTAAAAAGTAAAGAATTAGGGTTTTGATGGGGGGTGCTTTAGAATATGAACCACGGAGGCAAAGACCAGGCTACATATTGGATCGTCCTTTTTTTATTCATGTTCACTGCATAGTTTTATTTTGCTACTCAGCTCTCCTCTCATTTCAGATCACTTCCTGCCTTTGTGTGTTTTCCCACCAGTTTTGATTGTCCTGATTAGTTTCACCTGTCCCTGGTTAGTCCTGCAGTCAGCTCACCTCCTGCTCAGCTGGTCTCACTTCCTGTTTTCTTGGCCAATTTGTCTTTTCACCAAGTGTCCAGCGGTCCACATCTTAGAGATCCCTGGACCCCCAAAATATAATCATAACATAATCCGTAATAATCTGCGCTGCTCTAATTGCAAATCAAAGGATCCCCTGAATATTAGACCAAAGGAGAACATTGAATCAATTTGATTGCTTTCAGGGGTAGCATAGTAGGAAAAACAACATGGGCATAGGCTGAAATATACTGTTTCAGCTCCATCCTTTTATATAGAAGCTAGTCAGCAAGCTGGCTCACTGTGGCCACACGACTAAATGATTTGCCAGACCAGTCAGAGGGACTGAGGGGAAGTAACAAAAAGTTGAAGGTATTTTAAAACCTAAAGGATTTTGGGCTTTTGAGAAAACCTTTGAGGCCCCCCTCCCTCCCCCTCCCACGCTCTACCAATGCAAGCATCATCGTGTTTATAACTGATGTTGCTGTTGCAGCCCCCATCTGTAGAAGATCCGAATGTTCCTAGTGTCTATTTTTCTGTGCTTGGTGTTCCTGTACCCTGCCTTTTGGATTCACCAGTTCACCTCCCTGCCGGACCTCCAGTTTCATTTGGACTTTAAGTTTATTTCAACAATAAATCATTGAACTCTTCCTGCTGCCTCCTCATCGGTTTGCATCTGTATCCAACCCTGCGTCTCCTGAGACTGTTACTATTCCATTTTTTTGCTCTACTACATCTATTATTTATTAACATCTATAGTTACTACTTCCAAAGTATATATCATCATCACTAATATATGAATAGAATATGTTGCTGGTTTTCTTTATTGTTTAACCCGTTTTCTGCTCGGACACTGAAACTCCTAATGACCATTTCAACATGCAATGGATAGATATAGATGGATATTTACTCATCATCGTGGTGTAAACTACATTATGATTGATTGCATGTGTGTGTGTGTATTATTTCTTGGTCTGTAACACACGCTGAACTCCTAGCGCTTCTCTGCTGTCCCTGGGACGTTTTCTTGTTGAGTCCATGTTGAGATGCCAAAACAAGCAAGAGGGAAAACAGATCAATGAAACACCGTATCAGATGATGGAAAAAGCTGCGAGAGCGGAGAGAGCGGAGCGTTGGGGGAGAGGAGTGAAGATCAAACTGGGCAAACAAGAGTGACATCATCGCCTCCTCGCAACCACCATCGCAGTACAGATGTTGATGGTGGATCGGTAATGACCCGACTTTAAAGTGATTTTATAAACCTCAGATCTTTGCGTTCCAAGAAATATACGAGCGTTAATCCATTTGATATCTTCCTAAAGCTTTTTTTCTCTTTTTTCCAAACTGATTTAATGCAACTGTAATTAAACCAGTAACCAGTGAAAGTTGTAATCCCTGGTTTTAATTGGTGACAGTAATGTGTAGTAACAGTAAAAAATACAGGTCCAAACGCATCCTGAGCCGCTACAGAAAATATGAAAATACACTCGACACAGTGTCCCAATTCAGTCGCCTGCGAAGGACGTGGCCTTCATGGTCTATGTCAGCCAGGTCCTTTTGAAGACCTGGTCTATAGAGGATTGTCCTGTCACCTTTTGTCACTCCCATCACCTAGCAACCAGCTGCAATTGACAAGAAAGAGCATAAAAGAGGTAACTAACATGATATAATTAAAAAGGAGCCAGAGACCATATTTTATTCTTTTTATTTCATATAATGGTGGAGGATATGCTTCGCCATTAGCCCATGATGTATTTTCAGGTGAGCGTAAATTCTGCCACCTGCTGCTAATCCTCTTGCCATTGCCATGTTCATTCAAATCCAATGGTCACTGGCCTGCAATGAATCTTAGGATATGTTGGGCTGTGAAGGATCCGTTGGCTGGACGCAGGACATTGCATTTCAAGGAGTCGTATTGTAACACCCATTTCCCCCCCAAATTCAAATTATGAACCTATATGCAAGTTTTTAGACAAAGGAAACCCAGCTAAACATAGGCGATAGACTCCTTGGCCATTGTCAGTCGGCGAGTATGACTTTCTCTCACGTTCAACTTCACACGCCAGAAATGGCTATACGAATATGTCTAGCTTCATTCATAACATTGACATTTAAAAAGAGATTGACTGACCTGTCTGAGAAATGCAGGGAAGAAAACAATTCAACAAGCACTTGGGACCAAACCAAGAATCAGAATCACAGTTTTTCTTCTCAGGCTCATAATCCACAGTGTGTGTGTGTGTGTGTGTGTGTGTGTGTGTGTATGTGTGTGTGTGAGACACACAGTGTGTGTGCATGTTAAGACTAAGGTTTGTATGAGTCCTAAATTGAACTTCAACAAAAATTCTGTAATAAATGCTGATTTTTCTCCATCCCAACATGATTAAAACGAGATGTGTGAGGAAACCTGCTGTATCAGATGGAGGCTGAGAGGCAGGCGGAGGGAGTAGGAGGAGTGTTACATTGGATGGCAGGTATATTGCAACTATCAGAGGACTCATCTTCCCCAAAACACTGTCCGCCTCCAGACTTTGCTCTCTTATTCTTTTGGTGAGGGGGGTGATTCTCCTGCAATTCCCGAGGTGGCAGCCGGCGCTATCATGTCACAGTCATGCCATGCAGCTCCGGCTAGCTTGAAACAGGGGGAGTGATGTTGAGCCAGGCGATAGACATCTCATTACACTTTCATATGCTGCTAACCGCCGCGGGGTCGGCTGGCTGGTCAAAGAGAGCTGAACACGGCTTCACTGATTCAGACGGCTGCTCTTCTCTGCACACCCAGAGGCAGGTACTTCACTCTTTTCCCCCACGTTAATTAATTTCCTGACGCGTCACTCCTCGTCGCTCCCCTGCAGTAATGTCTTCTGCTCTGTGTCCCGTGGCTCTGCTTTTATCAAACGGCGAGATGTTCAACATCAAAACAGTGCAACCCCAGTGCTGAAGGGGGCGAGCCTGAGCCTCCTCGTCCGGCGTGGCCGAGGTTTGACCCAGCCCGGCGTCAGTCGAGCTGCCAGCCAGAGTGCACATGGCATGACAGTGTCTCTCTGTCTCAACCCCAACACTGGAGTCATTCTTTTCCCTGCCGGGCCGGTCCCTGCAGCAGGCCGGGCATATGGCTGACATGCATCGCCCGGGGTTACGCCTGGGGGCTGGCGTCCCTTCTCTGAAGGCCTCGGCTCCCTGGAGAAGCAGGTGGTGCCAGATAACAGCTGCTGGATGCAGCAGGATTGG
Source organism: Eutrigla gurnardus (assembly GCF_963514095.1). Classification (NCBI taxonomy): domain Eukaryota; kingdom Metazoa; phylum Chordata; class Actinopteri; order Perciformes; family Triglidae; genus Eutrigla; species Eutrigla gurnardus. The sequence continues at coordinate 6,993,016 of NC_139928.1, read as the reverse complement.
TCTTTCCTCATGTGCACCCCTGATAATCCTTTCTCTCCAGTCCAACCAGTACACCAAGTACTCAAGTGGTTTCCAGCTCTATATCCCAAGGAGGCCCATGATCTTTCTTAATATGCATTCTTGTTCATTTACGTCTCCAGTCATATGTTTAATGTCCGTACTGGTGCCATCAAATGAGCTCATGGTCACAGTTTCATATGATTTTCCCTCTATTGTACTCACAACTGGATTCATGGAAATGTTCTGATAGTTGTGACACATACTGAAGTATTTGCAAATGATATACTCATGATTCTAATCTCCTCTTGGCCCTTCATATGGAATTAAAGCGCAGAAAACATAAAATCCTTCACCATTTTTAGTCACATAAGCACTGTGGCTCTATGGTAATTATTTGGTTCAGACTCAAACATCTCTATTGTATAGAATGCCAGGACATTTTGTACAGACATTAATTTTCCACACATGATGTTTCCCACTGACTTTGGTCCCACTGACGCTATGAGGTTTTTAGTGAAATGTCTTAATAACGATTGGATGGATGGATGGACAGCAAGTTTGGTAAAGATATTCATGGTCCCACCAGGATTAATCCTCCTGACTTTGATGATCCCCTTACCCCTTCATCAAGCTCCATCATCAGGTGAAAGTCTCAATGTGTCCATACTTTTTCTTTCTTCACAATGAGCTGCTAGCTGTAGACTCTGGTTGAGAAAAAATACAAAGGAGTAAGGAGTAGTCATTTTGTTGTGAGCCATCTAGCAACACTACAGGCATACTTCACTTCTAATGTGCAAAAACCAAAAATCACAAGTTCTATTTGAAGGCAGCATAACTGTCGTATTAAATCTGATTTTTGTTGTTTTCAGTAATTACCGAGAAGCCGATCAATTTTGTCATCATGAATCCAGAAGTTGTGATATTTTCAGCAGCAAGAGGACACTGACCACTACGGATTACAATAAATGGGGCTCAGTGGCTCAGAAAATACTTTTTCTAACCAAAGGGAAAAACGCGTGTGAGCTGACTGGATAAACTTCATAGTGAGGTTTTCATACCCATTTGTGTTTCCCAGTTTTTAATCAAAAATATTTTGCCCCATAAGCCTATTAAAAACACAGATTTGCAGATTTTATTCTGAAAAGTAAAAACTAAAGCTTTTTCCCCCCATCCAGCTTATATCTTAGTAAACACATCACCCAGCTTGCAGTGCATCACAAGTTGTCAAGATGGTTTCTGGTTCGGCTGGTTTGTTCTCGCTTAGATAACGGTTTCCACGGGGGCAGACTTCTTAGCCTCCAGGTCGCCTCGGAGTCTAACATGAGTTTATTTCAGTGATGCCTGTCTGTGGAGTCCCCTGATTTGTAAATGCACTGTAGTGAGTGGCTGCACTGAAGCCCTGCTGACGCCTGAATCTCAGCGTTGCCCAGCTGAGGACTCAGACCCAGGAGCTGCGGCCCCAGACAGGTCATTGGAGGTAACATCAGTACTGCCTCGCTACCTCTGATCTGCTCTGACAACAAGCCTACCATTTGGCTGACAGGCTCCTCTGCATTTAGTCGGTTGAGACCACTTGTTTCCGAGTCTAGAGGGGTTCAAATGGTCATAACCGCACAGCAATCACACATCTGAACCAGACCTTGGTGAGATTTAGGTTTTAGTGTGCTTGACTCATCAGTCTGCAGAGAGCACTGTATAATATTGCAGCCCACTAAGTTATACTTGTTTAACTGTAGCCTTAATCATTATTTTGATATTCATGGATCAAACGACGATGTAAACTGAACTCTGGGGTTGAATTGAATTCAAATGTTGCTCGATGTATGCTTTTTGGTGTCCAAATGAAGAAAAATAAAGAAATAAGTTACAGCATATCAGTGACCGAATGTTGAGGCATTTTTTTGAATTTTGGAGAGGGTTAAGCCCCTTCCTTGTGCTTCCAGTTGTTATGTTAAACTTGGCTAAGGCTGTGTTTCCACTACGAGTGACAAGGCAACAGGTGACAGATTATTTTCAATAAAAGCTGGTGTTATTTTTCAGCATTCATGTCAACAAATCATATCTTTTGTTTCAGCTAGTTTTGCTCCATCTTTTGTTTCATGCTCATGACATAAATACATCAACAAGCACTTGAACAACACTTGTTGTGGTGTCGATAGTTATTTTCTCACCTGACTCTCAGCAAGTCGCCGATAAGTGTATTTCCCAAAACTTTAAAAACTAAGCTAAACCCTGAACGAATTTTTAAAAACTGCACCGAAGTGAAAGTCGATGTCCATGTTTGTCAAGAACTTCCACCTTCAACAGTAAGCGTACGAAATAAAGCCTCTTCACTATCAGCTGAAAACAGTTTTCTAAGTTATTCCAGTTATTTCTACCATATCTCAATATCTAATTCAGAGAATTGTGTTTGTTTGTACTTTGAACTTGACCTCCTCTTGCACCAGACTTTGAGAGGGAAAAAAAAGGTCCTACTCCCAATTTCTCAAACCAGTGAACGAAAATATTTCTTCCGTCTGGCGTCTCTTGATAAATTACAGCGTGCTTGAAGTTTTTGTAATAATAACCTGTGAAATATGTAGATGCAACAAACCAAGAGCTCATGCCCCGCTTCAGGCCAAAGCAAACAGCCGTTATGTTTTGCAAACACCTTTCTAAAGAGAGAGGGAGAGAGGCCATTACCAGGCCACAGTGACCTGGAGCAAACCTCTCTCTCTTTATCTCTCTCGGTCCCTCTGCAGCCACACTGCTACTAATTGAAAGTGTTGTGAAATATAGATGAACACAGGAAGCAAGCAGGCTGTTCCTTCCCTTTCCTCTCTTGCATCCTCCATCTCGTCTCTCATCCCTCTTTATCCTTTTATCTCTTTATCTGCCTCTCCTCTTGAGGTCAGATTGGTCTCTCTCTCTCTCTCTCTCTGTCTCTCTCTCTCTCTCTCTCTCTCTCTCTCTCTCTCTCTCTCTCTCTCTCTCTCTCTCTCTCTCTCTCTCTGTGTACATCTCCCTTCATCATGAGTTTAGACAGGTTAGGTATACACAAAGTTCCTCAAACAAACAGAAGATTCTAATACATTATGGCAATAATACATCATTCAGCCCAAAAAGTGTGTAGAAATCAACAAAAATACACCTTTTTTTTAATGTTTTGAATTTGCCATTCCAAAACCGTGGGCTTTAATCCGCTGCATGGTTTCACATTATGTCGACCGAACAGAAAAGGCAGAATTACTAGGCCACAGTACAGCACGCTGGAGTTATCCAGAGTTCATCTTTAATAAAGGCGAGCATTTGGGCATTTAAGATTTAATGACTTAATAACAAACTTTTGCGAGGCAAAGTTTAAGTCGTAGGAACGTTGTACAACATCACCCAGAGAATAATGACAGCGAGGTGAAGCACCGAGCTCCAGCACTAACAAACAACACACGCTGCACCACTTTACAAAACCTTTCCAGCCGGCCTGTTTAATTTTAAAAGACCTGCGCCCAGACAGCATTGTGCACAGCTAGTTACAGTGTGAGGAGAGGGTGTTCTTTACAGACTAATGACCTTTGGTCTTGTTTTACAGAAACATTCAGGGCACTAAAGATGGACACATTCTCACTCCGCAAGTCCATCCATCGACATGTAGAGACAGACAGGTAACCAGTCTATCTGACATGTAGAGACAGACTAGTAACCAGTCTATCACAGGGCTGACATGTAGAGACAGACAGGTAACCAGTCTATCACAGGGATGACATGTAGAGACAGACAGGTAACCAGTCTATCACAGTGCTGACATGTAGAGACAGACAGGTAACCAGTCTATCACAGTGCTGACATGTAGAGACAGACAGGTAACCAGTCTATCACAGTGCTGACATGTAGAGACAGACAGGTCCATCCTGCATGTCTTTGGACTGTGGGAGGAAGCCGGAGAACCCGGAGAGAACCCACGCTTACGCAGGGAGAACATGCAAACTCCACACAGACCCGAACCCGAACCAGGACTCTAACCCGGGACCCTCTCGCTGTGAGGAGACAGTGCTACCCACTACACCACTGTGCAGCCCTCCCCAACAAGTGTCTTTTCAAAATAAACTTTCAGGACAGGAATAAGAGTCATAGAGGATACTTTTTGTATTTATTGAAACAAGTTTTGAATCGGGATTCGATTCTGAAGTAAATCAAAGCACCAAGAATAGAGCTGAGGTTCCCAGCCTTTAGGGGCTTTAGCATCGCCAAGTGGGAACGAGTCACTTCCAGTCATCTTAATGAGGGGAGGTGTCAGAGGGGGAAGTGGTTTTGATCGTGGCAGTAGGGGTCTGAACCAGATGCCACTCTTGAACACTGCTGAACTTCTGACAGCCGCCTGGCTCTAATAGAATAGAAGGAGACGGAGGACGAAAGCTACTTTTACACTCTTTTGTTGCCCTGACAACCTGAAAAGTGGTAACAAAGCAGCTAAGGGCTCAAACCTTAAAAAGTACCCATGCTTTTTGCATGCATTTATATTACAACTATATAGTAATAATACATTATGATGCAATTGGGTATCACATTTAAAGAAATGCTGGAAATGTATGTTTTTAATGCCCTAATCCATTGAGACTCGACTTGTAATTATTGCTTATTTTGGATTTCAAGCTTTACCAAAAACAGCACTTAACTTTACTACAGTAAGACAGCATTTCCCAAACATTTAAAACGAAGCAACACTGATCCCTTACCACGTGTTGCCATAAGTTACAAGTTCTCACGCCGAAGCATATGAGAACCCTCAGTTGCTCGCCCCACATAGCCTATAGTAAAAGGTCACGACCTGGTGACAACCTGTGGGTGTGAGGGCAGCTGTGATTGGTTGCACATTGTATACACACAAACACACTAGTGTATATTGACCCGCGTCCTCTGGCCTCCATGAACATGGCCGTGAGCATCAGCACTTTCACTTGACGCCATGCCGCTGACAGAGAGATGCACACAGAGCCTGCTCATCGCTGCTGCATGATCATTCGATATCTGTACAAACTAATGTTCTGTCTGTGACCAAAAAAAAATTGTTTGTGTATTTCTTTGCATTTTTTTGTTGTTGATCCTTCTAAAAGTCACCTCTGATAGCCATTATACACCCACGCACTAACATATCCCACAATTTCTGTTACCCCCTACCAGCTCACTCCCCCACAACGTTCACTAAACAGATGCGGTTTGTTGCTACGTTTCTCTGATTTGCAGGGATTTACAACAGTGGCCGCGGCCGTATTAATGGTGCGGTGTTTGCTCCGAGCTAGTTGGGGGATCTTAAGCACAGCGGTACGTCTGTGACGCGCCGCGGTCAGGAATGAGTTTAGATTCTGGGATTCAGAAAAAGTCGTCGTGACCATCAGTGTTCTCCCAACACATATTATATTGTAATGCCTCTCGGAGTCAAGGTAGCTCTTTGTGCATCCGTGAGTTTATGCATGTTTCCTCGCTTTTTGAGCATCGGGCGCCGGTATCCGTGGCTGTGATTTTCAACGCCACACAATTATGCAGTGAGTCTGCGTCCACTTTTTATTTGTATGCGTGTGTGAGTTGTATGAGGCTGTAAATCACCTCTGTGCCTTTGCTACCTCTCAGTCTGTGTTCTGTGATAGATCCTGACAAGCTGCTGTCTGAATTATTGATTCTCTGATCTGAAAGTTTGATGCTTAGCCTGAGGGCTGGATTAACCTGCCAACAGCACCGCCGTCTCCCCTCAGAGGTAACCACAAGCACAGACACACAAATACACATGCATATTCATGTACACGTATATGTGTGTGCGCACACACACACACACACACACACACACACACACACACACACACACACACACACACACACACACACACACACACACACACACACACACACCAGTTGAGGGGGTGGACCCTCCTCCTGGCAGAGCTTCAGATTACGTGGAGCCCCCCACCCACAGACGTAAGCAGGCTGATTTTCCTTCGGTTCTCTCTGTTCATTTGTCCTCCTGACCCCCGTGAATGGCTCTGGGTGGGTGGGTCTCATGGGTGGGGGGGGCTATCAGAGCAACTTGGGACTCAATTCTTCCTGAGGATGCAACTTCCTGAGGCAATGTCAGCCAGCTCACCTTTCAGGGGAAACAAATGGATAATTAATTTCAAGTAAAACATTACAGAGGGATATTATAATGGAGATTTGGCAAAAAAAACCCACAAAAAGGCTGGCAGGCATTATAATAAAAACTCTCATTCAAACTTAAAGCTGTGTAAATAAATATTTGTATGAAACAAAATCTCAGGTGACGATGTGAGTGTGACCTCGTCAACTATTTACTATCTTTCAGCCCATTGCTTTTGGTTTCGAGGTCTGCAGCTTTATGGTTTTGTTTCACTCTCAACATTGTTTACAGCAGGCAGCTGTTTTACAGAGAAAATCTCCCGAAAAGCCAGTACACACTACCTGCATGATCAAGCAGCAAAAAGGTAGATATTTTTTGCTTTTCTCTGGAGTTGGCAGAGACGAGAATAGAGCAGAAAGGTTTTTGCTAATATGTCTGCAACATTAATAATGTAATGTCAATGCTAGGTCTTCATTTCGCTGCTCCAAATGGGCCTAGAAATTGTTTAGAGTAGTTACAACCTAGATTACTCTAAAGTATCTGAACAGGAATGTTAAAAAAAAAAAAAAAAAAAATCCTAACCCCAACCCCAGTTGTTATTGCTTTACAGAACTAGTTTTGGGAAACACGCTTTTATACTTTCTATCAGAATCTTAAATTGAGTGTTAGGATCACGTCTGGGTTTAGCCTATAGCTTAGCTTTAAGATGGATCTAATATACCGAACAATACATTTTAACAATTCACAGATTGTAATGTGTCATTTGTATCTAAAAGCTTTTTGTTGTGTATTCTTTCGTTTAAAGAGACAGTGTGTAGGAATTACTCTCATCTAGTGGTGAAATTGTATTTTGCATTCAAACAAATTATGTTGCCATGTTTTTTATTGGTTTATTTTTGGTAGCCTTCCATTTCTATGTCGTAGCCTATAGCATCAGCTAACAACTACACACAACAAACACAAACGAATGTTACTAAATATCCAGGATCCCCGGGAGTATCACAGGTGATAAACTCCATAAAAGTCGCTCTCTAGGAGCTCCAGGGGGGACAGTGGGACGTGGACACGCCCGTATCCGAGATCCGTGCGCCACGGGGGGATGAAAAAGTTGGTAAAAGTCGCTGTCCGCCCCGGGGGAGAGTCGGTCCTGCCCACGCACCCTACGTGTTCGTGAGTGCCTCTCGCTGAAGTGATCTCCTTTCATTCACGCTGCCTCTGAACAAAATCACGTTTCGGTGCTTGTGTCCCTCCTCGGCCGTTTGTAGTCTTGACGAAATGGAAGCCTCCTACGGACTTACCCGTCCAATGCAAATACAAATGAGAAATTCTTCGCTTACGAGGATGAATCAGATTATTGGCAGAGGTAATTATACACTTATGAGGACCTATTTATGTATTGATTTTAGCTAATAAATTACTGAAAAATGTTACACACTGTCCCTTTAAATATTGGGACTAGAAACTGAATTTACTTTTTGTGATTTTAGGTGAGAAGCTGGTGACTCACACACTAACACTCTCTCTCTCTCTCTCTCTCTCTCTCTCTCTCTCTCTCTCTCTCTCTCTCTCTCTCTCACACATTCTCACACACATTGACCTCTCCCAACCTGTTAGTGAGTGGGTGCATCTAACAGCATACTACATGTGTCGACAAAGACAAATGTTTTATTAAGTGACCATTATATCAAGAAAACAAAGCAACATATACGATATTTTCTGCATCTCCAACGTTTCTCTTTTGTCACAGTTTTTCCTTTTTGATCAAATCCCCTACTATTGGAAGCAGGAGGAGGCCTTCACAGTGTTTTAATGGAGCCCTGTGAGCATTGTTCCCTGTTATACGTCTATTTCAGTCATTGAGAATAACACCAGCAAAAGCAGCCTTTGTGTTGTTGGGTACAGTATAGATAACACACACTGTGAGCAATGGCACCCTGTTGCTTTTACATAGAGGATAATACAGAACGCTGGAGTCAACTTGATGATTCGTTGTCGGTGTTATTGCAACATCACTGTGCAACACAGGAGACGATTATGTACACATAGTTACAGATTATAGAAGGGTATTAAAGTAAGTGATGGTAATGTTCTCTTTTCCTGCATGCAGGTGTGACCAGTTTCATAAATACGGTGTCTGTGTGAAACACATCGTATTTATGAATCTGTGGTGCATGCATCATTTATACAGCACATCTGACCTCAGGAGTTCCACACAATACGAGTGGTGCTTCACATCAATGAGCAGCATCACGTTGGCGTCCTTGTTTAGAATCCTTCAAGAAAAGACTTCAGACCCACCGTGTCGCCAGATATTAATGTTGGACAGTTCAGCAGAAACCTGAAGCCAGTAAAAAAATATATTTTATTTTGACATTTTCACAATTCTTTAAAAATGATTGCTTTAAAAAATCTGCATATGGCAACTATTGCATGAATAGTTAAGGTTAGGAGAATATTCTGTTTTTGGCAAATAATAATAATAATAGGACGTGAACTCCGGTCACCTGCATGAAAGTCATGCTATTCTTCCATTTCCCAGCTGTGGCTCAGCAGGGTAGAGCAGGTCGTCCAATACGATTGGTGGTGCGATCCCGCGGCTCCTACAGTCTGTATTTTCAAGTATACTCGGGCGAGATACTGAACCCTAAATTGCTCCCGAAGGTGCCATCGATGTGTGAATGAGCTTTAACATGATGAGCAGTTTGGCACCTTTTATGGCGGCCTCTGCCATCAGTGCATGAATGTGTCAACGTGTACGTAGTGTAAAATGCTTTGAGTGGTTGGAACACTGTATAGAAACGCAGTTCCATTGACCACACACCCTTATGGCGTAACGAGCCATAGGGGCACACTGCTTCCAGCATTGTTACTGAATGTTGGCTTTGGATTTAAATTGTGCAGGTCCACTAGGAATGTAATTCCGAGGAATACTGTGATGCATCCAGGCCTGTAAACATCTATTTAACATTTTCAATACACGCCCTCTGCCACCTCATTCTCCAGGGAGGTCTCGGGGTGATTCCTCCCATTATAGAATTTTAGAAACTGACCATTTTAAAGCATTTTAAAATTAAAATAATCAGTGATTTGAGTAATGTTTCATGAAAGGTTGAGGTGTTGTTGTCATTTCCTTTTTGATTAGCGTCACTTTGCTGTTCAGCTTTTCAAACGTTTCTAAAAGAAGGTCACGGATTATGCAACTGCTTCACAGTCTCGACAAAACTAGTATCCAACACAACACTTCCTCATCTGTCTCCCCCCTTGATTTGAGTTGTGACAGGTATGAATGCATTCTTGCCCCTTCAGAGATTTTGAATACACCACACCCTTTCCGTGGTACTCCGTCTTCCACCAGAAACTACGTGGCAAATTGTCAATTTCTATTGATGTTCCGGCTGAGTGGTTGCGCTACAAACGAGGGCCTTCATTATGGACACGTTTCCTGTTTGGAAACAGCCATAAAAGAACATTGTTGAGTCATCAGATGACAGATGAAGGTATGTTGAGGATTTAGCAGTAAAGTAATTACAGCCTTGTTAAGAAGTGCCATAAACTAATGGCCTACATCAAACAGCGCTGCAGTCTGTATTGTTAAACTGCAAGTGTCTTTATTTATCGTCCTTCCCTCCGTCAGTCCTAAACCTTTTCCTCTCCCTCCCTCCCTCCCTCCTCCCTCTCTGTCTCCTCCTGTGTGCTGTTTCTCTTTGCTTATCTGTCACATTGCTGAGGTGAGTCCTCTGTCTCCTGATTTATTCATGATACGACTTTTAATATCATTCACTATGACACTGGAGTCTGCATCTCAAATTAAAATCCTTCAGGCAAAGTGTGTGCCGTGCACTGTAGACAAAATATCTGTGTGTGTGTGTGTGTGTGTGTGTGTGTGTGTGTGTGTGTGTGTGTGTGTGTTTGAGAGGGGAAAATGAGAAAAAGTCTACTGTATCTTCGGTTTATAAGGCGTGGTGAGAGCAGATGCTTAAATAATCCATTATCTGATTACATGCGGCCATCGCATGCTTATACAAAAAATAAATATAAAAGGAATATATATATATATATATATATATATATATATAGTTTGTGTGTGTAACTTGTCTTTACGAGTCTCTATGGTAATGTGGCATCCCAACAATTAGCCAGGTGTAATTGAGTGGGGTATGTGATTGTCACCGACAGGCGTAGTGATGGAAAGGCACGCCATCCAAGAGAGTGCGTGGGTGTTAACCACACGCGTGGTTCCATGTTTGTCTCTGTGTTTTTAATGGGCGCTATAAGCTTTGATGGAACATTACCAGTTTGTTCATGAGCGTATGTCAACATATGTGGGAGGAAAGGTGCGCTTCTGAAGAGCTTTTTTTTCCCTCCCCGTTTAAAGGCGTGGGCAGGATTTGGTATGTGTTTATCAGTATATTGGAGAATTTGTCAGCAGCATTTGAAAGTGTCAGAACGGGGAAAAGCCAAGTGAGGAGTTAAAGGCACCGATGTGTTTCTATACTCCGGTGGTGTTCTCTGTTCACGTTGCCTCCTATACATTTGTCTTTTATCGCGGCGACTTCGCTTCCCGCTGATTGCAATCTGGTCGTCGTCACCTCATGCCTGATCATAGAGCTTCCCCCCTGCTATACACCAGAGACTTTGTTGCTCCAAAATGAAATTTTTAGCAGAGATCTGTTACGGATGACAGCACCCGCACTAATGATACGGTTGTTGGACCAAGTGCTACTTCTAACAGGGGCTAGTTGGAAAGATTCCAGAGTAGCTCATCAAATAAAAAAATAGAAAAAATGACTATTTTTGCTTTCTACAAATATACTGAAAATATTCTTTAATGCAATCCAATCAATCCATTCTCACTCCCAATGCATTAAATAACAAAAGTTAGCTCTTCTCGGCATCCAACACATTACGGGCGGAGCGACTGATGTAGAATATACATTAAAGTACAAGATAGTCCACACAGGGTGGGTCAAACAAACTCTGGACTTTTGTCTGTTCTAGTCCAATGCAGAACTAAAAGTACATGTTGTCATATCAGTTGTGAGTAACATGAGTCACATTTGTTGTTATTCAGTCTATTGACCACTTTTGGAAACCTATCCAAGTGGTTTTGCTGACTAAATCTAACTTAGTGTGCAGAAAAAAACCATGCATGAGACGAGCGTATATTGACACGCTGTCACATCTAAAACTGGCTGCAGATTGGGAACTTAAGGCGTCGTAGTTTGAAGCTCAGGAACTTAAGGCGTCGTAGTTTGAAGCTCAGGAGCACTGACCAAGCTGCGTTAAGTAACATCCAATTAAAATCTGTTGAACACATGTTGCGCGGCGTCGATGAAAGCCTGCCAGAGTTCACGGAAAAACGCTGTGGGAGACTGCCGGGCAAATAAAGTTTGGCAATCACCGCTTTCCAGCCTTTGTCATTGTCATCATGGGCTTTCGCATACAAGCAGATGTTTGCATGTGATCTCAAAGGCGTTCTGGTGGGAAGAATTCAGAGGATCTCCACGTTCTCCCCTGCTCACTCTTGGGACAGGAAGTCATTTTTGTGTATTACCACCTGGCCCTCCTCTCCCATAATGCTTCAGTCCTCTACAATAACAAATGCCCCAAGGACAATAGGAAGGGAGGACAAAGGATGAAGATGAAGAGGAGGGTGGGTGCATGTTGTGCCTCAGAGCGAGGGCATGGCTCAGCAGGCTCGACAGTGTCCCCTCGATGCTGGCTGGTTTTTTGATGTTGAGGACTCGGAGTGGGCTTGGTTTTTAATGTTATGCAACTTTGAAGATGGAGTGTTTGAAGTTATGCATGAGTTGGACTCATTTCCAGCTTCTTCCTGATTTGTTTTTGTTGTTTTTTTTGTTTTTTTTACCATCGCTTTCTTCTCTTCGAGCTTTTTTTTTCTGCGCGAGGAGAGAAGTTGTGTTTGAAGTGAAGGAATGTTTCAAGGGTATCTGTGGAAGCGCCCATTGTGGTAGTGGTCTTCGCCGTGCTCGCGCCTTAATTGTGTCTCTTAAGTAATAGTTTGCTGCTATGTTTCCTCACTTCCTCTCCCCTACAGAATCTATACTCTCTCTTCTCATTGTGGCGTCTTTGTTGATGAGATTTATAGATATTAATTGGAAAATATATGAAAGAAAAAGATAAATGTTCTTTTTTATTAAGGTCAATGGAAGGTTAAAGGGTAAAATACTACTCTAATAAGAGACATTTAAAGAGCCAGTGTGCAGCATTTCAGTGTTAATAATTGTCCGTTATTTTACAATGAGCCCTTCCTATTGTTTGCAAACATTAGGTAGAAACTGCTGTACAACTGACATTACTGACTTAATAATGCTGTTCTTCTCTGTACTACTGTTAAACTTCTGTAAGTTGTAGCATTTATTATTGTCCTGCAAGTACCACTCTTGGCCACAGGGGTCACTGTTCAGCAAAGGTTCCATGAGCTTCCTTTTTAAAAGGTGAATTATGTGTTTTTAAACCTCTAGTGGGTAGCACAATAAGCTGTTAACACATTATCACATCATGAATTTGTAAAACATATGGCTGTTAGCAAATACAGCAGATAAACATGAACTCCTGAGGTAAATATGTGGCTCTTTAGCTGCTAAATGCTCCACTTTGTTCACCAGCTAGTTGCTAACGTCTAATGTTTGGTGGTTGGTGGTGTAAACGAGATTAATTATAGCATTGAGGCAGAAATAAAAACAGTTAAGTCGCGGCCAGCAAAACCAAAACAATCAGCTGAAAGCTTTAAAAAAAAAAACGTGAATGTATTTTATTTTTTGAGTATAGTGTAGGAGCATTAAACATTGACAGATATGTATTCATTGATAGCTGTAAGGATTAACTGTGTGACATTAAATCAGATCTCAACCGTGCCAGTCTCTGAATAAACCATGCCATGTATTTCATCATGCCCCGTCAGAAGGGGCTTATTTAAAATGTCTAAAGAGTGCAATAAAAACAAATATTTCAGCTTGATACAGGATCTATTTTCATTCACCCCCCGATTTCTCCTCTCCCAATAAACAACACAGAGCAGCTTGGCGCCATCTATTCCTTCACTTGCTCCTCTCTGCCCCTTGTCAAAAAAGACAAATGATGTGAATCCTTCCTTTTAACAACGCCGCGGCCCATTTTGGATCGTTCTGCGGGAGCAATAGCACTGTTCAATATTTAGGATTAGGCTTTGACAGCATGGAGGAGGAACCATTATCCCATTGTCGTGTGAAGCTGGAGAGAGCGGCTTGCATCTCTGTGATGTGCACTTTTAATGAGGCCCATTAAATCAAGTGGCAGTTCCTCACAAGGAAAAGTTGGTTGGTGTTTAATAGTTTCACCGCAAGCTTACATAAGCCCCTTTAATTCAGAGCTCGGGCGCTCTTTCTGGGCAGCGCCGGGAGAAGGCTCCCTTGCTCCGCCGAGAGGCACGCAACAGCAATTAGCCGTCCTCTGGAGTCTTAATTAGGGAGCCACGTCGACCTGAAGACGAGCGCGTGAGAGGACCACACGTCGGTCTAAAGCCAAACAAAAATAGATGAAAAAAAAAATAGAGGTTCCAATTAATTACAGACTCCAAATGAGCATCCAAGTAGCGGCGGGCCTTGAGAGGCGAGAGGAGTAGTCAGGCAGGGTTACTTAAACTCTACCGGAGTGATGGAGGGCTGCCACCAGTTTAAACCACTTCGTTTTACTTCAGTCCCCACATGCAGAGCTTTAGAGCTGCAGAAGAAGAACACTTATAAAGCAGCTCGCAGCGCCTCAGGGCAATCCGATCTGACTGATCGTAGATTGTATGCTATATGTTCTTTAATTAGCCCGTAACTGACTGTGAGGGGTTATTGTCTCTGCTAGCTTATCCTTCATTTGGCTAATTGGCATTCAGTACATGCACGCCTTATTGTGTGTGTGTGTGTGTTTGTGTGTGTGTGTGAGTAGGTTTTACCTGCTTTTGTTCCATGCCTTTACCTCGGCGTAAAGCAGGTACTTCTGCCGTGACCATGGTGATAAGCAGCGGCATTGGAGAGGATGACAAAAGGCAATTGCCATGGTGACGGGGTACAGTGTTTCACATTCATGTGTCACCAGTGAAGATGACGCGCCAGCGGTGAAGTTTTTTTTTTTAAATGGCTGTTAAGACGCCGATGAGAATTACCGTCGTGACGACGACGAGCGTTAATTTGCCGGCGGCGTCTACGGCAACGGGTATTTGGTGATGAGTGTTATGACAGCCATGAACATCACAGTGCCGGCAGTGACGGCACCGGGGCCTGATGCCCACAGCCGGGGCTTCTGTATCAGATTACGGCTGGTCTGCAGGCAGAAGACAGCAGCCTCTCGTTAACTTTAATGAGATAAAGACATGCCCTGCTCTTTGTCTGGGGAGTTCTCTTTTCATATTCAAGTGTGTGTGCGTGGAAATGTGTGTATTCCTCTTGGAGGAATGCTGTTCCGCCAACGACCACAGTAACCTCACAAACACAACACAAACAGAATAATGTCACGTGTAAGAGGAGAATGTCAAATCTGATCACCGGTCGTTTGTATTCCCTTTGATTTTTCCCCGTGTTTCGAGTTGCCGCGTTAACCGTGTTTGAGCTGTATACCTTTATGTTTGGCTTATTTACAAATGAGCAATGCTCTCGTTCCTGCAGACCTTGACAGCTGACATTATACCAATGCTACTTTGCATCTGCGTGTGTGAAAAAAAAAAGAAACGTGAGGTGTGCGCGCCTGTGAAAACCAGTGTATCTTTGCATGTATCTATTTGTGTGTCGGTGAGAGTGAGCGGCTGGGCGCCGTGCCAGCCTCTAAGTGACAGCACCCCCTCTCGTTGGCGCATCTTTGTCTCAGAGACTAATGGCACAGAGAGAATCAATTACCGCCATAACGCTGGTGATATGCCAGAGCTGCTGGGCGGCGGAAGAAAGAATAAGCCATTCCCATGCACCCCTCGGTTTTCACCCACCCCCGTCTTCCTCCTGCTTCTCCTCCCATGTCAACCCATGGCCAGTTGGAGACGATGACACGTCTCCTGGCTTTCCCGTCATCAGACCTCTGTGGAGCACCGCAGGGAGATGGCACCCATTCCAGACACTCCCCAAAAGCCACAGTCGCAACCCGTCATCAGAGAGCCCAGGATCCCCACCGACGAGGCAGAGATGGACACCCTGCGGCCTGGAAACATAGTTCCACTCCACCACTCGCTGGGGAAATGTTTTACTAGCGGCAATTTAGCCATGAAGCATTGTACACGCACTCATTTTCAGTGATTTAGAGCGAGCAGGTGAGCATCACTCTTGTTGTACACTGCTGCTTATCTACTCAAGGATGATGACGATGATGTCATTGTTGTGTCCTCGGCCAAGCATTGGAGATTAAATATTTTTAACAGAAACAAACAAGTGCAATATATGGTGATGGACTTTAAGCCTGTACTTGACTTGGCCGCCTGTTTTAGTACAGTGAGCAGTTTTATGTCAGATCTGCCAATCCAAGGCCACCGTGAAGGGCCAAGAGGGCTGCGAAACTCTGCATTTCCCTCCACGAGAAAACAGATGCATCTCCACTGATAACTTTCACAGGTTCATAAAGCCCTCTTAACTGATTGTGCTTAAATGTTTTTGGTGGTGTGCATTTTTGTTAGGTCTTTTATTGAAAAACTGCTTGGTACAGTCCATGTGTTGCTCTCAGCACGTGAACGATGGGTCAGGTGGAACATTCTCATTTTAAACACTGAATCTCCAACAGAACTGTCAGGCCAAGTTGCATTTTGGGTAATTTATGTGTCATGGATGCATGAATTTTTATGCTTTTTTGAATACTTTCTATTATGAGTTTGACAATGTTACAGGAAGGCAATGCTAAATATTTGGATTCATGATTTTTTAAAAAAGTTAATTACATTAAGTGATTAATTCTTGTGCTGCTTCAACATCAATTAAGTATTTTATTTGTTTTTACTTTGCCCTCCAATGCACATTGTATGTACCTTTGTAATACCTGTAATATTTTAAAAAGTTGTTAAATAATGTAATCTACATTGCTATATTTTGTTATCATACCACCCGTACATCAAATATTTCCCTATTCCATATTTCATCTCTTTGAATTCAAAAATGTTTCAGTCAGAGATTTCAAAATATTCTCTTTTTACTGCAGAAGATATGATAAATTGATAGCAATTAAACATGGCAGTTTGTTGAATCTGATCAAGTGGAATCAGTTCTGGGTAGCCCAAATTATGAATGAATACTATAGTTAAATACTCAGCTCATATTAATAACAAATGATGACTTTCTGTCATTAATTATTGGTGAGTGTTTGTTGAAATCGTCTTCCCCCTGCAGTAATGAAGGAGAAAAACATTTCCCAAAGAGTCTTGGATCGTCTCCATTTCTGCACCTGATGTAAAACCACAAATATTTGAAGGAGAAAGTCTTTGCACACTGCATCGTTTAATATGGGATTTCTCAACAGCAAAACAGCACGAAAGAGCCACATGAAAGCTTGTGGCGGTAGTTAGAGTACATAAGCGGTCTCAACACGCTGACTGTTGGATTTAAAAGGCCACGGAAAAGAGAACGAGTCCCTTTGTACGACCGGCTTTCTGAAGCCCATCCACCAGAAACGAAACATTGGCTCGGGTCTGATCTCGCACGCTGAGTTTTTCAAATTATCCATCAAAAAGGATCAGATTGTCTCACTTCTTTGGCGGCTTCAAACAGACTTGCTGGAAGAGCGAGGAGGAGGGTTCGACTGAGAGAAAGAGAGAGGTGGACGGTGGCATCTGACAAACTCATCTGCAACGTAGAGGAGCAGTTGAGCGTCTGTGGTAGGAAAGTAAAAGAGATGTCTGTCTTCTGCTGTTACAGTAAATAGCTTTTATATACTTGAGTAAGAAAAACAAAAAAAACAGTACCCTACCCTGGCTTTGAAAGCTGTCTCGTCTAGACGTGGTAAACGGGCGACATTTGAAGTGTTGCCAAATAAAAAATGAGCTGTTACTCAAAGGCCTCTTCACTCTCTTTACCCCCCCCCCCCCCCCCCCCCACCACCACCACCACCCCCCCAGTCTCCCTATGAAGTTTCTACCAGTCGCTGCTGAAGGCACCTGTTTTCACATTTTCAGGAGGACAAGCAAAAAACTTTGCATCGCAGTGACAGAAATGTACTCCTCCATATGGATGTTGTATCCATAAACGTCAACTTCTGGTTCGCTGAATCATTGATACGTCCGAGCTGGATGGATGATGGATGGAAGGAAATACAATAAGAATATTTTATTTTTAATCTTGTTCTTTCTTTCCTGCTTTCCTTTTTCCATATTGAATTCTACGGCAATTTCAGATTACATTGTCTCGGCGTCTCTGAGCAAAGTAGGAAATCTCCTAACTGTTCACCTGTTGGGAGTTGTGGCCCGAGGAATGATGTTTTGAGAATAGCTGTATGAATAAAATCACATCTTATTGTGCAGATCATAAGGGTCTTCAGTGAGAACAGAGCTGTATACCTCAACTTCAAATGTCAAATTAATTATTAGTTTTTATTTCTAGTTCAGTTTATATATATATTTCTATTTGCAGTCTGTGGGTGACATTACAGAAATAGTTATTTTTCCTCACACACACGCGTAGGGAACATAAAAGGACTGTAGTTATAGCTTAGACCACGGCTGCCAGAGGTGTTACTGCCTGATCTTCTGTGTCAAAGTCTAGTTTCAAGACTTTACTGTGCTCTGTATTGTTTCGACAATATAAATAAAGTTGTTTTCGAGTCAAATTGCCTCGAACTAACTGACTCACTGAAACCTCGACTCCAGGTTGGACTCCAGCATTGAATCATGGACTGCTTTGTGGATCCGTGTGCATCGGAGACTTGGAAGTGACAGTGTGTGTTGGGTTTGGATCCAAGAATGCGAGCTGGCAGTTCCATGAGGATCAGAGAACCAAAATCTGCTTTATTCACTTTCTTAATCTCAACATATCAGCCTGCTTAAAAAAATATGTTCCAACACAACAAAACTGCATCGTCAATAATGTTTGGAAGGAATGTATTTTCTCCCAGATTACGTTTGTTTGGGGCGTATCAAAAATACATTTCTAATCATACTCAGCAGAACGTATGGAGGAGGAGGAAGTGTCCGGTGGATAAACACAGGACTTTCACCCAGGAGGCTGCTGTTTGTGTCCTGAAACCCACAGCCAGCGTTGAATTATTTTAATTAACATCCATGACTTAAATAACCATACTTATTTAAAGACAAACAACAATATTTTTATTAAATCTAACAAAGTAGTTCTGTTGTGTTTTGTTGAAATATACAGTGTTAACCAGCTGTTTAATACTGTGATCTGGGAGAAAATACGTTTTGCAATTGAACATAATGATTCTCCTCCTCTATCAGCGTACGTTCATGTTATTTTTTGATAAAAAGCATTGCAGCTTGTCTGAGTCACAGAACCGTCTCCCAGAGGAGGAGCCTGAATGGGCTTTGAGCCTTCAGCCCACAGGGTGGAGAGTCTAGTGGCTGGGTAGGAATGCATTTTGGTCAGACCCGAGACTTGTCGTCCTGCTGCTCAGGTCAGCTTACCGGTAGCCGTCTACATTATCAAGAGCCCTGGTATGGGCCGGGGCTTGATGAGGTCCATGACCGATGGTTGAGTCACATGAAGCTGCAGGTTTCTGTGGGCAACACTTCCTTTCTCCCCTCCGTCTACCGCCGGGACAGTATTTTAAGACTGCGGTCAAAGATGCCGATAGTGTGAGATGGCTGTGTTCATCACTCATCAGGCAGCCTCTTCTCTACAGGCACACGCCATAAACACGGCGTACCGACATTCCTACCCGCATGCGTGTTTCTCATGCAGCACATTCACATGCGCCGCACACCATTCCAGCTCTAATGATGGAGAGTTCCCGCCCTTCTCTGGCACTGCAGGGATGTTACTGGGACGAACGTGACAATTCAGCGCGGCACAGAAAGAATTCAGTCCTCTGGAGGAGAATCACACAGCTGCGGGGACGGTCTGAGTCTTCAGATGACATAAATAACATGATGAAGCACACCGTCTGTTTCCTCTGGAAGTTGTAACAAGTTCTTCTCACTTTGCTCAGTTAATCTTGAAAGAAATGATCACAGTGTCCTCTTGAAATCAAAGCAACATGTGGACGGTTGGAACATGATCTCACTTGTGATTGGCAAAGAATTACAAATGAATCGATCCAAAACTCACAGATGAACTGTTACGACTGCCTTCATTAAAGTGAGAAAACAAATCTATTGTAAGTAAATGTATTTACCTGTCATTAATAAGATAAGAAGAGAGAACCCCCACTTGGCTATGTTGAGCATTAATCATGCTTATAATAGTATTTACTGAATTTAAAATTGTAAAACCTTAATATTTTAAATAATTACATTACTCTGTGTTCCTAAGTAATATGTTGCTGTATTACACTATACAAAACAAATGTCTTGTCTAGACAGCCATACTTGACAAAAAAAAAGTGAATGAATTCATGAAAACACCTAAATAGCCTTGGTCATGCCTTTTCAATAGGTCTGCATTTTTGCAGGTTCATTTTTTCAGGACTTGTTGCTGTGGCAACATCTCCAAATAAATATGAAGACAGCTTTGAAGCACAGAAACATCCAGACTTCCAATGCACAATTATGCTCGCTTTGTTTTCCTTGTTCAAGGAAACACCCCCCCAGCAAACAAACTCCCCTAAAGCAACACTGTAATCCACAAGGCCGGATGCCAATGTGTGCACAATTAATAAGAAAGCAGCATCACAGAAGACCGGAGAAAATTATCACAACCGATATCGGCAGCGTGAGCAGCAGCACGGGTGATAGGAGAGAGGGAGAGATTGTCAACTTTTACCCACTGCCTCAGCAACCTTCTAAACATGATTGCTGATTGCGAGAGCTGGCTGATAGCAATCATCTGATAGCTTGGCCTCGGTGCTCTGCCGGATATAATGTGGCGCTTCGACTGTGAAATTTAAAAACTGAAATTTGAATGCACTTAATTTAAAGCAAAAGTCAATAGGCTAATGTAAGGTGAATACTATAAATAACATGTTATTGTATTGATTTGCAGGTTAAATTGTCCAACGTTTTAAAAAATATGATCTGAAGGTTTCTTTTACGCTTTATACATTTAGCTTATTAAAGAAAATAGAACTAAATTGATGAAATTCATTTGGACATCTAATTTAAATCTAAAATCCCATTCTAGTCAGAATGTTTTTTCTTTACGATGAAGGAAACTCCATACACCAAAATGAAATATGAAGTATTTGAATTTGAACATCTGAACCACCACAGACCTCTGTCCCCTTCATTTTCTGTAAGTCCTGAAATGCATAAAATAATCAGATGAGAGGTGAACATCTCAGGTGGTTGAATTTTCATTCATCCAAACACAAAAAAATGTTTAAAAACCCCCCCGAAAAGTAATTAGAACAATTCAGGAAAGGATAATCTCACCACATCATTTGCGACCCCGTTCTAATTCCCAACTACGTGTTTTTATGGAACTTCAGCTGCGTGGCCCAAATAATGTACTTATGTTACTTGAACTAAGTCATGAAGAGAGATCTGTGAAATCCACAACATCCTCCTGCCTACATGGACCGTGTTGCTTCCTATACTGTGTGGTACTTGCTCTAAGCCAGAGATATTCAACAGGGGGTCCGGGACTCCTAGGGGGTCCACAGAGTTACAGCAGGGGGTCCCAAAATGATTTGATCCCAAACTTTTTTTCTTCCAAAATGTGAAATATGTCCAAATATATTAATTCACATTAATACAAGATCTAATAAGCAAATACAAATGTTGATTGTATACAATATGTTCTATAAATATATGAATCTGTCAACAATTATTATTTTAATGGATTAGAAATGTATACATCATTAAGTACTTTTATACATGCACTACACATTATTATTGCCCCGGTTTAATAAGCAACACAATTTTATACGGTGTAATAGGGGGTCTGTCCAACGTGTCACTATCAGCCGAGGGGTCCTCGGACTGCTCTAAGCGTTTATTATTGACTGTTTTTCCTCCATATTCAATGCAGTCTTTTTAGCAATAGAGAGTTTATCGTGGTTGCTTCCAAACTTATCACAGATATTTGAAAATGGTTAATCGCATAAATATTTGGTTTTACTACTTTTTTTCCTCCCATTAATTTCTCTCAGCCATCCCTTTTCATGATGCAAGAGCTGGTTGCTCGGAGATTTGTGATGCAACTGCGTAGCTGTTATCGATAAAAGTAGGCAAGAAACCAAGACATGACCTCACGATCATACAGTCAACAATATCCCGTAAACCAACGCCATCAGGCTTCACTTCATTTACAGTGTGCAAATCTGTCTGTACATTATGCCCCCATTAACATTCATGAGCAGAGTGGAGGGAAGTTGGAGATATTGTGTACACAGAGTTCTTTTCTCCACAACTTTGTGTACGTGTGTGTGTGTGTGTCTTCTTACCCGGGGGACATCACAGCAGTATCTCATTTCACATGAAACGGGCCCGGGCTCGCGGGAAACGGTTTGTGTGGGAGCGCACTGCCTCCGCCGCGCATCTACCCCCCTCCCCAAAAAGAAAATAAAGAAGAATTTTTGATTACAGTAACAAGCCCATAAATTATGCAGGAGTTGAGGATGATGAGCTGATGAAAGACAGCCCCTTTTAACCTTTTTTTCCCGGCAGAGGAAGAGTCGCCCTCCCTTTCTGCTCGGCCACATGCAGGGAGACGGGGGTCTAGACGTAGGGCGATACGGTCGGAGTGGGGGGTCTACATATTCAATCTGCGAGCGGGAATACATCGTGAAACGCGATGGCCTCACACTGCATCTGTTGTGATAATTTTTCCTGCTCGTCTCTGTTTCAGCGCCGTCACCGGAGAAGGAAGATTCCAATTGATTCTGCTGCTGTCGCCATTTTTTTTGTGATGGAAAATGTTTTGTTGCTGCTGCTGGTGTGTGTGTGTGTGTGTGTGTGTGTGTGTGTGTGTGTGTGTGTGTGTGTGTTAAGGACAGGGATGCTGGGAGAAAGCTGTTGATGTCGACTTCGATCGGCGGGGCTACTGGGAGCATCCTAGTAGGAAACCAGCGCGCCACTTTCAGAGCGGCTGACTGCTAATGTGTAACACAATACACCCCCCCGCCCCCCCCCCCCCCCCCCCCACACACACACCATGCTATCTTCAGTACAACTACAACACAAACATACCTCCACCATTACACAGGCAGTGATAATGATTTTGAAAACTCAGATCAGTTGTTTTTCTTTTTCAAATCCATCTGATGAAGGCCATGATATATTGTAGAAAGCTCCCAAACAAAAAGAGATTGTAAGTGGTCAATGAGTTTTGATCAAATTTATTATTTTGTCAGAAGACTGTGTTGTGAGTGCATGATTATTATTTGAGTAAAATCAGTGTATATTCTATGAATATTTAGCACAAAATAAAATATAGACGTCAGTCGTGTACAACATAAAGACTTTTGTTTGTTTCTCTCATGAGAACAGACGTGTGCTTTCAAATAAGCTTGTTATAATCTTGGAATACTTCATAATTCAGATCAGGTAGGCCTTCACACCAAAAAAAAAAAAAAAAAAAAAATATGAAGAAAGATTCACACATGTGCATCTACACAGGCACCCAAGGATATTTGGCACCGTTCCAAGCCCCATATCCTGCACAAAGAGCCATTGTAGTTAAATATGATAATGAGCTCAATATGCCCTCCTCAGGAATGTGTGAAAACGGGGCAGTTTCAGACTAGAAATGCCCTCTTTCCCACAGTCTTAAAGAGCCAGCGGCCCCTCCGAAACATGACTGGCATACAAATGCCTTTGTGCCTCAGTACGGGGCCAACATTTGGCGGGTGGGCGGGCACGAGAGGGCACCCTGGCTGCCGCCCAAAATCCACAACGGCCATATGCAGAGGAGGTGGAGGAGCGTCTCCCCAGTGCCTAGAGGTTAACTGGAGACCAGCAGGGACGTGAGCTCTGATTAGTGATCAGTGAATGAGGGAGCAGGCGTCGGGTTTGGAAAAAGCACGAGCCAAGATAGTTATGGAGGAGAAGGTGCCAAGTTGCAAACACTACAGGTGGGAGAGGGAGGAGGCACGGCAGTCCGTGGGCAACTATCACATACACTGTGTGTGCGTGTATATATATATGTGTGTGTGTGTGTGTGTGTGTGTGTGTGTGAATGTGTGTGAAACTCCTCAGAACAAAAGAAGCTGTTTGATCTTGCAGTTTTTATTATCAAAATGGAGAGCAAAGGCCGTAAATGTAATAGAACAAGTGTGTTTGAGAGCCACATTGCAACAAAGAGCGCATTCTCAACACATGTTGTGGTATCAAAATGTATTTATATAACTCATACCTAAGAGCTGCAAGAACAGTCCGGGGACACATCTTATCGAAATGAATGAAAAGAGAAAGGAATTTTAATAAAAGGGATATAAAACATGTGGGGTTTGAGCAGGCCAACAGAAAGACAACATTGGCAACCAGCTTGTGAACGTAGGAGTGTTAGATGCAGATATCTTCTTCAGGGGAGCAAAAAAAAAAAGAGTGACCGTACATCCATCAGGTTTCTGGAAACAAGACTCCAAATGAACTCTTACCTTGTTCCATTTTATCTGGACCCGATAGCTGTATAAACATACACATAATACACCAAATGAGTGATACTTTTAGACCGTTATAAAAAAAAAATGTTGAAGCAGGTTCTATTTCCACCAATGTATTTATTAGCCACATGCACACCATGCTGTATACCACATTGACAGTTTATCACCTTGTAGATCTGATATGAATCTATTAGCAAACTGAAAAGTCCCCCAGAGGAACACCAGTATTCATTCAGTGTCCTGAGTCTGGACACGGACGTCCAATTGTCCAATATTGGCTTCCACCAACTCCTGAGAAAGATATCTGGATCTATAACTGCTAAATTCTCTGATGGGTTAACTAGTCTCTAACATTGTAGTTACATTACATATATTAGGAAGGCCATAGGAACAACATTCTATGATCCATCATTCATCCCGACCTCCGGGTTTTCAGCACTATGACATCATCCCACTATTTCTGTGTTTGTTCCTGATTCAAGTTATCATTCACACAGTGGACAGGAGTCTTTGTGCGGTCCTTCCACAACATAAAATGTGATTTTTTTTCTTGTTTGGACAGTTTTTAATAAACATTAACACACTGACTACCTAAAAGCAAAGTAAATGTTCTTCCCAAGGAGATAAATAATTACAGATCCGAGAAATAACTGAAAGAGGTCGGGGGTTCTCAGGAGGTAAATTAATCCCTTAAGTTGTTTTTTTATTTTCAGCTCTTTTTTTAATGTAGAATTATTAGAGTGTATTAGTATTGAAATGCTACACAGAATATTAAATATACAACTATGCTTGTAGTGGTTCAGAGCATGTTTCCTCTTCCCAGACTTATTCTGAAGATCAACTGAATTGGAGTTGATGCTGGAGAGCATTTCTGTAGTCCAGTTCAGAGTCTGGTTTTGATTTATTTATTTTTTTCAGCTTGCCTCTCTGCCTCCAGGACCTCTGAGTTGTTAGCTCGTGATTGGTGGTCCTGACCCAGCGCAGCAACCCTTGGGAGGTCCCGACATCGTGGGTCAGTCTCATCCCGGGTATCAGGACCTGTAAGGGCTTCAGCTGCAGAGGAGGGAAGGAACACGTTGGAGGAAACACTTGGAGGTGGACTGAAAATAGTTTAGAGGCTAGTTTGTTGCGTTTGCATTTCTTATATCAACACGTTTATCTTGAAGATGTTTTTGGGGGAGACATGACATGTCACTGAAATGCAAATGGTCACATTTATGCATGTACAAAAATACAGTACAGTACATAAACAGTGCAACATTAGTACAGAACATAATCATGACAAACCTCACAAATAGCTTCAAAATAAGTCAACAACACTTTGGGACACAAACACTGGCCTCCTGATCAAAAATCCTGTGTTTGTTTGACCCCTCTGACCTGACGATGCCACTAAAAGGTTGAGTATGTGATCCTATTCAGAAACACTTTCTGTTATATTACTTAAAATCCTTGATAGCAATGAATATATTAAATGCTCCGACATAAAAACAAAGTCATCTATGGCTGTGGCAGGACTGTACAAACCCTGTCCAATCAAAAAAGGCAGTCCGGAAAAAATCATTGGATGACACTTGATTTCATTCTTCTGTTTCCATACATTACACTGTAGATTGTATTGTTTATTCCATCTCAGTTAATCAAGCCAGTGATAAAATACAAATGAAGAAACAATCATTATGTTCCATGTTACTGACTTTTCATCATTAGCATCGGCATCATGAGAAAATGTAGCTAAAAATCCACCTCTGACACCTTCATCCTCCAACTTCCGTTTTTTTTTTTTTTTTATATCATCAGCATGAAAGGCAACATCCACACAAACAGAGAACAATTTGTATGCATTGATCTATGTCCCTCATTTGGATAGTTTTGGGCTCATCAGCATGGTGGAAAGCAAGTGTGTGTGTGTGTGTTTGAGTGTGTTTGTTTGAGAGTTGAGACTTCACTCTGGGATTCCAGTGGGCCACTGCCCGGTCATGGTGTCGTTGTAAAAGTCCAATCAGCGCGGGGGAAAACAGCAGGGCTCACAGCAGTGCATCTATCTTCAAGGCCAGGCGGAACAGAATGATGAAAAACCTCAAGTCTGAAAGAAATGCTCGGCCTAATACAAAAATCTGGTCATTATCGGCTCACCCCCACGTCAGAGGAAACTTCTGAAGTTCACACAACCTCCACTGAACCTTTAGCAACTCGCCGCCCTTCCATCTTCCTCTCCGTGTCCCTATCCGCTGGTTTGGCTCTCAACTCGCGCAGGTAAATCCGTCTTTCTTGACAAGCTTTTATATATTAAGCCATGAGTGCAGTCAATTCTCTGACGGGCCTCCGTGATGGCACCAGCGGTGGTTGCTAGGAGAACTGTGAAAAAGCTGTCTTGGCCTTTATATTATGACAGAATGAATGAACACAATGGAGGGGGGGTAAATAGTCTGACTCATGTGTATGAGTCTGCCATTGGCTGCTTATTTCAGATGGAATATTTGTGGCACCGTCAATGACACCTAGGATTTGTCGCCGACGATAATTTGGATTGGCTTTAAAAAAATAACAGGATGGGGGCCTGATGAATAAATGACACATACTGCAGCACTTTCTGGTAGTATGTTGCAAAGCGTATGTCTAGGAATTTTATTGTGAAAGGTAAGAATGGATGGAGTGGATCTGGTCTGCGTTGGCGTTCCGACCTTCGTGTTTTTGTACAGTAAAAGTGTATGTTGAATATGTCCGTTCTGCCCCAACGTCATTGGTTGATGTCTTTATTCATGATGCAAAAGCTCAGAAAAATCGATCTTGTTCCAGAAACAAGTTAAAGTAACTGTGTTTGACCCCTCAATCTTAACAGCTCTCTCCACCGGTTTGAAAGAGAATGAAAGAAGACCCTTCCTAGTGTTTCTTGGGTGGTCTGTCCTCTCTGTCTCTGTTTATCCGGGCATGGCTCCCCGTCTCACTCCTTCTGCCAAGCCTGCACACCTGTGACCCGTCCAATCACCAAGCTCCCGCAGCAGTTTGCCAACATAGTACTAACACAACTGCCAGTTTCTTCTTTCTGTCCGTTAAATCCTTTTTGTTTGTCCGAACTCTGTATAATCCTGTATTTTCCTGTGCCTCGGGTCCATTTTCCGCCTGCCTCGGCCGGCGCCTCGCCATTCTGCTTCCCAGCCGACAGCTCAGCAACCTCTGCCTGCCCTGCTCCACGGCAATCCCCGCATCAGCTCCCATCACATTACTCAAATAAAGCTGCTGGTGAACTTTTGCAAAAGGGTCTGCTTTTGGTTCCAAAATCTACTTTGCACAACACAATGTGTATATGGATTCAACATCTTTCTTTTTGTTTGTTTGTTGCTGTTTCCCCTTTTTCCCATTTCTTATGTGAAACTTAGCATGCAAAAACAGAGTAATATTAATTTTATTTCATGTCATGGAGGCGTATTTCCTCAAATGTTGAAATATTCTTGAACGGTGGAATAGGTATAGACTTATAGAGCAACACAATTGCTCTCAATCCTCATTCATGAACAGAAGTGTGTGGTGGTGTATTAGCAACCAGGTGTCAGATTGTAAGCATGCATCCAAAAATATGAGGTGAAAGACGCTCTTCTTGTGTTTAATAATTCAATCCTGATACAGCAGCATTTTAAATATAATGTTCTTTGATTGTACCTTTTACATTTGTTTTTGTTATAATAAGGAACATAATGAACCTGAATGTTTTGTGATATGGTCTCACTAAAGTTAAAACATTTTTTTTTTTTATTCCTTAAGAAAATAATTACAAAGCCATTTTTTAAAAAATGTTTACAGGACTTGTGTGTTTGTCAGCAAATTTAGATCCATTTTCATATTTTCTGCCATTAGAGATTTGAAATGTGAATGTAGGGCCAATATATTCTATAATATTTTTTTTATTTGTTGAGCATGCATGTCCTAAAGGATTTTAGTGAAACTGATCTAATCTGTTGAATCAGGTCGTGCATAAAAAAGTGATCATCCTTCATTGAGGGTTACCATAGATGACCTCCATGTAAAACCTTCTCTCTGCTCCATACACCCCCCCTTCTTCAGGCGGGCAGCAGCAGCAGATGGGTGTCCACTCAGGCAGACCCCAGGGTGTGTTTGACACCCAGCTGGGAACTCAGGCTGAGCCCTCAGGCAGCCGCAGCGTCGTCAGCGTTCTGCCACGGTTTTGTAAGGAATGAGGGGAAGTTTCGCTGCAAAACTTCCCCATCGTCTGAAATAACCCTGTCACAAGTATAAGCTATTTTTCCTCCTTTCACTAGACCATGTAATGGCTGCTGGGTGCTGGTCCCCCCCCCATGGTCACCAGTCTGTCTGGAAGATGCCGTTGTTTAGGTCACTGAGGTCGTGCTGTAGATTTTATACAGAGATAAGATGCTTAATCTGATCGGAACTATAAGGTCAGCTCGGGCCTCTCTATGAATGTGAAACCCCATTCGATGCACATGCCTGTCCATCAGCTCGTATTAGTTCTGCTCTATTCTATTTAACTAGCGTTCACATTCAATAGAGTGTTTCATTGTCTGATATGGTGGAAAAATAGTTCTTAAAAGGTTCTATTAAAGCGTGGAGGGAGCGGCTCACACATGCTCACAGAGACATCAGTGTTTAATTTTATTTGATCTGAGTTCTTCATTGTTTGTTTGTGTGCTGTAATAGTTTGAGGATTACATGTAAACATGTAGTGTATCAGAAAGAGGGATATAAATGAGGGCTGTAAAAAGGTATTAAAAATATAGGAAAAGTATTGAACTCTCAAGTGGGGACGTTCTGCTAGAGAATAAAATGTCATTACCATAAGACCATAAAATGGGTAGCGCTTCAAAGAACACCCCATAATTCAGCTCAATTACCTCAATTGTTAAATCTTTTAATCGGAATCCCTGAAACCTTCAACTGAGACAACAAAACCCACCACCGTGTCTGAGGCCAGGTCTTCAGTGACATTTCACGAAGTGAGGCTAATAGTTAATAGCGCCGGCTGATTCTGTTCAGTTATTCAGACTAAATATCTCCACGTTGGTATTATAATTATGCACAAAAACATGTTACTGTTGACTTTCTAATGGAATACCTGACAATAGACTTTTGAATGTGTTTTAACCATAATGTAGGCAGATAGAATGTATAACAATGATAAGAACATTTCCCAGTAAATGGATGAAGGAAATGTCTTCTTTCTCAGACATGATCTTTTCATCCAAACTAGTTTTATTTGAATTGACAACATATCCTGCGACCGTGCGTCCACACGTGACAAGTTGGGAATGAGAACTTTAAATAACACATGAAAAAATGCCCATAAAAATGATGCGCTATACTGTATATACACGCCTTCCCAGGAGATCACATCGGCCGCATCCATCCAGCCTGACCTCCTCCTTAATCGTAATTACTGAAGCCACTAGAGGGTTTTGTCACTTAAATGAAGCATAAACACCAAGTCTTTTTGGGGGGCATGACATGACTGATGCTCTTGTTTTTCATGGGAGAAGAATCTTATGATATACAGCTCTTAATGGCCGTTGCAAGTCAGCACAGAAATATGCTTATTTTGTCAATTGTCAGAAAAAAAGGTGTCAACGGGAAATGACGTTGGGTGACTGTGTTGTTTGCTGGTGATTGGTTAAAACCCCCAAAATACCCATCACCCAAGCAGAAATCACCAACTACACACATGATGCCAGTGTCTGGAGGAAACCTCAGAGACAAACATCTCTCAGACAAATAAAACCAAAATGCTCTGCATAGCTGCAGAGGTCAAGAAGAAAATATGAGATAATTTGGGTGAAAATAATTCGTTAAGTTTTCTCAGTGTAAATGTATTTTGAAGGATTTCATCTTTCTATCTTAATGATTATCGCAGTAAGTATTTTGTTACAAATATCTGCTTCTCCATTGCTTTAGTTCTCAATTACATTGTGTGACTTAACACATATTTCCCATGATGCTTTGCTGAATAAAGTCTCTCTTTTCTTTTTTTTAAAGAAATACTTTGGTTGATGCTGTAAAAAAAAGGGGGGTTATATTCTGCTTTCCACAGTCCTGTGTGGTAACAAGAATAATTTCTGATATGCATCAGATTACTTATAGAACGTCTGCATGTTTAATTCTTCTCTAATAAACTTTACCATTCACACAGTCGTTTGTGTCTCATCATTCTGTCGGGCTTTAATCTAATTTGTAACAGACTTTACAGTCTACACTTAAAGGGCTTTTCTTTTTTCTCCTCTGACATCTAGGACTGTGCCATTGTACGTATGTGCATTAACGTCTCCTCCGACCGTTCCCTCGAGCCACTCCAAAGAGCAGGGATTAATATCAATTATGGACGGGTGGGAAAGTTCCCCGCCATGTGCCAGATCCTTAATAGGGACATGTGTAAGTCATTACCTCAACACTTTGGGCTCCCAACACAGTTTAAGTATGTGTGTGTGTGGGAGAGAGACGGAGAACGAGAGATGATTGATGATAAAGAGGAACAGAGTAAAAAAGGGGGCAGTTGGGGGGTTTCTCTCTACTTTGGTGAAGCGCAGAAAGAGCCGATAAAGTGGGTTTAGATTCTCAGAGAAGCGTCTGTTCGCCTTTTTGAAATGTGATGAGAGGCTCTATGGTGACAAACCTTCTATCAAAAACTTTAAAAAATCCCTTTCTCGGCTTCTGTCGCTTTCTAACACACACACACACACACACACACACACACACACACACACACACCCACCTCTGTGGTCGGCCCGGTTCCATCAGAGCTCTGTGCTGTTGAAGGCCTCTGCACAGACAGCTCTGACACAGCTCCTCGCTCTTCTCTCCTTTCCTCGTTCCTCTGCCTCGCGTTTTTTTTTTTTTTTTTGTGCATGGCAGATCACAGTCCTGTCGGCCTCTCCGGCTGCTTCACAAGCTCAGCTGGAGAAAACGCGGGGCCGTCTGATGAATCGATGCCATAACGGGGGTCCGAGGGATATGTGCCTGAGCCAAAACGGCCCCTGGTCTCATTAAAATATGGAAGAAATTGCCGTTGACTGGCGTTGGATATAAAAGGCACACTGATATACCATGTTATAAATATTGACTGCTTTGAAAGCTTTTGCTTATCTTTTCACTCGTGTCCTCCTTGATGTATTTCCAGGCCCGTCTGAAGGAAACGCACCTGTCGGAGTTACCTTCCAGAGTTTAAAAGCCTGACTAAACGCTGCTCCAAATGCCATCCCACTTAAAAAAGACTGAGATTATGGACAAACACTGATTCATCATATGATTGTCGCTGTGAACAGATAACTGGAGCAGTGAAATCCGAGGGCCACACCTGCCAACCTCGGGACCTTAAAAGTAGGAGGATTAAGAAATCAAAGCAGGAGATCTGTGAGTTCCAGAGACTTTGTTTCCTGCATTCCGATGACTTTTAAAGAATTAAGATAAGAAAATAATCATACATCACAAAAATAATAATAATACACAATATACACTGCAACAGCATTATTTAATGTTAAATCAGACATACAGCCCGAACCGGCCCAGGAAAGGGTTAAATCCTGTCCATTTGATGACTACAAGTTTTCAATAGACTGATATTCCTATTTGTCCATTTGCTTTTATAGATTTGCCAAGAAAAATGGGTGTGTGTGCTTGGTGTGTTCACCTTTTAGTGTTTGAGGTATAAAATACGATGTCACCGTCACGCAAAAAACCACAGTGGTCAGTTTTCAGTCGTAGCCAAGAGATCGACGATGCAGCTTTGAATCTCTTGTGCTTCGATAAGCAAGCTTTGACAATAAACTCTGTGGCAGACAGGATTTAGGATCCTGCTGCAGATTTGGACATCCAGACTAAGAACAATGTGAGAGCACAGACATGACAGATCAACTGGTCATGTTCATTGTGGTGTTGATGACCAACTGTCATGTTGGAGTGCTGGACCAGGGTCAGCGTGGACCGGGCCTGTGCTGTCGGCGTGGCAACAGATGGCGCACCATCAACGATGGAGAAAAAGGCAGATGTTGTGACAGAACTGAGAGAGAATGTGGAGGCCGCAAATGCGAGGGCATGGTTTCTCGGACCTCTCACGGTATTTTGCATCACGAAGCATTGTGTTGCACGTCGTTAAGAACGGAGCACATCATGGGAGTGGTTGTCCGAACCGACCATTTAATCCGAGCCAAAGGTCTGAATCATCGTCGGGTTGACAGCCTTCTCCCTGACAAAAACATTACCCACGGTCTGCCATACCACACTGCAGTAAGGTGGTTAAGCCGAGGAGCCACGCTGATGCGTTTCCTTGATTTACGAGAGGAAAATGGACAATTTATGGAGCGAAAGGGAAAACCAGTGGCAGAATTACAGGAGCAAATAAAACAGTGAGTACTACTTCATGTCAAATGCTGCTCCGACTTTCCCACCCTGACCAGACAACAGTTCTCTAAAAAAAAACAATGAATACTTATTGTGGTTATTTAAAAAGTATGCGAAATATTGTGAATAAGCAGCTTCAGTATGAAATCTGTGTCAAACTTCAGTTCCAAAATACTTGTGATGTTTTGTGCCTTTTAGACTCTGCATATACATTGTAATGGACATGTAATCGACATGTAATGACGGTGAGTAGACGGACAATGTGGAAAAACTGTTGTTGTTGTTAGTATAGATCTCAGGCTGTTTATCATCTGCTTTGTAAATTAATTGTTCATTATTTGTGGACATTTTCAGAATCTACTTGTACTCGGGCTGTATGTGGCCAACGAACTAATGAGGTTCAGCCCTCTGTGTTAAATACTTACAATTTAACTATTGATTCTTGTGAAAGAGCATGCAATAATTATCCCCTGAATTACAGTGAATCTGTGGCATAAACTAATATGAATCAGTTTTCATTCATTCATGTGTTTGCCCCCGCCCCATAGAGATTCTGTGAACAACACAAATGCTTATTGTAGCAGCCACAACACCAGCCTTCAGGGAGCGCAAGGAAATATCTGGCTCCACCAGCTCATCTCTGTCTGCTGTGTGGTGCAGCTGGTAGTGCACGGTGGGTTTTTACAGGGTTTTCTCTGAAAACAGTTCTGCTGAACACAACAGGAGAGCAGAGAGAGTGACAACGAAACAATTGTTCAATATCATCGTTATTCTCGGGTGGCGAGGAAGATGACAATAGTCTTGATTGCAGAACATTTGCAGTAGATCACAAAATATGTCTGAAAAAGAGAGGATTATTTTGCCTTTCTTCAACTTACTATTTGTTATTTTCACTTTCAACAAGCGCTACCAGTTTTGGGGACTTTTTGGTGAAAACGCAAGAAACCTCAAGATGAACAATCGCAGGTTTTGGTCTTCCTGTGGAATCTCTGAATCTCTGAGTAGATGCATTTTTGAGCGGGTACACATAGCTATGTGGCACAAATGGTTAACTCTAAATGCAGAAGTGAGGAAAACTATTTCATATGCTAAAAAGAGTGGAAGTGCCATAAGCCTGCATTATTTGTAGTAGCCACCGGGGGGTGACTCCTCTGGTGGCATAAAGAAGTCTGATTGCATAAAAGTCAGTGATAAATTACCCTTCTTCTCACTTTATAATCTCAGTAAATACTGTAATCATGAGTTTATGTTCTCAATAAACTAGTTTAAAGTTTTTTTTCAATACAGCATGATTTTTTTTTAGCAAATTATGGTCCATTTAGAGTCAAAGAGGATGCTTTAGGGCGGGGCTACCGTGTGATTGACAGGTCGCTGCTTGTCTGGAAGTTTTTTTTCATCTTTCAATTTCAACCCTTTTACAGTCCATGAAATAGCTTCACCCTCTCTCGTCACTTCGGGTTAAATGTGTACAAAAACATCAACGTAAAAAAATAAATGTGGGTGTTTATGTAATTGTAAAACAGTAGTTTATCTATTTAACTGGTACTTCTATGCAGCGTCTCCACTGGTTGCCTGGCTAGACTGTTGTTATGCTAAACTAGGTTAAACTCTGCCCGGCTGCAGCTCCATACTAAACCCACTAACAAGGGGGTGGTAACAATCCTCTCATTTAACTTTCACAAGAAAGTGAATACGCGTATTTCTGAAAACGTGTTAAGAACTACGTCAAAGACACAAGTCTGTTAGTTCACTAAAGGCCTAATGCTATGTTAATATATGCAGACAACAACTCATCTGAATCCGTAGTTGTGTGAGAAAAGTCTGAACCCTCTTGGAAGGTATATAATCACATAATCTTATAGTGGTAAAACAAGCGCACACTGAAAGGCATTCTAAGGTTACAGCATATATAATAACTTGAGAGAAAGGTAATTATGTTCCACAGGAGTGCAACTTTAAGACAGGGTGCTCCTTATCCTCCTCAATAGCCGCCTGCATCCCTCACTCTCTCTCCCTTGAGACTCCCAGTGCTCTGGACAGATGACCTCGCCTTCAGCCAGCACTCCGGACCAACCAGCCAGCCAGGCTCCAAGTCTCTCCCAGCGCTCTCAGCTGATTATAGTGCGTGGATAGGAAAAGACGTGGAGGTGCTGAGGCTCAGACACGGACAACCAGAACACTGGTGCTGCTGTTGCTGTCGGGGCCCAGACGATGTGTTTTTACCAGAGGGATGGATCCGCCGCCACATAGACGGCAATAAATCCACACCACAGTGGAAAGGCAAGACAACGCAGCGCCATTGTGTTGGTGTTGCTCTCTATTTTACGTTCTGCATACATATATGTGTGTCTCTGCTCACGCTTCTGTGCTTTTGTGTGCATCTGAGTGTCTTCGCCCTCAAAGGAGTGGCCCTCATCACACAAGCGACTATTGTTGCAAGCCTCTACGCCTTCTCTCACAATGCCTTAGCGGTGCAGGAGGAGAAGAAGGGGAAGTGGGAGGGAGTGCATTGTTGAGTTGGACTGGCAAAGAGAGGGGGGGGGGGTTGAGGAGTAAGGAGAGGGGAGGAGGTGAAGTGAGACTGGGCAGACTCCTCGGAGCCGGACGGCGAGCTCCGATTATAGTGGCGGGGGACCGCAGCGAGACGTCTCCCAGCAACCCCGGCAGCTCTGCCCGTAAATCATGTCACTGGGGCTCCTCGGCGGCGCCCCCAAGCCTCCCATCCAGTCTGTCAGCATCCCGGCTTGGGGGGACGGAGACCAGGGGGCCATCCAGGCCTGAGCCTGAGGGAGAGAGCAGAACCAGAACTGGGGACAAGGACAGGTCAGAGTATCCTAAAGATACACTTCACAAGCCTCCAAAAATAGAATATCTCACTCTGAAATCCATGCTTGGTGAAGTTAACGTTGACTATGAGTATTTCCTCGCTGTGTGGGGGTGGGGGTGGGGGTGCAGCATCGGGCTGCAGGAGAGAGAGGTGTGGGGAGGTGGCTTACGGGAGCAGTGTCAGCTGATTAATGCAGGTGATCTGGGTGATTGGACTGGACTAATTGGCAGGACATACATGCTCCACAGTAGGCGGTCGGGAGTAGCACACTGGAGAGAGGAGCTGACAAGCATTGTGTGGTCTTTGTCCTGTAAAACTGGAATAAAAGAAAAAAACAGACCGGAAACTCTGTCCAGTGGTCCTTGGAGCTCTAAGAACCCGGGTGGCAATCATACCTTTCACACTCACCCTTGACCTTTTCAAAAGCTGAGCTTCTTTAGTTGAGCACAAAGCTGCAGGAGCATACTTCAGTTCTGCCTGCAATGATGTGCACAAAAGCCACCCGACTAAGAAAGTGTGATTCAACCCCTTCTCACTCCTAACGTGTCATATAACTCGGCTTGGCGTCATTTGATGCACCCACCCTAATTACCAGCAGAACAACTGAATGAGCGAGGCGGTCCACGCAGGGCGGGCGGCAGGGGGGAGGTGGGTGCGCCGAACCAACACCAGACTTTTGGCCAAGAGCCTGATGCTTGTGTCCAGTTGGAAGCTAAATTTGACATTTTGTCATGTCGAACGTGTCGTGAGTCACCTGACTCACGTGAGCCACCAGTCATGTGACTCATGCTTCAGTTTTGACACATTGGTGTGAGAATGTGTTCCTTGGGTTAAGTAACAGTCAGTGTCAAATGAGGAGAAATCCCAAAAGACAGCTGACCAGCCTTTATCTCTCACTTATAACATGTTTGCATTCCATTCGGTCCCTTCTCGCTAATAAGAGTGAAAACGACTATAACATACACTGCAGAGGGCTCGTTGAAGCGGCTGCGGCTATCACAAAGGGTCATCGTCTGTTCTCTTCTGATGAGAGCTTACTATCCAAACACATTAGCGCTCTGTAACGGTTGCTTACCCATAATCCTACACTCACACACACACAAAAAGGGTTTGTTCAAAAAATGGTTTAGGTTTGTGGTGCAGCGTAAACCTCTTTGGGAATCTTGTTCACCGCTCCGAGCCTGTTATGCATACATTTAGCTAATACTCAGCTGCATAGAACCACTTTAAAGTTCCCATCACTTACACTTGTAGTGCTATAACATACAACGGTTTTCTTTTAGGTGATTGGGAGAAAGACAGAATTATCTCTCTTTTATTTTATTCTCATCCGAGGTGTTAGCTTAGAAGTTTTTTAACAGCCACAATGATTTTGATCCGGATTTGCCACGAGTCATTACCCAGCAAGCATTTGATGGATTTCAAATAGTGGGAGGTGGCCAAGTTCAAAATTAACCTCACCAAAAAAACACTGAATGGCTTGACAGCACAACGGCTTTGGAGCATTTATTGACTGATAAATGATAGAAAAATAAGTAGTTGCAGCCTTTTCCCGTGTGCAGTCAAATGTAAAGGTCTTCTTTTCTGTCCTTTGACTTCAACTTTCATTTCAAATTAATCTACTGTGGATTTCTATAACTGGACTTAAACCAAATGCATTGTGTCCTTTTGGAAGTTGGCTCAACGTCCCAAACTGCTCATTAACAGACTTCGTGTCTCCCTAATATAATCTGATCGACCTCGCTGGCCTGGATGAGTGGCACCCTGCCCATCTCCATCCAGGCTCCGACCATGCTAACGTGTCATTTGGATGCCCCTCCTTGCCCTCGCAGCGCCCCGCAGCGTCTGGCAAACCTGCACACCTAAAAGCCAGCGTCTCGTTAGCATGCTGGTGGCCGCTCGATCTCGCCGCCGAGCAAGGTCACTGGAGACTGAAGGTGGTCGGAGTACACCCGGAGTGAGTGGGTGCAGGCGGGGCGCAGGGTGGAGGAATGAGGGAGGGTGGGGGGGGAGTCAGTTTGTGCTATTAGCATTCTCCAGCTCCCCGCGCATTGCTAAATTTTTCAGTAACCTCCAGCTGCTTGATGTTGGAGCAAATCACCAGAGAGGCTCACCGCATGCCTATCTGCCTTACCACCCCTCTCTCCCCCCTCAACCACCCATCACCCCCCACACCCCACCTCCCTCCCATCTTCTCCCCCTCCGGAGTGCCGTCTCATCCAGGCTTCTTCACTTATTCATGTGTTTATTTATTATTTCATCGGCTGCGTCTGAGCCAGAGAGAGGAGGCATCTAGTTGTGAGAACAGTCATTAATTCATTAAAGCCTCTTCCTCTCTCGTCTCCAATCCATCCATATCTTTATCTGCTCATCTCCGACGGGGGACCCGTTCCCTCCCGCCACAAACACACTGCCATATTGCCATTCCTCTGTTGCCCTCCTGTCTCTTTTACTCCACCTTGACTCTTTCTCTTTGTCCATTATCATTTGTCATCAACCAATTCCTTGCACCACTGTCTTTCACCCCGGTTTACGTTGGAAGAAAGGTGCTCGGCGACGTTCAAAGGCAGAGAGGGGGAAAAGAAACAGCCCCGATGATCGGATCTGATATCTGGGGGAAAAAATAGGTGTATCTGGGTAGATTCACTGATCAATAAGAGTTGTGGAACCATGAAGAGGCTCTCCATCCCCCTGGATATTCATTTTCTTCTTTTCCATATCTTTGCTTTCCCCCCATAGAAAAGGATTTTTTTACAACTCCAAAGGCCGGGTCATTTGAGTTCAGCCTAAACCTGAATAGTGTTCAAGCATGCCGACGCTTAAAGCAGATGCGTGAAATAAGATTTAACTGTCAACAGGCTGAGGCGAGACAAATTCCAAATTGACGCCGTGTATGTATTGCACTGGTTTGAAAGAGTTACTCTCTCCACGGGTGTGCGAACGGTAAAGAAAAGAGAAAGAGCAGACACTTCACATTTTGTATTCTTTTGTCTGTTTCGGTTGAATGGACCCGGTGATGGGAAGGAGAAATATCTAAGAACGTCACATATCCGGGACCATAACCCTCCTTGTATTTCTGCTGAGAAATGGTTTCACTCCAGTTGTGGCAGTATTCTTCACACCATGTATGTCTCCTCTCTATCACGCTAGTCTGACTACTGATCAACATCAGTAGTCAGATGCGGTTTGCCAATGCGTATGTGTGTATGTGTGCGTCCTCGGGGGCCGGTGTGGGGGCCCTGGCGGCTGCTCTGAGGGTTATGTATGGGAGCGGGGCTCCAAGGTGCTCGCAGGCCTGTCTGGGTTATTAATGACAGCGACAGACCGGACCTCACACACTCCATCACCTTGCGCCTTACACACCACCAGCTCATCTACCACACTGACACCTGGCAGCCTCACCCCCGCCTCACCCTCGCCACCAAACCCAGGACGGGAGCAATGCTTTCTGGGGCCCAGACAACGTTTTGGCCCGGCTGTCAGCCTCTTTTCAGCCTGAAATTGCTCTTACTCAGTTCTTATTCGTGACATCATGGTAGATGTTATAGCAAAGGTGTTATCAATTATGGTTGACAACCAGTCTCTTGGGATTAAAAACATTCTAGTCTTCCAAAAACTGCGTTCCCATACAACAAAACGGCATTGTCAATTATGTTTTGAGGTATTTTCTCCAAGATTATATATTTTTTTGACCTATGGAATAGTTCACATATAAGAGACTGGGAGGATGGATGAGTCAAACATGGGACTCTCACCCAGAAGACTGCTGTTATGCCCTTTGTGAAACCAAAAGTAGTGTACTTGTTTTTAACATAAAACATGATCTTTTACTAAATCTAACCAAGTAGTTTGGTTGCCTTAACCCAAATGAGAATGCATTTTTTAAACGGCAAAAGAGCCACAAGCAGAGTAAGTTGCAAAGTACAACGTTGATCAAATTGGTGACAAGATTGGCAGATACATCAAGATGTATGTGTAGTTTCTTTGCAGGAATATACTGTGTCAATATTTTAGTCAAACCACCAATGTCTCTTTTTATGTAAAATATATGGTTAATAAAGGA
This sequence comes from Eutrigla gurnardus, assembly GCF_963514095.1. Taxonomy (NCBI): domain Eukaryota; kingdom Metazoa; phylum Chordata; class Actinopteri; order Perciformes; family Triglidae; genus Eutrigla; species Eutrigla gurnardus. Next base: position 6,953,992 of record NC_139928.1, on the reverse strand, counting down.
AAGGTAGGCTATTATGTGACGTGTTATTTAATATATTTATGGATGGATGGATGGATGGATGGATGAATGGCTGACTGGAGGGATGAATGGATAGGATGCTATTGCTTATGTACAGATGGATGGATGGTTGATTGGAGAGATGGATGAATGGATAGGATGTTTTTCTTAAACATGTTCTTTTTGTAAGTTATTTTAAAGGCCCCTCTAGGGACGGGCATTGGAAATTAGCTAAGGCTATAAATGCTATGATGCTTTCTGTTGGATTGTTGCACAATCCACATGACTTGTATCTGTCCCTATCAAATAAACGTTATAAATCAAAATAAATAATACTCTTAGGTGTCTGAAACAGTATTTGTACAACATTTAAAGTTGAAATAACCAATACTATTTACAATAAAAATAACTAATGACACATAATGTGGAGAGTGTTGCTGAGAATGATCCCCAAATTCTGCACTTTCTCACTGCTGAAGTTTTGGGCATTTTTTGCTCTTTGTTTTGGTTTTCCAACCTAACAAAAGTTACTCTCATTAACCTGGTTTCCAGCAGCTAAAGTCAGCGGTTTTCAGCGAAAACACCTCAGCTGAACCCACTGCACAATACCCAGCACCAACAGCAGACAGACAAGGTGAGCGACTAATGAGGGATCTTACTGTTTAGCATTTAGAAGCTCGGGAGCCAGATATTTCTCTCAGTGGTTGGTGGAGACCAAAACGGAGGTAAAAAGGAAGTGGGCTTGCATTCATGTGACAGAAACATGACTCCAAATGAATTGTAATATTGCCCCGTGTCTGTTGGATGTGTACTTTATAAGGTGATAACTCAGTAGGCCCGTGTCAGTGTTGTGTTTACAGCTTGTTGGGCTCTTTTTATTGTAAGTTAATCACCATATCCTCTGTTCCTGTTCCCTTCAGAAATTTGTTACGAGTCATGTCGTCTCTCCCATGATTGATCACTGTTACTCACCCGTTCTTTGCTCAGTGAAATCAAAGCAGCGGAGTTCCTTCCACCTACAGGGAGTCATGTTCGCTGCCATTTCTCAAAGAGTTTAGCTCGATAGGAGAGGACAACTAAACACGTCGAGGGATCAGGTTAGGATTTAGTTTTGGGGATATTTCAATTGATATTTAGAAAGGATCAAGAATGGATTTGCTACACTACTTGCTGCTGAGAAAATAATAACATTACCATAAAGCATTACTGATTTTCTAGGGCATTATGATGATCCTTGGGCTGTAATTATCAGTTGCAAGGTCACAGTAAAGTGAAAGACACAGTGCCTCATCAACAAAAATAAACTTAATCGGGGCACTGGTATTAGAGAAGAGTCTTAAAAAAGATAAAACTCCACTGACCACAGTTATAAATCGGTAAATAGCCAACAGAACATCAGTGGGTAAGGCTTTAGACTATAGCCTGCAATTTACCATCTACTAACATCAGAAAAATCATAAGATTTGACTGAAAGAGTTAAGATACCTATATGTGAGAACAAGAAGGTCAAAGGTAACGGCGTAACTTTGTGTTAAACAGAAACTTTGGAAAAATGTTTTTGTTAAATCACTACATAATTATTATAGGATGCAGTCATATTATTAAGGACACATAGCAAGAACAATGAAGTAGCAGTGTTGATAATATATGATTCTTATTTTCAGGTATTTGTGATTTTTTTAAATACTTTGGAAAATTGCGATGTATTTTTCTAAATATGCAGCATTCACTATGTACTTACATACTATAAAATAGAGTGGTCCATAGTGGACCAACAAAACGCTCCCTTGTTAATCCCCTTTAAACTGTAATTACAGAGTACTTACAGATAATTCAGATTTTAAAATAACACACACCCCTTTTTGTGTGTATAATTACAGTGGTCTCTTGTTCACCCCCTTTAAAATTTGAGTATATTAAAGGTTGTTATAAAGGTTATTTTTTCACTAAGTTAAATGCACGTATTTTGGTTCCTTTTCAGGATGTAGCTGTTGTCAACAAACATTGGCTGCTTGCTCCCTGTTTACACTAATTATTCAATTTGTACTGGGTCATTTAAAAAGTACTTGCAGTGAATTTTGTCCCCAAGTTTCCTGTACTTCTTCACTAGTTTATATAAGTATTTCCGCTGTGTGTACACAATGCAACTATTGTACTAACTAGTTTCCTGCAGGCTTTAACCTAGAACCTTCCCCAACGATACTGCTCAGTCTCAGCTCCCTCCACATATTCTCGTACCAGTGCGGCTGCCAGTCAACCCAGCAGAGGACGGAGTGCAGAAATGAACGGAAACAAGAGGAGGAATGGGGTGAGATTGGCAGGCGCAAGGAAGGCCACAAAAGGTGAAGAAATATGTGTGTGTGAGGGGGAGGCGTGAAAGAGAGCGTGAAAGAGAGGTGGGAAAAGAAGAAGGGGGAGACCGACGAGAGACGAATGAAAGAGAGAATGAAAACAGAATAAAAATAGAGGCTGAGAGGAATCCTCATTTTTCATTTCAGCCGGCGGACTCGATGCCTCCAGATCAGACAATCAGACCTGATGGCTTTGGGAGGCTCAGTCAGCTTAGGGCTCTGAAAATGATGGGAGGATGATGAGGAGGGTTAGAGAATCTCAGCGAGGAATAGAAGCTGGAGGAGGAGGAGGAGGAGGAAAGAGAAATGGTTTTGGAGTAAATAACAGCAGCACAAAAGGACAAAGGATTCAGAGATGGAGATTGCAGCAGAGCCGAAACCACTGGCAGGAGGAAGTGGGATGATTTTTCTGCTGGGGGCAATGTGTGGGTTTGGAGTGGATCGGGCGTTGTTTAGTGTCACCAAACAGACCCCGAGCGCCAAACCCCTCCCTGGGCGTAAACAGCCGAGTCGAAGGTGAAGGGCGGCGGGGACGGACGGACAGATGGCCCGACGGAACTGTGGAAAATCTTCTTTTAAGAAAGCCGTCAGCGCTGGGTTTATGTGTCCTTCACCCCGATCCTGCAGGAATAGCATTAACACACCGCCTCCCCTCCTTCTTCTCCCCCCGTTTTCTCCCTCTCTGTCTCTTCTTCTCTCTCCACCCCCTCTCTCTCATTAAAACTGTGCGCCTCGGCTTCTAATTAAATCCCACTTGAAAGTCTTAAAAGTCAGACTCAGATTGATTCAATTTGCATTTCTGAACAGGGAACATTGCCTAAAAGGATTAATAAATTGGTTGAAAATGCCTCTTTCTGCAATGTGCTGTTGTTGCTTGTAAGACAACACCCATCCAATACCTCTTTTTTTGCATTCTTTCACTCTTTGCAACACATTCACTGGGACGCGCACGCACACACACACACACACACACACACACACACACACACACACACACACACACACACACACACACACACACACACACACAGTGGCACTAAAAGCAGTGAACCTAGTTGTCCATTCATCCATTTGTCCCGAAACACACACACACACACACTCACACACGTTCTTCCTCCATCCTCCCTTCAGTCGTCAATTGAATTCGAATGTTCACAAAACACGCTGTGGTGGGTGAACATACACACACATCATCTGCACACACTAGTGCTTGTGCACGCTCATGCAGGCAGAGGCACACACACACACACACACACGCACACACACACACACACACACACACACACACACACACACACACACACACATGGTTGCCACATTCACACATGGCAGCAGTGTAACACTGTTGGCAGACTTCCAAATTTTTCAGCAGAATGTGATGGAAGCATACAGGGGAGGATGGTGGTGTGTGTGTGTGTGTGTGTGTGTGTGTGTGTGTGTGTGTGTGTGTGTGTGTTGAAGGGGGGGTTAAAGCGAGTGAGAGAGAGAATGAAGAGGGGGGGGGGGGCAATTGCTGAAATGAGGCACGCTGAGGGATTTAAAAAAGCAATAGGAAGATTGGCATGAAGAACCTCAGCGATGTTGACGTGCTGCTGATGACTCACTTGGGTGATAATATTTGAGGTGCGCTGCTGTTGGAGGAAGACTGGCCATGGGTCAATGACTCTCTCTCTCTCTCTCTCTCTCTCCCTCTCTCTCCCGTGGCACACCGAGTCAGCTAACTCACCAACCCGAGTCCCAAAGACCTCACATTCACTCCTCACGTTCAAAGCGAGTGGCTATTTCCGTCCACCCAGCGTTATGCCGTAATTACAGGCTCCTGTTGTTGGGAACAGCTGCAGCACTGAAACGATTAATCGATCGACAGATTATAATCCTCTGGTTTTGGGAGATCTGCGATGGGCATCGTTCACTTTTCATCTGACATTATACATTATAGACAAACAGCTTAACAAACTCTCCCCTTCCCTGAACGGCAATTGTCAAATGATTACTAACAGCAAGCGTAACGAGGCACCACAGGTCTGTCAAAGCCGTGGATATCTGTACGTTTTCAGTATAGGACTGTAGTAAGAATCCACACAGCATGGATGAAATGTATTAAAGCAGAGGTCTTCAGCGTTTTTCAGGCCAAGGACCCCTCGGCTGATAGTGACCCGGTGGAGGGACCTCCTCTTACATATCCTGAAGCAGGGGGGAGGAGATCGATAGAAAGAACATGGCTAGTTTGGTTTCTAAGCCTGCTTGCTTTTCGTGATTGGAGAGAGAAAGCTTTAGTGCTATTTAGTGCTCTGATGTTACATTCTTATTTGAGTGCTCTGATTGAGAAATGTATACTTTGATTTCCAAATACATTTGATTGGATTTTATTTTTAACAGCCTTTCTCAACCATTTCATCCTGGACTAAAAAGGTGTAACTCAGTAGTATTAATTATATTATGTCTGTGTTAATGCGTACGCCCCCGTGTGCCTTTAAATGATGCCCCTCCCCATGTTTAGATGCCTTACGCGGACCATAATAGGACCCACGTATTACTTCCAAGACAAAGGACACATCATTTTTATTGCATTTGGGCAACAACTACCGGTACTGTTACGTCAATATAGTGATACATTTCCTAACGATTTCTCTTGGAACATTTTGAGTATAACTTAAAGTGTTAGATTAAATAACACGATTTTATTTCTTTGTTTTTTTTCCCATGTATTTTGACACACAGAGGTCATGTTCTCAGTCATGTGGTGTTTTGAGCAACTGAAGGGGAGTTTACATTCTCCAAGGCTGATCTGAGACTCCTTCAAACTGAAGATCTTTAAATGTGATTAATTTCAGACAAAACACAATATAAAGACACACTATACCCCCAATACCTAAATCCTGGTAATGTGAAGTGGGTTTTAAAATCATATTGAGGGTGATCACATTTGCATAATTTGGACAGTAGGTGTGGCTTTAATCTCAGCCAGCGATCCTCAAAGACAAACGTCCTCCTCGGGATGTCCACTGATTTCATTCAGTAGAAATCCTCCCAGTTAGAAAATGAAACGCGGTGTTAACACAGCTCTTGTTCAAATCCACTGCACCCCGTCCCACAAACAAAAGCATCCATCTCATCTGCCTCGAAATCCCATTTACATGAATACACAAAACCTCACATGAAACCATTTGTTGTGGTTCATTTTTTTGCCCTCCAGCAACTCTCCGCTAAAGTCTTTCATCTGTTTTCTTTCCATTTTAAGATCCAGTTTCATGTTAATGTGACAATTACTGCTGGTTTACTGTAAGACATTTTTCGCCCCATTGTGTTTCACTTGTGTGGAAACTATTGCCTCGACGTTGCCCCATGCTGTAGAGTCTTTGTTTCAGGCGCCATTAGATTGTCGCTGGTTACACTCGGCGTCATGTTATCACCTCACCCCCGGCTCCTCTGGTGCAGAAGCAACATACGGTCTCTCCTCCTCACTGAGGTCACTGGATGTGTTCCCATGTGTTGACCTCAGCTTCAGGACATCCGCACAACCAGGCCTATACATGGCTCTTAACTTAGGACAACACTGACCTCCAGTGGTTGTTTGACGGCAACTCATCAAATCAGAGACCTACTTCAACATATATTGTTTTCATGATATTATGCTCTGATTATAGTTATTATCACACAGTTACAACATGCTCGTACTGCTTTTATGATTCTTTATGATGCTAAATGAGCATCACTGTAGGCAGGGTCACAAGTGTCCCAGCTGCACAGTGAACTGTTTGTGTTAGCCTTCGGTGCTTCACTTCATCAGTCTGTGTGTTCAGGCTATCACAGATCCAAATGCAAATCTTGGCAATATACACTATTTTTATTCAGTGGACTTGACTAGACTAGACTAGAATCTAGGACTTAAAACGAGACATTTGCACTACAGAATATCTTGGACGCTGTACAACAAAGTAATTTGGTTTGTTGATTACATTTTGAGGGGCTGCAGGGTGGTGTAGTGGGTAGCACTGTTGCCTCACAGTGAGGTGAGGGTTTGATTCTCGGTTCGGGTTCCTTCTGTGTGGAGTTTCCATGTTCTCCCCGTGTAAGCGTGGGTTCTCTCCGGGTTCTCTGGCTTCCTCCCACAGTCCAAAGACATGCAGGATGGGGATAGGTTCATTGATGACTCTAAATTGCCCGTAGGTGTGAATGTGAGCGTTACTCTACTAGTCAGAAAGACTGGTTACCTGTCTGTCTCTACATGTCGGCCCTGTGATAGACTGGTTACCTGTCTGTCTCTACATGTCAGCCCTGTGATAGACTGGTTACCTGTCTGTCTCTACATGTCAGCCCTGTGATAGACTGGTTACCTGTCTGTCTCTTCAGCCCTGTGATAGACTGGTTATCTGTCTGTCTCTACATGTCTCCATGTGATAGACTGGTTACCTGTCTGTCTCTACATGTCAGCCCTGTGATAGACTGGTTACCTGTCTGTCTCTACATGTCAGCCCTGTGATAGACTGGTTATCTGTCTGTCTGTACATGTCAGCCCTGTGATGGACTGGTTATCTGTCTGTCTCTGCTCGTCGGCCCTGTGATAGACTGGTTACCTGTCTGTCTCTACATGTCAGCCCTGTGATAGACTGGTTACCTGTCTGTCTCTACATGTCAGCCCTGTGATAGACTGGTTACCTGTCTGTCTCTACATGTCAGCCCTGTGATAGACTGGTTACCTGTCTGTCTCTACATGTCAGCCCTGTGATAGACTGGTTACCTGTCTGTCTCAACATGTCAGCCCTGTGATAGACTGGTTACCTGTCTGTCTCTACATGTCAGCCCTGTGATAGACTGGTTACCTGTCTGTCTCTACATGTCAGCCCTCTGATAGACTGGTTACCTGTCTGTCTCTACATGTTGGCCCTCTGATAGACTGGTTACCTGTCTGTCTCTACATGTCAGCCCTCTGATAGACTGGTTACCTGTCTGTCTCTACATGTCAGCCCTGTGATAGACTGGTTACCTGTCTGTCTCTACATGTCAGCCCTCTGATAGACTGGTTACCTGTCTGTCTCTACATGTTGGCCCTCTGATAGACTGGTTACCTGTCTGTCTCTACATGTCAGCCCTCTGATAGACTGGTTACCTGTCCAGGTGTACCCTGACTTCACCCAATGTCAGCTGGGATCGCTCCACCCTGAATACAGGATACGCGGTAGACAATGGATGAATTACATTACAAGAAGAAGATGATACAACACAAAATAAATCATTTAGTAATAAGTATTTTTTCTTCTGACCTACTTCAAACAAGCTGATAACACAATGTCAAATATGTTGTTTAAGATTTATTTTTAATGGTTGGAGGAACCTAGCAGAAGAGGTCTTTGTCATTTCAATTCATCTTGTGTTTTTAATCATGAATATTTCCACACAATTTGGTTAAGATCTCAAGTAAAACCTCAGTATTAACTACGCTCCCAGGAACAAAGAACTTGGATTTACATCAGTAGAATTCCATTCATCATAATTTGTAATGATGTCATAATGTTCTCAGTGTTGAAGTTCTCTGAGGTCCGTCTACACTTTGGACAGACGCTTGCAAAGCCCCGACAGGTTGACTTTGACTAGCGCAGCAGGGAAAGGAAAGTTGCTTGGTTCACTGCTGTATGTTTGCACACACTCGTGAGCTTTGTCATCATCAGCGCTGTGGCAGCGCTGCTCCCTCGCCATGCCTCCTGGCTTTGATTGATCATTGTTTTGATCGGCCTTGACATTATGATTTATCAAGTCTCCTCGTGTTCATTTATCTACTTAGCACACACCGACGCCCCCTTATTATCGCCTCACACTGTGTATCTTATGCTGAATCACACACACAATGAGCTTCCAGACAACTTACTGTATGTGTAAAAAGTTGACCTGGAAAATTCTGAGTTTTCTAAGTTGTTTTGCTTCTTGTCTAACAGCTATTGTTAATTCAAGGCTAAATGCTCCACACCTGCAAAAGGCCACAACCTTGGAAGAGGAGAACAATGAAGGGCGATACCCTAAGGTGGGATGTATCGCCATGAAAACATGCTGTTTCCTTCCTGAATCTACAATCATACCACTGTAGCGTCTCCACCCTGTTCGCTCTTCAATCCAGCCCAGTGAAGACACATTTAAGGGAATTCATCCAATCTTTCCTGGAGACAAAGACGTGGTGAGGCAAACAGACTGGTGGATAAGGACACAGCATAGTGTTATTCCCCCAGGACCCAAAGTCCAAAACCAGACTGGTCAGATAACACTGATGAAGGTGAGATCAGAACAATGATGGTGACATCTATGACGATACTGACCGCTGAATGACTAAAATACTGGCAATATCACAGAATATATCAGTATATGTTTAATGGCACATGCAAAAACATAGGTTTCTATAAATATTTAATTGGCAACATATTTATCAATATTTGACTTTATCAATTTAATGATTTAATTTGTTTGATATTTAATTAAATTACTTACTGTTACACTACATAGTATTACACAACGGTGTGCTGTACCTCACCTTCAGGGTGCCGGTCTCTGCCCTCCTAAGGACAAATCGGGAGGTTGTTGCATTGTGATTAAAACATACATATTTATATGTAAATGGGTGTGTGTTTCTGACGTGGGCTAGGAGCAGTGGTTCTCAGCCGGGCAGGTCCAAGCGCTCCAGGTCATCATTCCACTAAAGCAGATCACTACAGCCACAGAAGAAGGCCGCTCCAGGAGGAAGGCGAAGAAGAACCCTGAAATCATCATGAAGACAAAACTCCCAAGTCAGCGCTTCCCTACCCCCTGTGGGAACTCCAGATGCCAGGCCAGCTCACAACACCAGAACCCCAGATCTGGCTCCAGAATCCCCTCCATCTCCAGAACACAGCTAGTGGCTGGATTCTTGCACACAGTAGCAAAAATAACTCAAGAAAGCAAACAAAGGCCTGTCTAAGAGTTATACTTCTTCACTCAAATATACTCGAATGACTCTGGAACTCTCTACATAAAGCTGTACTAATCAATACTAAACAAACAACTATGGATAATGTGAAAGGTATTGCCTATAAAGAACCCACAGTGAATGATCACCAACTCAGTGTTTTATCCTCTTTGAGCTCATTGTTTTGCTTCAACTGTTTTCAGCATCAGCAACAACAACAACAAAACTCTCTAATAAATCCACTGTACTTTACTTATCAAGCACAAATCCAGACTCAAAAATGAAGATAATGGAGCGCCAAATAGTTGTAGAGTCACATATTTATCTGAGAAGCCGGTTAAGACTAAAACATCACCTCCTGTCACTGTTCCACTAACTTCTATAATTCAATGTAATTCATCATAGAGCATTAAAACTAAAATGTCCACTTGCTATCAAAAGAATATTTGGGTCAACCTCCAAAATAAGACTACAATTCCTATGGTCCATCTAAGTGATCCCTCTCCACCTAAAACTTTATTTGGAACTACGCATAATACAGCTTCTCACAGGAATATAGAATTTGCATTTCGCAAAAAAACATTATAAACATATACTCAAAGCAGTGAGGCTCCATTGACAATACATTAAGGTACATACATAAATAAATCCAAATGAAAGGAAGTACATTGTACATACATAATTAATAAAAAATATATGCAAGGAAGGCATTATCCCCCTTCATCTAAGTGATGCCTGCATAAACTTGATGACATCAGCTAAAGATTGACAAAGTGATCCTGGTGACATCATCATTGCCTTTTCTGACTGCTTCCCACAAAGATATTATAAAACTTGCCAATTAGTATGTGACAATAAATTGACCTTTGTAGATTTGGTAGTGGCCCTTTAAAGTGCATATATTTACACAGGAAGCTCCTGGCAGCTACTTTGTTCTCCTGAAAACCAGCACAAACCCCTCCGCCAAGTGGGTGTGACTGCAACACATTGTATCGTCCAGCAGGGGGCAATAGAGTATCAGCACAGTTATTTTTTAAGTTTAAGCAAGGGGAGGCAGTGCCCACTCATTGGTGATTAAGGTTCTGGTGATGAGTCACGAGGAGGGGGTGGGGAGGGGGATGGGACAGACATGAAGAGAAAGAAGGAGAGAGAGAGGGGGAGGAGGTGCGGGTTGGGGAGGGCTGCTTGCATTACCTCCAGGTGTCCTCTCACGTTGCCAGGAGGCTGACAGATTTCTACTGTCTGGCCATGAATCTGCCTGCTCTGTGTTCGCCTGCCAGGGTCCCTGCCTGTCCATTTATCTACAGCACACATCCATTCAGAACATGCACGAGTACTCTCCACTCAGGGCCGGGGGTCAATTCCTCAAAGTCCCCCCATTAAATGTTATTTGCCAGCAATATCCTCCAGATAGAGGAAAGACTCCATATATGAGAACAAAGAAAGTGTGACACTTGAGTGGCAAACATTACAAGACAAAAGCTAAAGCTAATTATATGACGTCCAATTTGATTTCTGACACCTGTTTGATCTTTGGTCTCAGTTCTGAATGCAAAACAAAACAAACAAACCTTATTACAGAGCTTTTCTAGCAAACATTTTATCTTTGACACACAACATTAAGACACATGTTTGACTTCTTGCAATCTATCCAACGCAGTTCACCGCCTGCTTCCCCTTTCTGATTTGAGTTTCATGTAACATATCCGGTTCTTTTCTTCTTTTAGCCCCTTGACAAACATCTGTGGAGGAGTTGTTTTTTCTTTTCTTTTCAGTTTTTATCTCACATGTTTTATTTGTGCGGTTGACTTAGCTCAAGCATAACCGCGTGCGCTGTACAGCAGCTGTGAGTTAGTGTCAATCAGCCAGCTAAGCTGCACGGGGGTGGCTGACTAAGTCTTCTTACCATGCAGAAACTTTGCTTCCCTCCCAGCCTTCCCACACACCGAGCATCACATTGTGTTTTGATTCTCGGTGTGTTGCTGACGGGTTTCGTCATAGAGGGGGGACTGCTATGTGCATGTATACAGTCTATAGATTAGCTGCTGTCTGAGTGGAACGTTTACATGGTTAGATGTGTGTATGTGTGCGTGTTTTACTGATCATATGGGGACATCTGATAACAGTCACATTGTGGGGACTGGCCTACTTTGGGGGGACGTAACAGAAATCATTACATTTTAGGACTTGCTTAGGTTATGGTAAGAGAACTTAACAGTTCTCCAGACCTCCCCCAGCTGGTAAGTTCAATTAAAAGAAGCATGTTAAACTTTTACAATTTACATGATATAAATAAAAAGGATAAAAAATATAAGCTAATATATTCTTGTTTATAATTCTTCATGGAAACGATGCAATATAAAAAACATTACATATGTATACCCTTCAGGAAATGAATGCAAGTCAATGTAATGTCCCCAAAAGTCATGAAAACACGAGTGTGTGCGTATGTGTGTACATATGTCTGAGTCACGCCACATGTGCCTAAAGCAGCATATCTCCACGTACAGTAAGTCTAGTGCGTCTGCACGTAGAGTCAAACTTAACCTGAGGGCAATAACCTCAAATCCTGAATCCCACCCAGTTTTGTGTGTGTCCCGTGTGAATACGGGAACCTGACGTGTCTTTGAAATAAACAGCTCATTTCTAACCTAAGGTCATCACTTTGCACAAGCAGTTTTCCAGAAGCCTGTGCGACACCCGCCCCGCCGCTGACGGTCATATATGCCCCCCACACATGTCGGTTGAAACAGAAGCTTGCATGTCAGATTGTTTTTTAATCACTTTCGGAAACTTCTTTTTCCTCCCGGTGTGGGCAGCCTCTTTCTCGACTGATATTTACACAGAAGTGTCGCAGCTTTTAAATGTAAGGGAGACATCCTCTTATGGCAACAGTGAGTCAGCCGAGCAAACCGGTCATACGTTTACAAGGCGATGTGTTCAATAAAGCTCTAGACTATGACCTGCAGCCGATGATCACCAGAAGGCAAACAGCCACCGCTGTAAACAAGCGTTTGTTAGTTCCTTTGAAATTCTGTCTGCGTGCAAGCATACGTCACGAACAGATGCACATGAGCCTGAAACGGGGAGAGAGTACATCACTTGTTCTTGAACAAGAATTATGTAAATGCCTAATTTAACATGCAGATGTTTCTGTATATTAGATTTAAAGGGGGGAGGGGGGGGGGGGGGGGGGTAAAGTCTGCAGTATTCTGCAAATAATTCACTATGTTGGTTGCCTTCCATTTGACCTGGTCAACAGATGACATGCGTTATTGCTTGAGCAAATACGCAAAAATGAATCTAAGGGGATAATAACTGCTTCAGATACGGGAGATGTTTGAGCGTAATGCCCTGCTTGTTAGTGAGGCTCGGGAGGAAGATGGCTGTGGCTGCTGTGTTCCAATCAAATCAAAATGACAGAGTGACCTTGGAGAGAGGCAAAGAGGGGGATATATTTTTAGCCAGACATTCTCACAGGAATGCTCTTTTTCCTGTCTTGTTTTTTTCTTCTTTTTTTTCCTATATTATTTGCGCCACAACGCTGGCCGCCTGGCTTCTATAGGGATGCCTGTTTACAGAACAGAGCTTGCAAGACAATCAGGCTTCTCAGCTGAGGGAGTTGGTGTGGAGGGGGGGATTGACTGCTTCACATCACATTTGACAAGTCTTTTCTTTTTTCCGTCTTTTTTTTAAAGCTGTGTCAATAAAAGGCCTGTATTTGCACACGTTGCAGGGGAGAGAGCTTGACACCACTACAGAAGCCAGGTCTGCAAGGTGTTGGGGGAGCTGTTGCTCACTGAGCTCTTGGATCAAACAGTGTTATTGTTCTTTTAGTTGGATTTTTCACGAGTATAAAAGGCAATCAGCTCTGGTGTGAATAAAATAGTCATGGCTGGAGAAGGAAAGCTGGTTTGCCAACAGTGGTAGAGGCATGGCAGCACTGCCAGTCCAAAGAGCCCAGTCAGCTTTCTCATTCATGTTTTGTTGTTGAAATCAAACCAAAGAAATATAATCTGTAGTAGATAGTAGTTCATCTGGGGGCCTGGTCCCATCCTTCTACCCAGCAATGTGTACCAGCTCCTCCTGGGGGATTCGGAGGTCCCCAAGCCAGATGACGTACATAATCTCTCCAGCATGTTTCCAGGTCTACTTCCAGTTGAACATGCCCAGAAAACCTCCAAATGAAGACGGCCAGGAGGCGTCCTCATCAGACTGGCTCTTCTCCCTACAACGGTGCAATGGTCTGCACTGCTGCAGAAGCCATACCAATCCATATTACCCTCACCGGTCGATTAATTCGGCTGACCAGTTCTCAACAAAGAGTAGGTAAACAATCAGGACACAGGCTCCAAAGGTCAGTCCAAGCAGGCATTTAGAAATGTTGTAATTATCTCGCTTGAACACACGTTTGCATGATGGCAACCCTGCATTCCTTCAGAGTGCTAGTCATGCACGTCCACTCTTCGCTGCTCGAAACAATAATTACGGGACGTTTACAATGTGATTGTTGAGACTGTACGGGGTGTTTGTCGAGACAGTGAATATGTTGGGTATACATTTTAATCCAAGTAGCTACAGACAAAGTATGGGAACAATGCCGCTAGTGTTGCAGCTGTTTGTCTCAAACGTTGTCTCCCATGAGCTAAAAGATCTCCGTCCACAACCATCAGCTAAAGCGAAGGAAGGAAATCTGATTTAAGGTGTCTACCGTTCGACCAGACACGCTGCATGACATGGTTCATCAACTGTTCAATGACCAGCAGCTGACATCCTGGATCTTATATGTTTGATCAGAGCTTATAGTGTACACAAACACAGAGAGGAAGTGGTTGTCATCTGTAGATAAAGAGGTGAAAAGGCAATAGATACAAATACAAAATGCCAAAACATGTGACGATGATTTATTGAAGGTTTGTCACGTACACCTCGGTTGACCTTAGGTACGAGGAAGTGCTAACACTCGCTGGTTTTATAACTTCCTGTCTGCACCAGAAATGGAGATGACATCCGCGGCTTGCGATCACCCTGCACCTACATTTTACAAACTTTATGATATGAGGTGCAATAGGAAGGGCTTTCCTCTACAGCAGTCCGACAGACATCCATCACTACGTGCACACACACACACACACACACACACACACACACACACACACACACACACACACTAATTAGAGCAGTCCTCCTGCACAACTCTGGGATCAGCTGCATAAAACATTCAAGAATGCTCTTCTTAGTGTCATGAATATCAGCATTCCTTAAGCCGCTTCAACCTTGGTCTTGATTTAGTCAGTTTTTATGGAGAGCTGCAGGGATGAAATATTATAACTACCCCACCGATGTTAGCATTGCACTGTTTGCATCGAAGCGATTGCTGCATCTTGAGGAGTTTTCTTTCTGTGTAAAAACACATGCTTTTCCAGGTCTGCCACACCACTCGGAGAGCCTGGATCACCCTCACCTCAGAGCCTGATCAGCTACACCTGAACGTACTTCAGTCATAGTGGAGCTGGATATAAAAGCCCAGAAGCAGTGCTCCTTTTTGGCCTCTAAGCTGTGTGTTCCTGCTGGTGGACTCCTTGAGGGCAGCGCTGTCAACCAGTCATTTCGCTTAGGTTTGGTAACTTAGCCTTGTATGGGGTTCTCTGCCATTTTGCTCCAGTAGCTAGTTTGTTAGCATAACGCCTGGTTCACACCGGCCGCGGAAGCGCCTCGAATAGGCGCGTAGCGGAGCCCGCTTCCTTTCGGCGCCCACTTCCTTTCGGCGCCCGCTTCCTTTCGGCGCCCTTGTTAAGCGATAGTGCAGTTCACACCAGACACGGAGCGCCGCGACTAGGCGCGGCCGTCCCGCGCCGTGAAGCGATCGTTTCGGCGTCTGCTCTATTTTTTGCGCATGCCGCGAGCGAACGCATCAATTCTGGCAGGAAATCACACAAAGAAACATCAGACAATCCGGTCAATTTTCAAAATAAAAGCAATTTTCAAAATAAAATACCGCGATTGACAAATGCGATCATATTTGTGTATCTCAACTTGCACTGGGAAACAGGAAGAGACAATACATTTAATAAATGTGAGATAAACAAATATGTGTATTTCAACGGTATATCTGCACTGCCATACACACTCTCTCTGTCTGTGTGTGTGTGTGTGTCTCTCTCTCTCTCTCTCTCTGTCAAACGGATAAATACAAGAAGTGTACAAACTTCTTGGTTACAGAAACATGGCGTATTAATTTTATGGGGTTCATAATGAAAAAAAAATAGCTCTGAATGAACAACAGCTGAGCAGAAGCGCTTCTCGACTGTCGCGGAGAAATACGCGTCCGGTGTGAACAGGGGAGCAGCGGACCGCGCAAGATATTCGTCGGCGCTTCCGCGAGCGCTTCCGCGGGCGCTTCTGCGGCCGGTGTGAACCCGGTGTAACACTGTCCTTTTGCTTGACTCTGACTAAATTGGTTGTTCTTCTCTAGTTAGG
This sequence comes from Eutrigla gurnardus, assembly GCF_963514095.1. Classification (NCBI taxonomy): domain Eukaryota; kingdom Metazoa; phylum Chordata; class Actinopteri; order Perciformes; family Triglidae; genus Eutrigla; species Eutrigla gurnardus. The sequence goes on along the minus strand of NC_139928.1, from coordinate 6,938,233 downwards.
CTCAACAATAAAAACACTATTATTTCGGCCTTGGACACCCTAAAGCCTTTTGTTGCTTCCATTTCTACAATGTTAGTTGGTCTCTGTTGTTAATTTTCTTTTAAATTAATATAATTCGTTGTTACAACGTGCCTTTGTTGTGTTGGTCTTTTTGGTATTTTTTTCAATCAAGGTCAACTTGATGATGTTGTTTCCTGTGTTCACCTCAGCATATCGTTAAGGTTGTAACGCGTCTTTAAAGAGTCTTTTTTTTTAAGTCGAGGAAAGCAAGACTCACTTGTGAAAGAATAAGTAACGTTTTCCCCTAAAAATGAAATGGAATTAATAAGCAATAAAACAATTAATTATACTGAAGGGGGTTTGCTGCAGCAGCCCTTTGTTGGCTAGTTTGTTGGCACAAGTACACTGCATTTAATGGCTCTCTTGTACCTGTGCTGCACTAAATGTACCACTATTACACAACTGCTACTTGTTCTCACAATTAACTGATTCCCCGTTAAAAATGTGGTCAGTAACCTAATCCAAATATCACAATTTAAGTAATGTGAGTTGATTACTTTCTGAAAGTTTGCCATTATTTTTGTGTAAAGCAGAAAGGAAAACATCACAGCAAGCAGCAAGTTAAGCCTTCCAGCTGGTGTAAATGAGGACTCAAATCACTTGGCACACTAGAGCTGGAGGGTTTAACTTGAAGCAGCAGCAATACCCTATGCAAATGTCCCGTTTTGTTCCGTATTATGTTAGGCAACAACAGAAATTTGAAGCGTGCACTAATTTCCTATGAACTGTTTTTGACACTGGGATGCCTCCTCGCAACAACAATCATGTTGAAGAACAGGAAAGTGAGAACCATACACCATGCTCTTTTATCAAAAAATAAAGGAGAAATATCCACCTTCTGACAAATGCCAACGTTAGCAGTAATTTGTGTCTGCATGGTAGTAGTACATCGACCTTTACTTTAAAACGTATTGAAAAAATTTTCCCAATTTTTACTAAATTTATCAGCAATCTGATTACATAACTGTGGTGTCATGGTTACCCATTTGTGTGCGGTGATTACGTAATGCCATGTATTCTGTTGCTCCCCCTTCGAACAATTAACCTGCTGTCGTCATAGAAACATCAGACGAGGAGTGAAAATGCCAGACGCATCCGAAAGATTGTCAAAATAATCAGTGGTTGAGGTTTGGTGGCAACAGTCAGATGAGCGTATCGTAGCTGAAATATTAGCGCGTGTGTGTAAACACATTGAATTAGAATGAGAAGAAAGAGAGCAGGGGTGGGGGAGGGCAGCCTGTAGTTAGTGAGTCCTCAAGGACACAGTGTGCTGTGGGAGTCTGGCTGAGGTGTTGCAGGAAGGCAGCGTGGATAAGAGGAGGAGGAGGAAGGGGAGGGGGGAGGAATGACTGCTGACGCATATAGGAGCTGGTGGAGGGCTGAAGAGGGGGGTTGCTGACGTCTGGACGGCCATGCAAATCTAGACAACCAAGGAGATGGCCCTGGTCCAGAGTCTGCCTGGTGAACCGTGGCGATTCTCTGGCTGAGGATGAAATGAAGCAACGGGGAGGCTCAAACGACAAGTTTTGGGGTTTTCTTTCTCTTGCTGTTTGGCAACGCTCCTCGGCGGTCCACTTGAGTGAAGAGCAGCATCTTTTCAAGGGTGGTGGGGGGTGGTGGGGGGGGGGGGGGGGGGGGTAACAGATAACAGCGAAGCACCAAAAGTACAAAGTGGGTGTAGTAGCTACAGTGTGCAGTTTTGTTTCCAAAACACGGTTGAACAAAAAGAGCGGACAGAACAGCAGAGGACGTGATGCAGAGCTGCTTGTTCTCCCTCAGTGTCACATGAAGTCATGTTATGATTATGGAAGATGGCCGACTGGATAAAACAATAGATGAGCAGCTGCTCAACACAACAGAGCATTATCTCTGTCATCTTTTTGTATTTAACGGGATAACAGAAGGTTTTTGTTAATGTCTTAATTTTTGAAGTGTTAAAAGTTAGTGATGCAATTTCTTTGTGCATTTTTATCTGTCAACAGGCTCGTTTCTGCACATTGTGGTCACGTGGTCCAGACTGGCGTCCCTGAAGAGCTGCTTCCATTCAAATGTTTTTGCTGCAGAGATTATCAGTATCTTACTTTCACTTTTGGCTACCCCAACTATACAATATTAATGTATGATCCCATAATTTATTTCTAAATCAATTTATTTAAAATGCAGTAAGATAAGATAACATTTCCATTCATATTTTGTGAAGTGTCCTACAGTATTTTCTATAATATCTCATTTTGTTAATAAATCCTGCAATAAAGAGCAGAACTTTAAAGGTGTCAGTGAATTGGATGCATAATGACTGCTCTTTTTATAGATACAGGGTCAATGTTTTTAGTGGAGCAGAGCAGTGTTGTTGCCAACCGTCATTCCAAGAGCAAATATTGAGATCTTACTTTCATTGTAAGTTCAGGGTGTAATGGCTCCAGGCTCTTTTGTTGAACCGGCTGACTCACCGACTGCTACATGACAAGAGTTCACATGCATATTATCTGTATCACGCTTATGAGTCTTACCTCGATGTGGATCAAATTACGTTTGTATCTTGCAAGGTCACGTGACTCTAATGCAGCAGTGGGAGCAAATGGATGCCAGTAGTTTCAGTTAATTACATGTCGGGTCCAGAGTCCCCTTAAGGGGTCAGCCTGTAGACGCTTCTCAGCATCGAGTGTTGAGCGCCGTACGGAAAAGACATTGTCCATCAATGACAGACTTTTAAAAAGCAGATTATATGCCTGGAATTAATTAATTTCATTGGCGCTCCTCCAGTTGGTGGAGCTTGTCTCTGCCTAAAATGGTCTGAGCAGCGAAAACACAGGACGTCAGTTTACTGATGACTCAGAAATCCTCGTGCAAATTCTGAACACCCTTGTGTAGGATGTATAGGAGGATGTGTTTCACCAAACAAACAAGAAAAGTGTTATTGGCTTTCAAAAAAATAATTTGAATGTTTCAGGTAATTTTATTTTCACTGTGAACTACACAACCCCAACCCCCCCTTGAAACAGAAGAAATGTGTCCAACAGGACATAGTGTGTAACGCTGCATGTCCTTTATTAATGCAGAGGTCAGAGCTGCTTGTTGATGATACAGTCAAACCTATTTCACGACTGTATTTTTACAGATAGACTTTCTACAAGACCGGATCACATTGCACACATACTATAAGGGTTAATACGTGCTAATGTTACACAAACAGAGAACATCCTGGAAAGATTCCATTAACATTATTTAGATAGCCAAATCACAGACACGTGAACCTTTTTCTTTTTTTTTTTACCTGGCTCACATGCGGTCTGATGTGATGGCTCTGATACCATGTGAGTACATGATATTAATGTTTCAGATTGAATATTGTTAGGAGATCAGGGGCTCAGCTATCACTGTGGCTTCAGGCAACTCGGACCTGCAGAAGCCGCTCCTCGTCAAATATTGACTTGTTTAACTATGCGTGTGAAAAATGCTTCCCAGGTTCAAGGCTCGTAGAGCAAACAGTGCTTCTCCATCGCCACTGACTGCAACATAAAGGGCATGAATAATAAATATTACTTCAGTTTATTTTGCAGGCTGAACTTCCTATTCTTCATGCACGTCACACAGTGTTTATACTAGTAATCCATAATTTATCCTTCATAAACCATGTATATGAATGACATTTTCAATAAAATGTAGTTTGTAATTGCTCTGCAAATACTTACAATGGTGTTATATGGTTATACGTGGCTGCCTTCCTGAAGTTGGATGAGGTTATTGTGTCCGTGTGTTAAATAAAGCCAGTGTATTGTTTTCACATATTCCCTCCATTATACAGTGCTGCACGTGCTTACCCCAATAACCTTCTTCATGGATAATGCAAGCTTAAAATGTTTTAAATATTTAGGACACCTGATGTGAAATCGTGTTGTGAAACCAATGACGTGGTGATAGTGTGATAAGAAATACTGTAGATGTGACAAACCATCCCAGATACCAAGACTCTGTCTTCTCTCTGTCCCATCAGTAAAAACTCAGTGAACAGTGACAAGGGGACTATTCACAACCAAATACAAAAATCCATATTTTCCTCTGACCTGCAGTGTTATTTGTCATTCTAGATTGTTTTCATTTGAGTTGCCTTGTTTTGGAGATATTGGCTTCTCAAATATAATGGGCACAGTCCTCGTTGTTTGTTATCAACCACAGTTTCTACATGAAACTGTTAACAAGGTCTGTAGATTATCTTGAGTAACTGGGTCATCATTTCTGGAAGGGAGATTGTTGGTTTAAGTTTTTCTTTGGCGGTTTGAGCACCATAAATTAGATGGATAAATAGATCTACAGGTAAGAGAGAAACATTTTTTAATTTGAGATGAAATGTCCCTTTAATGGGAAGAGCGCCTTCAAATCCTGATACATGGTTATATCAGGGCAAGACATGGGTGGCTGTCGCCATATTGTTTTGGATTTGTTTGCAACCAGAAGTGACATGAGAGGGTTGGGCTACGTACAACCATCAACTACAATTTTTAAAATTAACTTTAATTTACTGAAAACGCATTCTGAAAGGGTTAAAGTTGTAGGACGAAAGCAGAAACTGCCAGATCGGACAATCCCATGATAACAACCTGCCAATCGCAAGGTAGCCCAGAACCATAGTCTGCTTTAATGTATTTCAATCTCAATTTGATGTGAACCATAGTTAAAAAATTCCAAAATGAGCATCATGCTGTATTGAAGAAGAAGAAATTGGTGATTAAGATCATGAACTGTTACAATGTTCAAATCAAGAGAGAAGTGGAGTTATTTTCTCATCCACTTTAATCCAATCTGATTTATATATGCAACCAGAGGAGTCTCCCCCTTCTGGCCATTAGAAACAATACAAGTTTACCTTTCAGAGCCACTTGGATGTAGGTAGCCTGCCTTTTGGAGCTTATCTCATAAAGCGGTCTATAAGTCAGGACTGGAGTAGTAACTTTGGTGATCCTCTGACTTTTCGTCTACCTAAACTGTTTTTCACGTTAGAGAAATGCCTTAATTACAATTAAGTCAGAACCTAACTATTTTAATTCCAGATATCTGAACAAGACTTAAATATGACAGATGACAACAGTAAGAGGAAACACACCTTTCAAAGTAAATCTCATTCCTGTTTCTTCTAAGACGGAGGTCTTCAACGTTTTTCAGGTCAAGGACCCCTTGGCTGATAGTGACATGGTGGAGGGACCGTATACAATTGTGTTGCTTATTAAGCTGGGCCAATAATAATGTGTTGTGCAGCCTATAGCGCCATGTATAAAGGTACTTTGTAATGATGTATATATACAACGCTAAGCCGTAAAAACTGTTGACAGATTAATATATTTATAGAACATATTGTAATTATATATATTATATATATATATATATATATATATATATATATATTAGTTTATATTAGCTTAATCCTGTGTTAATGGTAATGTGTATTTTTTGACATATTTTACGTTTTGGGAGAAAAAAAGTTGGATCCAATAATTTTAGGGACCCCCTGCTGTAACTCTGCAGACCCCCTGTTGAAGATCTCTTTTCTACGACATCACTTTTTTTGTTTTTGGCAGTGTGGATAATTCACTGTGCTCTGTGTTGAAACACATTTCTCCAAGCACCCAGGTCCTGTTTCAACCAGATTAGCCCGGTCCACTTCTGATGACCTGTTATTGAGGACAATTGCAGCCTGTTGCTGCAGTCATTGCTGGTTCTGCATGTTGATCATTGCAAGCTGCAGGACTAAGAAAATAACCACAGAGAATACATTTTCTTCACACAGCTTTTCAAACCACAGTTGGATGTATGTGATGTTTGTTAATGGCTTAGAAACGTTTGACACTGAGTAGAACGAGATATTGTAAAGAGAGATTGTATTTCCCCACTGTGGGACTAATACAGTATTATCTTATTTTAAGCAATACGGAAAAAGACTAAACAAACACAGCTGTGATAGGCAAAGAAATCTGTTAATAAAGCCTCTCTCCCCCTCCATTACCTCTATGGAAAACATTACATGATGTTAGTTGTAATGTTATTAGTAGGACTTCTTACTGTCATTCCAAATAGGATGAGTTTTCTTGGAGCCACCATCTAGCAGCTATGATACATAGCATAGTTTATTACAACTGGAATCATTTTTGTTATACTGGCCACCATAAGTTAATAACATTCACATGAAAAAGGTCAGACTTGGCAAGAAGTTAGCCGAACTTGTTGAAGAAATAGTACAACAAAGGGCAGTGACCCTATGTGAAGTCATGATGTTTCCTAACCAGTGATGCCACTAACGTGCTACTTAGTAATGCGTTACTGTAGTCGGACTACTTTTTTCAGTAACGAGTAGTCTAACGTGCTACTATTGCCAAACCAGTAGTCAGATTAAAGTTACTTATCCAAATACACGGCGCGTTACTATTTTTGTCAGTAAAAAAAAAGATCTGCTTTCTTCGTGCGTCTCAGGGGGGTGACGTAGGTTAGCCGACACCTTCACGGACGGTCGCGTGTAGTCGGCTTTACTGGCAGAAACGTAAACAATAGGCTTGTTCGGGATGGTCTTGGCTTGACTTGACTTGACTTACCACGCCGACGAGAGCTGCAGGTGTCTGAGGGGGCGGGCTCTAAAAGAGACCGTAGCCAACGCCGTCAAGTCGGACAACAAAGTCAACGTGACTATAGTGCTCAAGCGATAGAACACAGCAGCAAACCAAAGAGGATATGTTTTATTTATATATATATATATATATATATATATATATATATATATATATATATTACACACACACACATACATACATACATAAATACATACACACACACACACACACACACACACGCAAGGCAACATGTGGAAGGCATTATTTTTTCCCAGTATATTTGTATTATCATTCTATGTTTGTATTAACCAGACCTCACATATAATAGGCCTACTCACAACACAATGCACGGAACTTTAGATCAAGCCATGAGATCAATGCGACCAAAATAAAAAGTATAATTTCACGTGGGTCACGTGATATGGTCGCGACCCTGTGACATCTTTGCAGTCGGCTGCTAAGTCGGACACAATTCTAGCCATCATGCATCGCTTTCAACCCACAAAACATCACGTTAGGTAGCACGCTGCAGGCGGCTACATCAAGTCGAATTCGCCTAATGGAGGGGGAAAGATACGCATTTTCCAGCTGGAAATACAAGCATTATTTCGACTTCATCTCAGCAAAAGATGGCAACATAAAGGTTTGTTGTACACTCTGCGTTAACAACAAAGTGTTGTCTACTTTCAAGAATACAACGTCAAACTTCAAAAAACATTTAGAGTCACAGCATGGAACAACCACATTAAACGAGCAGGTCCTGCCCGGTGACGGTGAAAAGGCGCAGCGTGTGAATAAACAAGACGAGTTCTCGATTTCACGGAGCTCCTGCCAACTCAGTCTGTGCTGAAATGCGAGCGGAGTCTCTCTTGAGTGTTTAGTGGAGAAATGTCTCGCTGCTTGCTGGCCCCGCCCCCTCCCTTCATCATCACGCCGCTCATACTTGAGGACTGTGCTCATCCTTTGTTCCATAAAACCAATCCTTGCTGCTCTAATGCTGGTTCAATATTCATAAAATGTTCATTCATGATGTTACTGCCATTACAATATGCAAAATAATTATTTAAGTTAAGTGAAGTCAAGAAAGACTGTCTTTATTCATATATATATATAAATATATATATATAAACATGTATTTTCATTCAGGAAATAGTTTTCAAGTGCAACTTAAAATGTCAGTGGATACATGGTTGATGTTACTGTTAAAAAAAGCACGTCAATAAAGTGAGTATTGGCAAAAACGGTAGTCGGTAGCTGTTGAATGTAACTAATAAAGTAACTTGTAATCTAACTTAGTTACTTTTAAAATCAAGTAGTCAGTAACTTAACTAAGTTACTTTTTAAAGGAGAAGTCAGTAGGCAGATTACTTTTTCAAAGTAACTGTGGCAACACTGTTCCTAACCCCTAAGTAGGTTTGTTGCCTAAACCTGACCTCCCCACAAACCTGCAGCCTCAAGACACTCCGCTGAAAGGCCACCTGCTGAGGCGGCTCAAGATGACGAGCAGAGATAAGATCACGTTGCAAACATGGAGATTATTAACCAAACGGTCGTAACATCAAACCAACGCGCCGGTTCAACTTTGGCCTACTGTACTCGCTGTCGTCGTCGTGTGCACATAGTTTTCCGTTGCGGTTACAGATTATGATCGGTGCGTGAACTCACTTTTCAGTGTAACCTCCAGATAAAGGGGAAACTGTCAGTTTGTGTACAGCATGTCTGATCTTGTTTCTTGGCACTTTGTTTGAGCGACGTTGCTGCGAACCTAGATCTCCGAAGTTGCATGTTTAAAATAAAACCCAATTTGTGATAAAACAGAATGGTGATGTTTTAGTTGCTTCTGCATTGATCTCTGAGATACATCAACCTATCATGACATGGAAATGGTTGATCTTTGGAAATCGCCCATGAATCCAGTATTTCCAGGCCCAAAACATTTGAAGAAGGACGACTTTTAGTGTATTTTGGACTTCTTTTTGATTAGCGTGTTTTATCAGACAAGGACACTCCATATATGAACCAATAACACGGTGACTCACTTTTCAAATGAATGAAACTCACAATGTAGTCATCATGGTGGTTCCCAGGAAGACACGTATCAAACCAAAGAAAATTTTGGTCATGCAAATAACTCACTGTGGCCTTAAGGTTGTTTCTTCCTGATTCAACATTGACAAGGGTGGGAGCACTTTTTCAAATCTGCAATAATATTTCAATAATATATAATATATTCATTTCACCACACAATGAAACAAGCAACATACTGAAATTTGTCTTTCCTTTAAACTAGCAAGACATTGCAACAAAATCAAAGAATATTCTCATATTATATATAATCTAATATGTTGGGCTTTGCGACTAAAAAGCAGCGTTACATCCGGCGTCAGTAAGCTACATTGTGGAAACTAAAATGTTTAATCTCCAACCCCAAATGCATCACCAGCTAGAACTGGTTTACCTCATCATGTCATGCATGGCCTCGGGTGCAAACAAAGTGGGAGTTTCCAGTCTGGTTTAATCACACCAGTATCACCTTATTCCCACATTATGACCTGATTGTGACACCAAGACAAAATAATGTGAGGATAAAATAACGTTAGGTCCCTGAATATGCGAGGATATACTGTAAAGAGTTAATGTTAATTCACTGACATGAAGGTATTTGTTTTAGCTCTAGTTTAATGATCAGACTGCACCTTCAGGTGATACAGATGTGGACGGAAATTGTACAATTATGTGCAATCATGTTTGTGTCTGAGTCACGGCTACACCTCAACAGGCACGGAGGAATCAGGGAAGAAGTTGTTTTGCTGCTGACAGATCTTCAGGCACAGCAAAGTGACTGTATGAAACTCTTTGGCAACATAGCAAATTAGATTTCATTAGTATAATGAGTGTATTGGTGCCCGTAGCAAGTAACGTAGCACTAGAAGAGCCATCAATGCAATGTTTCATGTTTACATGGGTTTAAAGCACTATATGTGTTATTAGGATACAATTATTATTATTACTATACTACACGGGTTGGGTTCTTATCTGTACTTTCATATATTTAACGAAAAAAAGAAGTAGTAATTCTTATAAATTATCACTGCAAGGCTCTGGATGGGAATGATTGTGTGTAGCCGAATGTGTCATCGGATGTCTGACAATAAACTCTGCTCACCCAAGGCTGAATCCCAATATGGGTGGCGGACTGCTGCACGGGTCCCTTAGGGATGCTACAACAAGCCAATTGATGCATTGGCTGCCTCGATGAGCAAGCTACTGTTCAATAGAAGGAAAACATAAATCTTAAAAACTACTTTTTTGTTTTTTACATATAATTTATTTTCTAAAACGTCCTACCACTTTACTACCAGTTTGTCGTGTACAATGCAATGGTCGGGAATTGAAGTTGACATTTGGAAATCAAATCAGTCGTCTGTTTTGTATTCTGGTTGTTGATTGGTAATGACCCGCGTTTTGGCCAATTACAGATTAACATGAAATATGGTTTACATTAAATTGATAGAAGAGGTCACGTCCTAAGAGAGGACGGGGGGAGTTTGTCCTCCTCCCCCCCTCCCACCAACACTTTCTGGTCTTTTTGAAGCATCTTAATCAGAATTTCAATCGTGGATTTTTTCCCCCAAAAAGACAGGAAAATATTTTAGAAAATATTTGGTAATGGTTTATTTCAACCAATACTATTTTCCTTAATATTTCAATCTTCCTCATGCCTCTTAATAATAATGGAGGAGCAGCCTTCTCTGCCTCGGGGATAAAAAAATTAATCAGAAGTTAAGGTTTCAAGTCTCCACAGTGTCGAGAATCAAGACAATCAAAACTGCAACGCGTTCGTTCTCACGTAGTTTGTCTCACACCTTGAATACTTTTGTCTGCGCCGTTTTCACTAGAATGCTGGGGTGAGTCATCTGACTCACAAGGTAATGACGATGACGGTAATGACGATGACGACAACTTTTCTGAGGCAGCAACAGGAGGGAAAAGGTAGAAGTGAGAGCTCGTATGCGTCACTGCTGCAGCTTCAGGGCGAGGAGAGCGGATTACGTCTACCTGACTGTCAAAAGTGTTTACAAGGAAGCGTGTAGCCGATGACATCGGCATTTGGTGAAAAGGGCATTGTTTATACTAAATCATGTTGTGCTTCACACTTCAACCTGGGATTTCCTTTTCGACTTTTTGTGCTTCGGGTATTTATTTGGTGGCTATGAAAGGAGGCGCTGGGCTGAGGGAAACACTGTTATATGATTGGGATTAGCATACTGTCTGACCTTGTGTGTAGAGGGGGTTTACCAGGCAGACACAGTTTATTTATCCATCCATGGATGGTAACCTGGAGCTGTGATGAAGAGTCTCAGGTCATCTAGCTCCATAGAACCATTTCTGTTTGACTGAGGACACAGACAAGATACTACATGCTCATTATTCAGCTTTAGACGTGTTGGCATATGTGTATTTTTCAGTTTCCCATTCTTATTCAAAGGTACTAATCAAAGTACAGCTCTATACATAACACTCAAATATGACATCGATGTCAATCTTCTATCAATGATGGTTTGAAAGGAATCAAGTGTATTTTGTAAAAAATTCATAAATAACAATGTGATTCACTGGACCACTATTTCTGTGGTTAAAGCCAAACAGAAATAAATAAATAGGTTCTGTACTTTTTTCAAAAATACTACCATGCAGGAAATAAATGAATCACTCAAGTAGCCTTACAAGCTTTTTCACGGAACACTGCTAGAAAGTAGAAACCTTGAGCAATTTTTTTTTCCCCTTAAAACTGTTCCCATGGTCCACAATGAGCCTTCACACTCAATATTTATTATTCATAGTCAAGTGGATTTAAAGCCCTATTTGCACAGTACTAGTATTACCAGGGGACCTCTTGTGGTTTCAAAGTTAGGATTCAAAAGAAATGAGCATGGGATAATTGAAGTCTCTGTTTTACTCAAATTGACTGACATTATTCCCCGGATACGTCATAACTTTCATTTATCATTTCCAATGCAGCTTCCATTACTCTAGACCGGGAAAGAGGCAGAAACCCCCCCCAAAAAAACAAAAAAACAACTCCAAAGTACAATATTATCACAGGACCTCTTTGTCAAAACATGGTAGGTAATCTGCTGTGGAATTTTCACTTGACAAATTGCAGACATGGCAGATTCACACAGGATTAAGGTCATATATGACCTCCACAATATATTGAGCCCATAATACTAGTCTTGTGCAAATAGGGCTTAATATACTTATAGTTAGTTCTACTTCAGTTGTTTGTTGGTAACCCTGGACACATATGGGCGAGTCACTGTTTGTAAAGACCAGACTGAAGGAAGTGCAACTAAAAAATGCGTATGTGACCACATCCTTAGATCAGTCTGACTCCTACCACTCACAGAACCTGTTCATACATAGCACATTTCAAGAGAATACGATCCATAAAACAGATTTGGATGCACCCGGGCCATTACAGCAGCCTCGCATGTTTCCCTGCTGCCATCAGTACTTTTAAGTATTACCATGTCAGAGCAGATGTGCCACGCAGAGCCACCCTGCTGTCCTACCAGGTGGACTTGGCAGAGCCGGCTCCACTGTGTGTCCTGGATTACACTTGGCCGGCACACACAACAAAGAGATTGGGGCTAAGAGATGGTAGCACGTGCAAAGCAGTCGATGCTTTAAAAAAAAATGAACCAGTTTGGTGAGACAAAAATGGGGACAGGGTGATATTTCACAAAACACGGTGAGGGAACATACGGCACACTCATGTGTATACTGTACACAGTGAGGTGGTGACTCTCCAGTTTCTGTTTCACTTCATGCTGAATAGTTGGGCAAGTTCGACATCGAAGATCTGGTATCATTACATCATTTCTCACCTAGTTCACACATCGATGAATCAAATTTGGTGTTGTTTTCACAATGTGGGTTTTTCTCATAAATTCCCCACTATTTCTGTAACGTTTCACTATTATGCCAGCCACTCTCCCATTCTGCCAGCTAATAGCCTCCAACCATGGGCTCACTTCCTCATACACTACAGCAAATTGTGTCATCATTCAAATTGCATTGGTCATTCATGCAATTACTACCATTGTAAACTCCGGATTCAATCACAGATTTATAAATATTACAGTTACAGTTACATTTGCCAATGTTATACCTCACAGCAATCTATTCACGACCATGCTGGCTGTCTGTTCTCAAGCATATTGAAAACCCAGTTCTTACCAGTGTGGTAACACACGCTGATGTTTCCTAAACGCAGAGAATTAGCAGAGAGAAAACTGGAGCATTCCTCTGGCTCCTCCACAGACCTGCAGCATCATGTTTGTTTCGTGTCAGCGCTGATATTTATTCACACTCATTAATTTGACAAGTTCAACATTTTTGGGAAATGCACTCGTTCGCTTTCCTGTCGAAAGTTACAAAGATATATAGCAAATATGAAGCTACAAACTCGGTGACCATTAGCTTAGCTTAGCATAAAGATAGGTAAACACCTAGCCTGCCTCTGTCCAATCTACCTGCCAGCACCTCTGAAGCCCACTAACAATTTACAATTGCACTGTTTGTCCCCCCCCCCCCTGTTGTGGCCCTCTGTGTCAACACAATGGTCATAATGGAATAAATGGACATACCTGAAGGCTCACTTTGGCAGTCTTTGATTCAGCTGGACACATTACAGCGCATCTATAAAGCCGCCCCCTAAACTGCCAAACGTTTAGGGTCACAGTTCATTGATCTTCACACACACACACACACACACACACACACACACACACCACTCCCTGCAGCCATGTAAGGGATACCCAGAGGGGATTGACAGCAAGATATCAGCTTTGGGAAGGAGGGTTAGATAGGATTAAGTGCTCTTCCATCAATGCTACACTCGAGCGTATACAGTTCAAGGTCATGCATTTTCCTAAAACCAAGCTGAACAGAATTTAGCATGTATTTCATCCACATTTAAAGAGACGATTTTTGTTGTGTCTGAAATTAAAGGTCCCATATTATACTGATTTTCATCAATTCCACACAGCTGTCAGAGGTCCAACAACACTGGATTTGATATGCATTGCCCCAAACCCATCCTTGGTCCTGAATTTCAGCTGTCTCAAAGTTGCTCAAATGAGCTCTGCTGAGAACAGGCTGTTTCTGTGTCTGCACCTTTAAATGCTAATGAGCTCCGTCTGTCATCGCCTACTTGGAGAGCCACGGAGAGGATGCCGCTTATGCTAGCGGTAGCATGCGCCAATGTTTACGTGGATGTATCGCTATGGCTCCTATGTGTCTCAGGTGAAGTTGCTGGGTCCCGTATGGTTGGGACAGATCCTTTTACGAGAGCCAGCTTTTTACTGACTCGTTACTGAAGCAGTCCGATGTGAAGTGGTTAGCACACACATACAAGCTAACATGAACCGTAGCTGACAGAATATAAGCACTAATGTGGATTTGTACAACCAATAACAGAGCAATCTGCGTGTCTAGCTGTAAGCGACGACATTGTGAAACACTGCTATCTCACTGCTGTCTTACCACAGGACACACCGAACTTCACCTCGGTGATGAACCCTCTCTCTCGGATATCTCCTATCATCAGAGGACTTCGGCCGATGCAAATCCCTTCGTTACGTAACGACGGGAGCTGAATCTGAGCAGCCTGTAGGAGCGCCATTGTACCAGTGGGTGGGCTGCAGAGACCATGCAGGAGTCGCTTGTTTTCCTCATTCTGGGAGTTGGCAGGCTCAGGGAGGACCAGTTTATAGGTGTAGAGACCAGAGAAAACATGTTTTTCATAATATGGGACCTTTAAAGAACTTCTTGAAGAAAATATTTCAATTGCTCAGTCTAATAATTGGAGAAAGAAGTCACCCTTGACTGCACATTTGACTTAATGGGTTGCTCTGAGTGGGCCTTTGAGCTACCACATGAGACTCGGCAGGCTCTCGTGTTGGGTATATGCTCACAGCCAGAAGGGGCTATTCTGAGAGTGAATATCAAGCTCCTCGCCTCGCTTTAGGAAGTGGCTCAACGATACAGTTTCCTGTTTATATTTAGAGGAGATAAGCTCTTTGGGCTCGTGCTCAAACTGAAGTTTATACAGATTTGTACAGAGCGTCGCAGGAACAAGATGCTACTGGTGTTATCTGTCTGTGTCCGTGTGCTTTGAGCATTTTCTGTTGTTTTTTTGCAGAGAAAAAATTACTTGTTCTTCCTTGTAGAGCGCAGCGCTGTTCTGTATTAACAGCATTCCCCCACAGGTTTGTTTGAAGCTGAATGTTTAATCAGGCCTGTCTCTCCCTCTCTCTCTCTGTCCCTCTCTCTCTCACTCTCTCTCTCTCTCTCTCTGTCTCTCTCATGCATGTTTGCAGTGAGAGAAACCTATGGTGAGGAATCTCAAATGTTTAGCTTTTATGTGAAATGTTGCATCTGCGTTGACACTGTATTCAACCAGTTCGCAGTTCTAAAAGGTCTGAGGAAGAAGCATCAAGACGGTGGGGATATCGCTCTCCTTTTTTTTTTTTTTTTTTTTTTTTTTGTGCTTCTACTTTCAAAAGCTGCATGACTGCAAGGTGCACTGAGCTTGCAAGTGTTGATACAGTAAGTGGTGCATACCGCTCACAGCAGGAAACAGGTGGAGCATGTCAGAGCAGCACTCGTAGAAAATGGTACACAGAATCACATTTTTGAGTAATGTCACACTAATATTAGAAAAGTGTGCCGTCATGAATTCCTTTTCCATTTCTTTCTTAACCTGTCATTCATTTTCACACATATTTCTTCTCCCTTCATTTTCTTTCACATTTTCCTCCATGGTGGACCTTTTTACACATCATAAATTGCTTCAAAAATACTAGTATCTCACACAAGTGGCACCAGGTGTATTGAGGGAGCGCAAATTCTCATGTGTGTATCGAATTCTATACAGTCTGAATCACTCACTACAGTGGACTTTATAGTGAGTTATCCATGTTGTAGTGTTGTCTGAATGTATAGTGAGAATTATTATACCGGTGGACTGAAAGCATCCCACAATTAATCTTGAAAAGAGTGACCAACCGAGCATTGTGTACCATCATGCATTGCTCTGAAGGAAGGTGAAAGATGCACGAGAGCAGTGCGATTGAGACAAATCCATGAGTTGTGGGGCGAAAATAACAAAGTACTTACGGAAACTACCTGTAGCGCCTCCAACACAGGTCTTGTTATTACTTTTTAAAATAAAAACCTTGGACATATACACAGCATCACTGCTTACCTAGGGAACATAAATTACAACAAATTAGCTTACAATTTGCATGTATTCAAAAAAGTATATCAGCGGTTATTATGGATTGTCCACCAGGTGCAATTAATCTGGCATGTTTAAATTGCGCAGCAACAGTAACGCAATTAACAGGGTCCAAATGTTGCTTTTTCATTTTGCAGATGAGCTCACTACATAGAACTCCCAGGGAGTTAGTAGGCAAGAGTTAGATAGTGAGTAGGCAAGAGTGAGTGATTTCGGACACAACCTATATTAGTAGTAATCACCCGTGTGTGACTTTGTGACCCTGAGGAACACCTTGGTGTGGTTGATTCTGGTCTTGTTTTGATCATGTAGTCACTGAAATAGGTTTTGTTCTTTTACACTTTGGTACTTTCAAAAAAGCAGTGTGCCTTGATATGGACATAATTGTTGTCGGCGTGTTGCATTTTGGTGCACTTAGTATTTTCGATTTGTTTGTTTGTTGTTTGGCTGTTTGTCAGCAGGATTACAGAACAACACTACAGAGCCAAATTTCATGAAACTCTGTAGAAGATTGTAGAATGAGCCAAAGAAGAACCCATTAAATTTTGTCGCGGATCCAAATCAGAGCAGATACACAAAGCCTTTTTTCACATTGCTTAACATTGCGAGATTTTCTGCTGAAGCTTTGCTCTACTGCATGTCCATAAGTCGCGGCCTCGGATAGTTTTCAGAAATCCATTAAAAACAGCTCAAGGACAAAAACGCTGCCTCCACTCAAGTCATGTAGAGCAGCTTAAGTGTTTTAGGTCTTCTTAATATGACATTACTGCACGGCTAATTAGAAATTTTAAATTAGACTATTTTCATATTTTTCTCCTCCAGAAATCCCAACAGAATATGTTCTTCTAGTGGTAAAAGGAAACTGTCTGGCTGGAGAGAAGAGAAATGACGGCACTCTAAGATCCTTACAAGAAAACAAGACACGTCATTTCAAATCACCGATTACGTCATCGGGGAGATTATTGGGAGTAGATGTAGACACATTTTCCTTAAAGAGTGACGGACATGAGTTTCATCACATCATAGTTAAAATTAGAATCGAGCCTCTGTTATTGGTTACTAATCATCACGCCATGTTTCTGGTGGTCCAGCTTTGTGCTGACTCAGTGTTTAGGATGTGTACTCCGCTCTTGTGTTTGCTCATCACTTCTTGTGGGTGTCTAAAACCAACAAGAGGATCAAACTCAAATAGGACGAATGGACGGCATCTCAATGCCTGGGCTTTTTTTCCGACCGCCAACACAAGGAACAGCTTGGTACATAGCAACATTACAGTAGCAACCACTCATCAATCCGTGCGTCACACGTCTCCCTCTTCATGACGCCGCATACCGGAATCACCCACATACAAGGAAGACGTTTCTTTAAATAAATATTTTATTTGAAAATAAATACATTTTCTTAAAATAGAATCAATAACATTACAAAAGCTTTGGGGGGAAGTGGGGGAAAGGGTGGGGGGGGGGGAGAGGGAAGAGGGGGGGTTACCCAAATGAATGATGTGTAATTTGGAACAAGGAGTACAATCTCACACGTTTATCTACCATCTTAAGACAACTTCCCACAATGTGTTGTACTGTACATTCTCAGCTGCATGTTTGTGGGAAAAGTGGTGGCGTCCCTCACGCTTTAGCATGCAGTGTACTTGGTCTTAAAGCTTCAGGCCCTGCACCCGAAAAAACAAAACATTGGTATAATCACACTGTATCTACACACGCGTTTGTAAAAACGTAGGATATAATCTCTTGTCAACACGTCAAAAATCAGCCACTGATTTTACATTTACATCTGACAAATGTTTGTCGAAAAGTACCTTTAAATGTGTCTAGATCAACTTCACCTCTAGTCTAAAGTACAAAGATACAATACACGAGAAGGCTGCACTTATAGCGGTAATCAGAGGCCACTGTCTCACTAAGGCCAGAAGTAATGTCCATTTTTTTAACTGTGAGCTTGTGAGTTTTGTCCGGCTGCGGTGTCGCCTGGCGGGAAAGTGAAACAGAGTGTGAACTCGCTGGCACTCTTCTGCCTTTTTTTGTTGTTGTTTAAATCGAGTTTCAATGCCCATTGTTAGACTGGAGGGTCCCGGAGATGGCAGTTCTCCAGAGAGACAGGGACGGCAGCGCACTCGTATTGGAACAGATTAACACGGTGCACCAGCGCAGCCCTGACCCCTCATGACAGCTCCACAAATAGCATTAGGAGTGCAGGAAGTTCTCTCTCAACCGGCCCGCAGCGGCAAAGCAGCAACCTTGACAAAAACCTAATTACCAACTGCAAAAAAAAACGAAAAAGCGCCACAGAACATGTCCGTTTTATAATTATTGAGTCATTGGAGAATGTGTGAGCTGACCTCAATTAAGACAAGCGTGTGAGAACATGTAATTTAAATCTAATCAGTAGAAAAGCAGCGGAGTAAGCTAATCTATGGCAAAAACAACAACTTTGCACGCTTTAGCGCTCCTCGTCCTGCCGAATGAAATCAATGCCACAGGTAGCAGGTTTAAATAATGATTAAACTAAGTGCTGCCGGGGAGTGCTGTGTCCACACATCCAAACCTCTCTCTCCCCTCTCTCTCCCCCCCGCGGCAGCCTCCGCTCACCTTCAGCACACAGGGCGACGGTTTAAGGAGGACGCCATTCACTGGGTTTTAAATGCCTCACTGCACTGACCACACACACACACACACACACACACACACACACACACGTATACTAACAACACACAGATGCAAATTCTGCAATCACGCACTTTTTTTCGTTTGTTTTGCATCACCCTCGCCCTCTAATGGCTGCTTTATTGTTTGGCCACAGTTATGGTGTTTGTCCCTCTTTAGTTTAGTTCATGCAATTCTACTAAACAGTAAACGCAAACTTTTCCTTGCACTGAGCATCTAAATGATCAGAGCAGAGAGGCTTCCAGGCTATTTTCTACAGATAAATGCTTTTGTTTAAGCCTTTAAGAAAGGCGCTGCTTTCCCAATGATTCAATCACAGTTAACTAGCGGGGAACAGATGTGATACATTTAATGATTGCAGATTTCATCGGAGTCGTGACACTGAAAAAGCTGAAGAATCAATGTAGCACATTTCACTCAACCAATCAGAGATAAACCCCATCTCGTCACCCAGGAATGCTGCGCAACCTCACTCTCCTGCTCTTCGAGGATTTTTTTCTTCTTTTTGTCGGATCTCAGTTTTGAAGAGCCAGCCTTCAATATGCATGTCTTTAAAAAAAAAATCTGTTCTTAATCCCTTCATCCTTATATAAACAACTTCAGAGGATTGCCTCTTTTATAAATCTGTAAAATGTCTGCTACTGTTTGAAGGTGTCATCAGAGATAAAATACATTAAGTGATGCCACACTAGCAGACCCAGATGGGTAGTCTTTTCAGGCCTTCCCCCGCCGTGGTAAGTTTTACAATGATCCCAATGCCTTGGCGATGCAGGCACGTGTGCTGAGGGCAAGATGGGTACAGACAGAACCCGCTGCATCAGGATGCCTCAATTTGGCCAAAGATGACAGATCTTATCGCCACCGGCTTGAAAGAAGAGAAACCAGGTGCTTTTCACGGCGTTTCCTCGCTTTACAATTCTTCATCAACTCACAGGCAGGTCAGTGTGAAGGCGTACAAGTCACTGTCAAATACACAGACACAGAAACACCCAAACAGAACAGAGAGATTGTCTCCTCCCGCTGTGCTACTGTGACCGCTCAGTCATTCTTTGGGGTGTCCAGTCCAGACAAAAACCAAACCAAGTCCCGGACGCTTGGCTCAACAGCTCACAGTGCTCGGCTGCTGTTTGCACACAAAGTCCGATATGAAGTCAAACTCGTTCTGTCCCAGGAAGAGCTCGGGCAGCTCCTGAACTCGATCCAACCCAAACTCCAGCACCAGCGAGGTCAGAACCTCCTCGTCGATCAGATCCATGTCCATGCCGTTTAGTCCCAAAGGGCCGCCGATGTGCTGCATGCCCGATAGCTGGGCCGGACCCACCCGGTACTGAGCACCGTTGGGCATGTGGTGGCCGTTGGCTGAGACTAGCGGATGTCCGTGATACTGGGTGTTGAGTTTCTGCAGGTGCATGCTGGCCATAAGCTGCTGGGAGGTGAGGTTACCGGGGATGTACTGCTGTGGGTGTCCACCCTGCTGCTGCTGCTGGTGCTGCTGGTGCTGCTGGTGCATGTGGTGATGCTGCTGCTGCTGCTGCTGCTGCTGCTGCGGCTGTTGCTGTGGACCCTGACCATTGTACATCATGTTCCCAGACATCATCTGATGGTGGTGGTTGGCCATGGGAGCTCCGTTCACAGGGCCGGCCATCCCGCCGGGTCCCACCATGCCCTGCCGCTGTCTCATGGCAGCCTCCATGTTGTTCTGAGGGTTCCTGCCATAGTGCATCACCTGGCCGTTAGGCAGAGTGCGCATGCCGGGCTGGCCGTTGTGCTGCGGGGGTCCATTCATGCCCATCCTGAAGCTGTGGGTCATGGGCATCATCATGTGTTCAGCCATGGCCTCTGTAGCCCTGAAAAACACACAACACATCATGTTAGATTTGTAATTGAATCCACAGTCATTACAATCTAAAAATACCCATCACTGAAAGAGGCAATCCACCACGTAACACATGAAGTTGAGTTTACTCATCACAAGGAGTGCTTCTCCTGTACAATGTCTTGTGTACTTCTGGAAATAGCGTCCTAGAGCATGACAGGGTTGAAGTTGGGCTGGGCCGGCTTCGGCACAATTCAAGTTGAGCAAAGATAATAAAGCCCTGCAGCACCTGGAAGGCTGTCATTATCATGCATGCTCAAAGCACAAGTTGTTTAACCTACATAGCGAATCCACTTCAATAAAACAATCAAATTGTTGTTTGTGTTTCTTGGGAAAGCATCAGCCAGATATTTACAGACCGCTAGCAAGCTAGCGTCACCTAGCAAGCAGACACATAGGATCTGTATAGAGGACCACATAGAGGACTTCTCCAGTCTGTGCCACTCATACATGATTCAGAGTCAAATAGCCCGAGCCAGCTAGCCACATATAGGCAACCACCACACAGCTTACATAGTCAACGGAGAAAATAACTTTACAGAACTATACATTACAAACTGGTGGTGTGGGCAGTGAGGGTCCAACAAGAGAAAGGCCATCCAATCTACAAATGTAGATTTTGCCCCCTTTTAGAGACAAAAAGTCAGCATGGCTCCATCTCCGCAGTAGACTCACAGGAGTCAAGCAGTTTGATAGAAGTGCAATACTAAATCGCTGCCCTTCTAAAACAATAAAATAAACCCTTCACCCACACGAGAACAAGCCCCGTCTCTCTGTTGAAACTCCTCTCCCTCCTCCCCGCTTTCCATATCTTTATTTAAACGCTTCCCGTCACATCTCGAACCTCCCAAAATTACACCATCTGAGAGTTGCCGCTGGATATCACACCGACGAGGGAGGGCAGCAATACCCTTGCAGCCAAAAGGACGCAGAGGAATGCTTCTCCAGACCACACACACACACACACACACAGACACACACCTCTCCCCCCTCTCAACACACAGCACACTGCCTATCTGTCTTCACACAGTCATTACAAAAGATCTTCAATTAAGATAACCCACAGATGACAAACTTGTAATTTGCTGTCAACGTGATTGGCTTGTTCAAATTGATGGCAGTATTGTATCCTCTAAATGGGATGATCACAAAAAAGAGGCATCCAGAGCGAGGAAAAGGAATGAATGTCTGCTACTGTCTGTGAAAACAAAGACATTTCTAGGCTTTTAAATCCCACCAAAAAGAACTCCGATGATGCCTACAGCATTTTTTTTTATTTTATTTTTTTTTAGTGCTGATATCACAAAACAATAGTCTAAATCCTCCTTAGAATTCTGTTCCTGTGTTACCTAATTACACCCTATCTGTGGAGCTTCTTTGCAGATCTGGATTAGCATTCAGTCAAATGCCACTTTGTAAATAGATGAGTCTGAGGGAGGATAATAACTGATATTATTACACAAGCATGAAACCTCTTCTTCTTCTTCTCCCCCTCCTCATCCTCGGGGACTGTGCATGTGGGCTATTTAACATTCGAAGCCAGGAACCCGCCGCACATATAAGGGGCCAATAGCAGCAAGTACGCAAAGTGACAAGGAGACACAGGATAAACGCGTCTAATCGTGGGTGCCTTTTTAATTACGTGGAGAAAATAATAAAATAGTCCGCGGCGATACAATTGGAGAAAGTGCAGCCTCTCTACCTGTTTCGGGGAGTAACAGAACACGGCACCTACCCGATGTGGTAACGTCGAATCCGTACGGAGGAGTTGGATCGGTGCCGGGGTCGATTCTCCAGCTGATGCTCTGGCTACATGCAGCCCTGCGGCGGATACGAACTCTGCGGCGTCTCGGCAGTCAGAGGAGTTTGTTTTCTGGGTCAACTCGGGGATTATATACATCTATGAAGCCCAGAGAGAGAGGGAGGGAGAGAGAGAGAGAGAGAGAGAGAGAGAGAGAGAGAGAGATAGGGAGAGGAGGAGCCACCGTCCTCTCCGTCTCCTTTGTTGCCATTGGTCCTCCCCCTTAATCACTGTGCAAAGAAACATTCACTAACTACCTCCGCGGATCCACCGGAGGAGCAGCAGAGCGTCGCTCGGCCGCCGGCGCGTCCCAGAGACAATGTCTCCGCCTCACGCTTTCATCGCCCCTATACCGTCACCCGTGATGATCCGCGGGCTTTTAACGGAAACTCTCAGTTTAACGTGCATCTAACACTTCTGCTACCAAGACATCACGTGTTAACAAGCCACATTACACTGGAATGGATCCACGTCACGGGCTGCATGCATGAAAACAACAGCAATATTAAACGGTTTACTGTTATTTTGTCATTTATTTAAAAAATAGGTGATGCGTTGTTTGCCTTTGCAAAGGAAGTGACTTAAATTAGTGGGGAACATGCAAACATTTAAATTTGGATTACATGAAAGAAACATTTTAGATTCAAGGTTGAGTAGGTGATTTTATTCAGAAACTTTTAATCCTCATAACAATAAAAAAAAAATGTCACATGTGAGAAAATAATTTTTACTTCCTGATTGTGCACTGGTAGATCTCCAGCACTTGTTTTGCGACTTTAAACAGAGGTCTGAAGGAAGGGGGCGGGACTTTTTTCGGTTCCTCGATGTGTCAAAATCTGTGGTTTTCCAAATGACCTACTCTACCTTTAAACTTCCAGATTATATTCTTTCGTCAACATAATAATAAACGCATCTACAAAGTCTAAAACTGTTTGCACATATACTAAATGTTCACTGTCAACATTGCATTCTCCGTGCAATATCTGCCTTTGGCAACTACAGCATGTTGAAAGGTTTTATGGTCATGTTTAGGCAACTCAAAGCACTTGGTTAAAGGTATACTATGCTGGATTTTCCTAAATACCTCTTACAAAAGCAACCCCTCTCGATCACTACTTGTGCATGTGAAAGCCATGTCCAAGAGGATGCTATGGAAATGGAAGACCCAGTACTGGGAAAAAATAAAAATGCGGAAATATAGCAAAGCCAAACCCCAAGCGGACGAAGCTTATTCCAAAATGAGAATGAATCTGGGGTTGGCTGCACGGGGCTTTCTGTTCTCTTTTTTCAAGATCAAATCTTCTACTTATCCGAAAGCAGCATCAACTGATTTTTCACCACCTGGAGGCAGCTTGTTGTTCCAGTGAAGGTGAAGCAAACAATTTACTCATCCAGCTGTGAAGAAGTGCAGAGTTTGGCGATAGTTCTCTGTGGGTTTCTCCTTTCGCAAAATGTTATATTGATAAAAAAGTGTTTTTGTAGCCTGAAACTGGAAGCAGGGTTCTCCAACGAAGCTCCTCTGCAGATCGATGCAGAGAAGTTAGTAAGCGGAGTCTGCACAGACACAAATGTCGTGTCGACTTCATGTGAAGAGAATGAGGGATGGAGTGAACATTCATTGGGTGGAAGTGTAATCTACAAAAGAAAATCCATATAGTTATGAAAGAAACAACAAATGGACTGGAAAAAAACTATTGCCAGCCAACATAATCCATGCAGCAATTACACTCCCATCAACATGAATTCAACAAAATCACTTAGAAGTGTAGAAATGCTATTTTTAGGAAGCAGGATCACGCAAGCCTATGAGAAGCCAAAACCAAAAAACGTGACATGTCAGTATTCATCCGCAAATAAAATGCAACTACCACTATTTGTGGTGTAAAAATGTATAATACAAAGAGTAATAACTGATGCTGGTTGCAGTTGAAGGTGTCCAGTCAACACATATGTCTCTTTTATGGACTCTGTAAATGGTTCTCCATTTGATTAGCGCCTTTTCTAGTCTGTAAAGTGCTTAAATCTACATGTCGACATTCACCATTCAAACAAACACTCCTTCACTGATACAAGGTATCAAACTGTATCCAGTTCTCTCAAAGAAGGACTCCTGTAATTGTACACATCAAACTGTGTTTACAGGTGTTTGGAAAGACTACAGCATGTAAACGAGTTGTATAAAGACTTTTGTGTCTCCACAGTGAGCTGTGTCAAGCCTCAAGTGATGTCACCTGAGTCGGTGTAGGTTGAGGCCGAAGACTTCAAGTTTAAGTTGACATCTGGAGGTGTGGAGTTAGAAAGAAGCGAGTTTACCAAACCTCTGGAGCTCCTCATCTTCGCTGCCGGCAAGAAGCTAAACGCTACATTAGCTAACAGCAAAACACAATCTATAACTAGCCAAGTTGCACTGTGGGTAATGTAGGCACCAGGTATTGGCTAGGCTAAGAATGCAGGCTAATCCTTAAACTTAAATAAGCAGAACTGTTTTGCAGTCTTAAACCCACTAAACTAGTTTTTCTCACAGATGCAGAGAAACGCTCGCAAACCCTCCAAGACAATGTGCATATGGTTTCTGTGCTAATGGCCAGATTTGTATGTCCATCCTTCTATTTCGTACGGGCAAACCTGTCAAATATTTAGAAGAAAAAAGATTTGCCACAAGTAAGAGTTTCTGCCTTTGGGAATCTGTGGACTAGAGTTTTGTTTTCATTTCACGTTGCTGTACACTGTAACACAGCGGAGCTAATTATCCCTAATGGATTCTGTTAAAACAGCATTAATTCATTTATTTCTTATTATCTTTTTACATTGGTCCAAAGTACAAGATCCAATTTGACAATGTTTCCATGCAAAAGCTACAATCTACTCGCTGTATGGATGTTAATACCTTTGCAACATGATGGAAATCAAAGAACCTCCATCCAGCTCCGGAGCGAGCACACACCAGCAAGTCTTTTTGTTTGGCCTCCCTCCTTGTGTGGAGGGAGTCAAACCCCCTCAGCATGAGCTTGGTATGTATTCCTGTTGACACACACACACACACACACACACACACACACACTCCACTGCAGAAGAATGTGTCCTATTTTGGGGGCCCTGAAGACAGTAAGACTTCCAGTCTCTTTCTAATGCGCAATACACTTGACCATTGTGTTTTGGTTTTCTTTTTTCTCTCTTTTGGGAGAATGCTGTGTGTTTTGGTCCGCAGCAACAGTCTCCTGCATTTATTTAACAGCAGCAGTTGTTCTCAGCAGTGCTGAGCCAGGTTAGTATTATGTTTTTTCAGCATGCAGGTTTCCAGTGGTCAGATGGAACTAAATTATTTTCATTTACATTTAATTGCATTACTACCACCAGTTTTTATGTTTCTTTGCTAATTATTGTCTTTTATATTCCACTATATTAATTTAGTGAACAGTTACTAGTTATTTTCCAGATAAGCACTATAAAACACATGATCAGTTTATAAAATAAAATGCATTGTTAAAGATTAATGGTTGAGTGATTCTATTCAGAAACACTTTCTGTTATATTACTTGGAATCCTCGTAAATGTCATCTGTGGCCGTAGGAGGACTGTAAAAACCGTGTCCAATCCAAAAAGTCGGGCCGGAGAATATAATTGGACGGCCTGCCTGTCTGTCAATGCTTACCATGCTTCCTGATTGCACTCTGCTGATCTCGAGCACTCATTTGGCGTTCTGGGGGAGCAGCTTTGAATAGAGGTCTGAACATAGGGGCAGGACTTTTCCGGTTCGGCGATACGTTCAAAGTCAAAGGGCCCTAGTTTCGTGGCCGGCGCAATGCAAGTTTCGACCCGCTCAGTTTTGGCAGTTTGGTGGATCGCCTGCGCCAAGATGGGTGTGACGGCGCAGCAGGGGGAGGCGTCACAGATTCAGCTAGGCGTAGTGGAAGTTTCGTGGCAAAAAGCCTCGCCGAGACTGCGCTGAAAGCCCGCCAGCGCCAACCTGGTCTTCTCTCGGCGCAAGGCGCAAATAAAGTCCATTCATTCAAGGCGAATCACAGCTGGCGGAGTGGAAGTTTGGCCCACCGGCGCGCAGTGCGCACACGTCACCGAGACCTCACAGGCAGGTTTCCACAGTTCCAGGCACATTTAAATGCAATAAATAATCACAACAAACACTATTTAATGCAACTAATTGAATCAACACGTGAATTTATATCTATATAGATTGTCCCGTCACATCTGACGTCAGATCAAAGGCGGATGGCACGCGTAACGGAAACTCAGCCTCTCGGACCAAAACATCTCCCTCTCTCTCCTGTTTTTTATAATATGGGCATTGTTATTATTATGATACGCACGCACAGCGCGTGATGCGCGTGGTGGGAGAGGCGGCGCTGCTTCCGTCATCGGGTTGTCAAGTGCCGGAACTTGCACTGAACCTCCCCTAACGCATTAAAGGAGAGGAGAGGAGCTCATTTGATTGGTGAAGATCTGAATCGGCTGTATTAATCCCAGTCCACGCCTCGTCTCCTCCTCGTCTCCCACTCATGCCTTCTTCTCCTCCCTCTTTCCCACTTGCGCGGGTGGGCGAGACGGGAGGTGTGCCTGCGCTTGCGCGCTGACTACGCCTAGTCTACGAAACTAGGGCCGAAAATCTCTTTCCAAACGACCTGCTCTGCATTTAACTCCTAGATTAAATATATATGTATTTGTGTTTGATTTGGAGATACACTTAGTCTAAAATAAAGACTGGAAACACCCACATTAATAAACACTTTTCATAACCGGCGTGTCCAGTGACTTCCTGGAGTCTCTATGGGCACCTTTGAAGCATACAAACGTGAAATCATCACCATTAAACAGGGCTCAAGATCAGTTGCTAAGCAACCAGCGTGGACTCCAGGAAGTTACTGGTGGATTCTGTTACCTTTGGACAGTCAAAATCTCTGGAGGAGGAATCCACTCCTCACTCTTTGTGCTAAGCTAAGTTAGCCAGCTGTCTCAAAATGCCAAACATTTCCTTTAAGTTTAATATTAAGATGCTAGAATTGGACTTACTCTGAAAAATGTACTTTCCTTGGCGCCGTGGAACAACACATCAGTCATCGCTGCACTGCTGTGGCGAACGCTGTCAAGCGCTGTCAGACATGGCTGCCTGTTATAATGTGACAACCCTTCCAGACTACTCTGCTTATTTGACCTCATCTGCTTGTCGGAGAATTACTTGCTGATCCGAGTGAGATAGAAAATGTGCTCCGACAGTAAACCAATGAAACTGTTACTCTTGGATATTGATCATTACTCATAAGCTGCGCTCTGCTTCATGACTCACTGGTCCTACATACGCATCTTTTGCCGCCTGTAGCTAGCACGCGCTCACAGGAGAGTATGGTGTGCCTGGACTGCGCGCCACATTATGTAATGACCACAGCTTCTATGCAAAGGTAGGAGGAAGAATTAGATGTAATTTGTTTATGTGCAACTGCTCGAACAAAGACAACAACAGCACTGATTCACTCTCTCGCTGCCTGTTTCTCTCTCTCTTTCTATTCTCGTTTTCTTGTTGTGCCCCCTCACACCGTATACGTCCTGGTTTCATGTTACTCACAGCTTCTTGTTCCTTGTTCTTCCCGGCAGACCCCCCCGTCTCCACTTTGAATGGTTATTCCAATAAGGGCTTTATGTATTGTCACAACATGATTAATGCAGTTTTTGCAAAAGGCAATTATTGCCAGTAGAAGGGCAGAGCCACACACAAGGTAATCACAACAGACCACAGCTCGAGCTGCAGCCCCCACTCTGCACTCGCCCTCATCCAGACAGGGTGCACCGCAAAATAGATTTGTAAAAAGGTCATTGGAATAAATTGCCTCTTAGGAACAGTAAAATGTGTTTCCGCGTGTCCTCTGGCGACTTAAACTGCCTCTCAAGTCATTGAGCCGCATGAGTGGCATATTCATTTCAGTCTGTTTATAACATTTATGATAAATAACCAGATTAAGGGTGTTTTCACATGTATTTTTATGCAATGTGAACTCCTTAATTACACCAGTAAGGACATGTTGTTATTATGAATCTATTCAGTCGGCTACAGAACAATCAAGGCGCTAACTGCTTGGCACCGATTAGCAGGTGTGTTGACTTAAGTTCAATGTCCGTCAATGATATTCACACAAGAGATTTGTGGGAAACAGATAGGAGAGCGCCATTCACAGAGTAGCATCGGCCAGCTCCATCCATGGTCCGTCTCACGCAATCCTTTCACATTTTCAGGCTGATTTTGTGTATTTCAAGCTTGTCACGGTTAAACAGTGTTTAATAGTGACATCCGTTACCAGGAGAGATTGGAAGTAGATACTATATACGTTTATAAATAAAAAAAAAAAAAACACCTGTGGAGCTAACATTAACAGAGTATGTTAGCACATAGTGTTAGCACTTCGATGCTATGCAGGCTACCGAAGTACATAATGTAATACAGTGTTTACATGTGTATACAGTGAATAAAGACCAACCGGCCTTTACAGGAACAGCATTGTTTCTTCTGTCTCGATAATCTTGCTTCACGTTTACACTGTGATCTGTAGGTTTTTGCTTCTATCTTTATTTTTTAACCTGAGATAACACTTCTGTCTGCTTCTCTCCATTGTAGCTCTGACAGAGTAGCAGCGGTGGCGGGGCTTAGCAAAGGATCAATTGCATTGCATGTAATCGCATTTGGTCATGTACTGCATATACTGTGAAGTGGCCAAATAACACAATACATTAAACAAATTGAATGTGTCAAATTACTTAAATCTTACAAAAACAGGAATATGCTTGTTATGTAATGTGACATAACAATGACAGGTGGTTGTTGTTTATTTACACCAGTTGCACTGTTACATAACTGTCTTACACCATGTTGTTACGTTATTATTTGGACACAAACCATGATCATTTTTCCAACCTAGTGGATTTGTTGCCTTAAGCTAGCCAACCTTTTCACGTTCTACAAGTGTGATATGTGGCTGATCACAAACTGATTCATGAAACATGTTGTTTGGCTCAGAAGTGTCGCCATTCAGCGTGTCCTGTGGTTTGCATGAATGTACAAAGCCAAGTTTTTTGTCATGGCGACTGGCTTGCTAGTACTGGTGGCTCTGTGAGATAAAATCACAGGACACTAAACCTCCACTGAAACCATGATACAATCCCTAACAATGAGGCATATATTTGACCGGGTTAAAATGCATGGAAATTGGTCAGGCATGAAAATGGGATGAATCACATCAACAGAGGACAAAAAAAAATTACAACATAGGCCTCATATAACCGTCCAACCACCGTCTTCACTTCCTTGTTATGTCCAACAATAGAGGGGGGCCTCTCCTCTTTCTTTTCCCTCCTATTGCTCTCCTCGGTAGGGAGGGGCTTCCCACCTGCTGCTTCAGGTAGTAGAAACAGGAGCATATGTTGTTTTATTAGTCTGTGTTTGTGTGTGCGGAACCACGTGCGTTCATGCATGTGTGCTCAAGGTGCTGTTTCTCTGCTTGTGTGTGTGTGTGTGTGTGTGTGTGTGTGTGTGTGTGTGTGTGAGACCTGGGGAGGGGGAGGGCCGGCTCTCGGATTCCCGGGTCTCTCGGAGTGAGCTGTGTTGTGCTCCAGCGGTTCCATTTGGCCGACAACGAACCACCCTCCCAACCCCTCTCACCCCCATTAGACAACCTTTACAAGTCCTGCCTGCCAAGATCAGGTCTGATCCTGTTAACTCCTGTGCTTATTAGATAAACATGAAGAGGTTGTAGCGAATGTAAATGTGACTGGGAAAAAAAATAAGAAACACGCAAAGCAACTGAACACAACAGCTGCAACAGGAAACTGGTGCAATAGTGGTTACACTCGCAAAATACTTCCCTTTTCAGACGGGCAAATCTCCATCTTGACAAGTTATTTTGTTAGATATAACGAATCAAATTCTTCGAGAATTCTGTGTTCTGCCTCATTCCATATGCCCCATATGCAGATAGTTCTGGTTTTAAGTGTAGACGTGTCTGCCTCCATTTAGTATATGAATGGGATCTTGTTTGTGGTGTTTCCTGTTCTCAGAAACAAAGTCACGGGTACTCTGATGTTCCCCGGAATACTATGTCGACCCTCGTCTGACAACAGCTCCACTGAATGCTGTTCACAGCAAGGTGGATTATGTGAAGAAACTCTGTAAACGGTTACGGTTCACTCTCTGCAGTAGCCTTGAGTCACGAGGGCGGTTAGCCCTATTTGGAAACAGTGACGCGTCAATTACAGATTATTTACACACAGATTTCTTGCATGCTGATGTACGTGTCACAACGATGATGTTTTGCTTGGAACAGTGAAATGTTTCAAAATGAGCAACAGGGAGGAAAAATAGGGAAACATCATCGATACAAGAAGAGCTCTTTAGGTAATCGGAATATGAGATGAAAGAAACACGATTCCTCAACCCATTTCTTGGCAATACATGTAACCGTATAAACTGCATATTTTAAAGTAACGTGGTTTCTAAAACCTGTTATAGCTAGGAAATGATGTTTGTTTTCCCGACAAAGGAAGTAGCACTGAGCTGTTATATCACCGCCAAACATCAGGAATGAGGTTTGGGTGTACAATGTGTGTATTGGCAGCAGCAGGGATCACATCTTAAAAAGCACAACCTGTCTTTCTCCATCTCTTTGATGTATGGATTAAACATCATGTAATTTATTGAGCTTTCGCGTTTCTGCTCATGGATTTTTGAACTTTGGACGGAGCCAGGTTAGCTGTTACTCTGCTTCCTGTCTTTGGCTAATCACCTTCTGACTTTGCTCCGTGTGTATTCACACTTTCATCTCCGCACTTAACTCACAGGAAGAAAGTTTTTTTTGTAGAGTTTTCCAAACTTAAATATACTTTTACCCTAAACAGCCTGGAAGAGTCAGGTGATTCCGTTCTCATCCCAACTCGTTGCATATTGACGATTGGTGTTGTCAAACTATGTCGCTCTAAGAAGGTTACAGCAAACACTTGGTTTATATTGGGATTTCAAATATTCACGCTTGGGCCTAAAATATTACACATACTAAGTAAATAGTAAACAATGTAACATGTGTAAAACACAAAACCCGGTCATTTTGGCATATTGTTTGCATTAGTCCCTTTTGGTACGAGGACCTGTTGATGATCACACCCCCACTGGCGCTTGTATTTTCACCTTAACTGAGAAAAATACCGTTTTGACAACGATAACTGCCTGTGACATTGCGAGCCTTCGCTGCTTCTGTCTGATCCTCTTGGATGACGATTCAAATCTTTTCTAGGACACAAGCCATGTCTGACGCCAATATGAGCTGACAGACAAGGTCAAACAGACCTCGTCTGTCAGGGTGAGAATAAAAGATGTCACATTTGGTTTTGTACTGACAATAAGCTTCTCCTGCATCTTTGGTTAAAAGTAGTTGTAAGTATTTATTGATTAAAGCGTAACTGCCTGGCTTTCCTTCCCTCATTGGATTTGGAACTCAACGCTGATGCCGGCTCAGCAAAACTGCCAAAGTGTGAAACAAATGATGATTTACTTACAGTCATAGCAATGCTGACAACTTCAAAAATGGAGGGTTGAAATACAGGAAGCATGCTTCTGGAGCATTTTCTACTACACATTCTTGTAGACCAGACTGGAATTTAAAAATGTGATTCTGCAGCTTCATAAAAATATTAGATCTGTATGAAGAAGTTGAACGAATGGATCAGTGCACCTTTGTGAAATTCTGTTGGGCTTTAAGCTTAGTGCCTTTGTGACTACACTCGCAAGGCTCGTTGATGTAGCTAACCGGCTAGAGCTAGCTAGTTACGATATGCTTCCTCCTGGAAATTTTCACCGTTTTCTCTCTGCCATTCCGTTTAGTCTCCCTGGCATTTTTCATGGTCTTTTATATTCATGCTGACGCAAACAAGCTAACTGTTGTGATGCAACACCGTGAATATGCAACCTTAATCCATTTCGAACTCTCAAATTCTCCATTTGCTTTATGGTCATCACTGTCAAGATGGTTTGTCATTGGCACAGATTTGTGGGTCACAGTTAAAAATCTGCAATTGAATTAATAGATTTACTTGAATTTGAAATGATTTTTTAAGAGCCAGAAGGGAGCGACTCCTTTGGTTTCCAAAAGAAGTGTGATTGTGTAGAAGTCCGTCAGAAAGTAAAACGTGTTAGTTACTAGTTTTGTAGTCATTGTGACATCATCCACGTCCATTCTATGAGAGTAACAGGAAGTGGGATTTTGTCAGTTTCATTGTAAATTCAGCCTGGCAGCGTAATGAGTAATAGTCGCAAAATTGTGCATGTTTGTAAACAGCCAAACAGCCGAGACTTTCTGTTCATACTGAGTGTTAACGCATGGTGCTGAGAGACTCAGACAGTGATGACAGTGTTGTCATAGGAACCAGACATCATGTATGATGCCGGTCTAATTAACGTCTGTGAAGCTGGTGTATGATCAAGTCACATCACCATACCGTCGCTGGTTAACCTTCTGTCGTGACTGCAGTTTCGTAACGTTAAAGCCAAACCACAGAATTACATTACGTAGATAGAAATTCAGTTTGCGTATTCTCCACACATTTGCCTTTTCTCCTCACCTACAGCACTTTCTTCCTCTCATTCTTTTCAAGATAAATCATGTGATTTGGTTGTTACATCCCCAACCCCCACCCTTAATAAAAACAATTAGATAATGGACAGAAAGGCCGTGGTGTGTGAAGGGTTTAGAAGATCAAGTGACTAATATCAAACCTCTACAAACCCTCAGCCCTGTGTCGGTCTGAATGGGCTATTAGAATATGAAGAACATGTTTCTTCACAACAAATGAGATGACATGATAATTGCATGGATATGACCTGCCGTTTCCCCCTATTTATCTTATTTAACCTGAAAGTGAGAAAACCTATGATAAATGATGATGAAAGCATAGATAGATGAACAGCTTCCGACTTTCTAGCGAATACACTGGATGCAGGGTAAATCAGTGTCTGGTTTATTGGGTTTTCCCTTGTTTCCAATGTAGGACACCCTGGATAAAATATGTATTTTAGCAGTCATTAATAATTCAACGCCATTAATAAATAAACACCTGATAAAAATACAAAGTTGATCTTGTTTCTTCACAGGTGTAGTGGAGCTTATTAAGCAGTTTTTCTTCATATTAAACAATTCTGTAAGGCAAACATTCGATCAGTACACCAACAACCACTGACAATTCATTACATTTTGTGATATTTATATGACATAGAAAGGATGCAGAGATCCGGCAGGATGGGCTCAAAGTATGTTAAATGCATAGATTCTTGTTGGCTTATGATGTTTTTCCAAAAGTACCGATATTTTATGTCAAACTGGGTGTCTGCAGCAAAAAGACAATATTGTATACAATATTGCTACATTCGGAGCTTAACTAGATATTTAGGGCTAACAAGCAGTAACGTTAAGTGCAAAAAAAAGAATGGCTATGCATGTATGGAATGACATCCCAAACAGACACACATGCAGAGAACATATACCCACACAGTGGCTCTCAAAGGGGCCACAAATGTGCTTCTTGTGACTGTCACAAGCTCCACCAGACTCCCTGTCCTTTCAGCAGAGACACGGAGAGTCTGACATCGCTGTTCACAGCTGGTTAGCTCCGACCACAGGCACTATGTCGCTCTCCCCGCTACACTGAGCGGTGGTCTGTCCCCTCCGTGTCCCATGACCCTCCACATCACGGACTGCGCCTCTCACAGTTGCTCTCTACTTCCCTTGTTTTTTAGATTTAGAAGGCTGGAAAGGAAGGTTCTCATCAGGCGATAACTTCCGGGGTCTGAAAAATTAAAGTGCCTTAAACGTTCTTACATTCTTGCTAATGGTTATCGCTGGTGAGCATCATGGTTGCAAAAACATTGTTACATTAGCGTTGCAGTACATGACAAAGTAATATGTATGCAAAATTGTAGTTTGATGCGTTTAATGAAGGTTTTCCACCACTGCTGTCAAGAGGCTCAGACAACTGGGAAAATTCCATCTACTGATGAAGTGTATTGTGACCGAAAGCTCCAGAACAGGTATTAAATGGACCTCAACCTGCTCAACACTTTTTCCTCTTCTGCTGAATTAGCTTTACAATTTCAGCTATTCAACCTTCAATATGAGTCCAAATTCCAGAGTACATGTTCCTTAGTTATTTACTGAGAAAATAGTTGAGGATAATGCACATAAAAACAGCAACCATACTCCTTAAAAAAGAGCACATAACTAAGGATTCTGAAGAACTGTGACATTTCTTGTGACTTTTAAATGCAAATGACTATAATTCATAGGCAGTGTGCACGTAAGCTGTCAACCACGATAGCACTGCATGGAAAATGAAAATGACTACTGCTATGTAATTTATGTTTTATGGCATTTGCTGATCTACTTTTATGGCATTTGCTGATTTACTTTTTTTTTTTTAAGTGGAGGGGAATTCTTCCATATAGCAAGTCAATGAAACTGGCACTTTTGCAACAATTAAAGCCAGGAGCATTCAGTGCAGTCCCTTTCACTAATGAACGTCTCTTCCTCTGTGGGAGATAAATCAATGTATAGTATTCAGAAAATCTTTACTGCTTTTATCTTGTTTATCTTTCACCTCTGGCAGCTGTCCAATTCTTCACAACTGCAACACAATTACTGCTCGAAGCACTTTTTTACCTGCGGATATGTTGTAAGCGATTCTTACATTTATCGAAATGGTTAATAATTAGCAATTCCAGTGATTCATGAGCCATTTCTGTGTGTTATATCCTCTAATGAAATAGTAAAATCCAGATCTGTCTTCCACTGTTATTTTCCCATTTTTTTCAAATGTGAATGGTCGGGAACTTCGGTTGCAAAAAGTCCTCGGCTCAGCTTGCACGTCGACCTGGCAAATGTTTTGGCAACGTGCTCAGACTCACTCTGCCTGTTGCCTAAGTTGTGAACTTAGTGCTGGGAGCACAGGGTCCAGTTTGCTATTCTTAGCACTCTTGGAATGCTGTTTCTCCGCCCTGTTATTTTGTTTGCTCTCTCTCTTCACTTCGGTCATGTTAGGAAACTTGTGTTTTGCCTGGCTGCTCTTCGCCGGGATAACAACCAGCCCCCAAGGCCTGTGACGTGCTGTTGAACCGTTGTGGTGAACAAGTCACAATAAGGTGAATAACGAGCTTGGCAGGTGGCTACTTTTACAACATGTAATACATTGTGTCCTCCTATAATATTTAAGCATTTACTCACAAATAACTCCTGTTTTAGGATAGAATTTGTTGACCTAGCAAATTCTGGTTGACCTTTTTTTTTAGGCCAAAACAAAAGTATGCTTGATGAGGAAAGCCTTTTGAAGACGGACGTTATTAGTGGTGAAAAAGACAAGGGCAGGTAATGACGAGCTCTGTAGTCTAGGAAGTAGTGAAGCAGCATGTGTGAGCAGGTGATTACAAGTTCAGATACACACTTTGGGGAAACGTGTGTGGGAAAAGGAGTGGGTAAGGCTCTTGACATGGCCTTTAGCAAGTCACTTAGCCTCGCACTGCTCCAATGGAAATCTGTGGTTATGTGGGGCAGCTCTGATGAGCTGGATGAATGAAGACGATTGTTACTAGAAGAGAGGTTCATGGATGGCTAAAGGTAAAAAAAATAAAATAAAATAAAAAAGATAGTGATGTAGTTGGGGTATAGTTGAACAGTGGCTGAGAAAACAGCAAAACCACATCCTTCAACAACCTTTTTGAATCAGCACAGGAGGTAGGAGGCATTTAATTTTCATAGATTATTTAAAACTGCTGGCAATGGCACTAGTCACTCAATTAGTGTTGGCTTTGGGAAGTTTGGCACAGTAGTTCAAGGGAAGCAATGTATTTTTAGTTCAGATTAAATGCCTCTTGAATTCTTTTAGGTAGCATTGTAGGTTAATTTGTGCACCTATCTAACAATATATACACATACACACAAAATATATACACACACAAAATGTACATGAGCTAGTACAGACCAGTTTTAAACAATAATATCATCACATCCATTAGCAACAAGGAAGGTATGTCTGGTCTCCAACACTCATGGGAAGTATACCAATAACAGAATATTTCCCGACATTTCCTTGTGTCTTTAGTGCATTTTTGGCTTTTCTCATGACATCCATACGCCACTTTTCACTTGTCATAGGCCACGAAGCGTGTCACTTAAGGCCATGTCGTTTCTGCGAAACAGTTATGGTTTTGTTAAGGAAACAAAACAACGCTAACGGTAGGTTAGGTTTTGGCAACTAAACTACAAAAAAATGTGCAACATAAGTAAGAAAATCATGTCACTTACTTAACAAAACATGTTGGGACACCCGTCTCCTGGTTGGAAGTCCCGTATTTGTTTACATACTACATACTAATTGTAAGACCTCAATCTGCTTTTTTGCAAGTTTGAGTGTGCTGTCAACATTTTCCCACAATTAAATTTAACAAGGAAAAGGAAGACGCTGTTCACAGCCTTGAAATTCAATCAAATAAATGAATTATCAAATGTGGGCAAAACAAATCATAACTGCAATCAACATTTTACTGTCTGTGTTTATCTGTTTAAAGTTTAACTGGCGGTCTATTATAAAACAATAAAGTATTGTCAGTTAAGACGATCCATGATTTAGCCTGTCCTTGGTATAAATGGGTTAGACAAAATAATAGAAACATCCGCTTGCAATACAACAATACAATCTGCAGCCTCCAAAATGTGTCAAGTGAACCGGTGTATCATTAATTTTATTTGAATTTGTTTAACTGTAATGTGATCGATCCCAGGTAGTCTGCGTTAGGTAACGTTAGAGCTAGGGGGCTAGCGTCACCATCTTACTTTTAGTGTTAATAAGAATCAAAACGTGTTAGATAATTACCTTTCTTCTCAAATGTGATCTCTGTCTACAGCGTTCAAGACGAGCAGCACAAATGTGTTGTTTCCATCTTGTGTTGATGCCGATGTAGGCTCGCAAAGCCAGGAGCAATGTAGTCCACAATTGCTATGCTTGAAGTTAGCGTTAGCGGGGGAACGTCATATGTATGCAGATGTGTCAAGATTCGCAACTTGACTTTGAACTAGCACGGGCACCAGCCCGGTTCTTGGACTAGGTTAAAAGACAATTAAATAGATGAAAATGTTACTACAACTTTAATCATGTTGATGACAACAGTGTTGATATTTGTCATTAATAAAAGTACATTCATAATGTCAATGAGTCAATAAGATGTCCAAAAAAAGTTACCTATCATGATGTTCAAATGTTGCATCGCTTATTGACGTCCAAGTGGGCTCATGGTTAGTATTTAAATAGCAGATATAGTTTACACGTCGTGTAGACGGTCAGAATTAGTCTTGGACTGACGGACGCAATATAAACATGATCTTCACGTCCATCAGACGTCCTATGTTTAGTGGGTAGTGTTAGCTCTTCTATGCTAGCTACTGAAGCTAGCTTACTGAAGGTATACCAAGCATAGAAGTGCGATAACTAGTAAACCTGTCATTAATGACACGTACAGCAGAATTTCAGGCTTTGCAAGTGGATATTTCTCACCCAAATGCACCTTGGAATTTGTAGTTCACTTCTTACCTAATAAGCTTCCTTTATTTTTGTAAACAGTGATGGCATATTTTGTGGGCGGAGCCGAACGGTTGACATCAAAATAAAGGAATGTGGATCATCCGGACACCTTCCCAGATTACTTTAGCCTACTGGTTTCCCAGCAGTAGACGGGCTGTCTGACATTAATAAGCTAAAAGGAGGAGTTTACTGACTAAACAGACTAAGTTACCCACATAATATATCTTGAGGACAAATCCAGTATCTGTACAAAAGAAAAACTCAAGGCATAAAAATCTCTTCACACTTTAAATGTTGTATTTCACGGTCATGTCCAGGACATTCAGTATGGAGATATGTTGAATGACTTTTGTGTGTTATGGACCAACATCCAAGATATTATGTGGTCCTAAGGCATGCAAGCTCCATTATAGGGTAAAGTAAATGTAATATCACTTAAATATAATATGACTGTGCCCCATTCATTCATTGAAAGCTGTTATATAACGCAAGCTAAAGTGTTTACGTGCTGCTTCTGCTTATACGCTAATGTTGCTACAGTTGATCAGTGGTGTACCACTGTAAAATAGCTTTGTGATTGGTGATGTTACTAATTTATTGTTATTAACTACATATTGATTTTGCCACAGTGTGTGACAAACGAACCATATATTTTCATACAAATAAATAAATAAATAAAAATTCAGGCAAAACGGCCACTCCCTCTTTGCAACGTTGCCTTCCTAGGGCATTGTCCTTAATGTAGCTCAATTAAATCATAAAACTGTATCTGGGTCACTCTGTAGGTGTGTCTTGCCTTTATGTGCCTCATGTGTGCCGTAAATCTTTAATATATATATATTTTTTTTACCTGTCAATCCAGTATTGTTCATCATATTCTTAAATATGTTTTAAATTCCAACTAAAGTGTCTGTGATTTGTAAAGCTTATTCAGCTCAACTGTGGCAATTGTCCAAGGCCAAGGGATTCATGGTAGTGTGTACACTATAAAGTACTTGAATATCTAATTTGAGACTCATTCCTGTTAAGTGTAATCAGCATCTCCTCGCAGAGTCTACATGTTCTCAGGTTGCACAGAATGTCCTGATAGCCAGCCAGTTGTGTCAGATTGTTTTCCTTGTTCCCTTTCTTCTTCTTCCTCCAAAAAACACTGGGCTGCCTGGAGTTCCTGGTATCCAGCAGAGTGATCACATGTCTCTGAGGCTCGAGTAAATCACACAGCACAGAGCAAGATGGGCTGGACAAAAGGAAAATAGGCTGATAGCAAGGGAGGTGGTGGTGGAGGTGGTATGGGGGGCAGGGTGGCATGGAGCACGTGTTTGAAGTGGCCCTGCCCATACCCATCCAGATGAGCGATAGCACGTGGACGGGGGGAGGAGGGAGTGGAGTGACGACTGGAGGGAGGGGAGGGAGGCTGTCCGAGGGGGAAAAACAGGCACCTCTGCAACAGCAGCACTATGCCCATGTGACAGCTCCATTCTTGTTGCAAATAACTTTCATAGTGAATGATAAGATATGTCATGTGGCTAGCAAAGCCCAGTATTTTCTCTCACTATATCTGAGAACTGGCTCACAGTTGTCTTTTAAGGGATCAATCTGGTTCACTGCAAC
This sequence comes from Eutrigla gurnardus, assembly GCF_963514095.1. Lineage (NCBI taxonomy): Eukaryota > Metazoa > Chordata > Actinopteri > Perciformes > Triglidae > Eutrigla > Eutrigla gurnardus. The sequence goes on along the minus strand of NC_139928.1, from coordinate 6,898,695 downwards.
GTGGGTATTATTGACACAGTTACATCATTCCTGTCTGTAATCAGAATGTATTTATATTTGGAGCAAGTTAATTTCTGGGAGAGGCAGATTATTCATAAGAGAGTTAAGAAAATTATGACCCAAGCTGTCCAGTCGAGACATCCGTAACAATCTTATGCAGGAAGATATATTTGTAAAGTGTTTTTCATACTGTGCTTAGCCTGGCCCCTGTGTTTACAGCTGTGCACTGGAATCACAATGTACAGGGCCAGAATGTGTGTGCGAAAGACTTTATACCTTGAGCGCAAACAGTTAAGAATTGTCACATTTTCCCATCGTTATCTTGTTGCTTTTTTAGGTAGGTCGATGTTCTTTTGTTATTGAAAACAGCACCAGAGAAAGTGAGCCAATGGGAGGTTTATCTTCGTTGAGGTCTGGGCTAATACTTGTTTCACCCTTGTGGGATGAATAATAGCCTCACTCGAGAGCTTTTTCTGGCGTATATCCTAGAACTGCTGGTGTGAATTTGGGTTTCAACTATTTTCCAGGCTAATATCAACAAGTTGCATCTACTAAGCCTCCAGAAAATATAAATTCTTGTGATTTCCAAGTAACGCGAGGGCTCAAATTCTAATAAAGGCTAGTGGCGAGGCTAAGCTTGCCATGGGCTTTTTTTTTAACAGTTTAGCCAAGCATGGGAAAAGTATTTAACATAATTCTCTGCTAAACTCCAGCAGTTAACTCCACCGTTATTCCGATGGCCCATTACTCTGAAACCCTCAAAAATATCCCATTGGACCTAAAACCCATTTTTTCTGCAGTATGTTATCCCAAAATTAAACACCCTTGTTCCGAAGGTCCATTTCTCTGAGAATACATAGTATCCCTGCAACAAACAAAAACACATGGCTAATTATTATGCAGAGTGACATCATTTTTTCTACTGGCAAAGGCATGACCCAAAACTCTGCGTCTCAATACTCTTTGCCTCCGTTGATTGGGTTGGTTAGGGTTAGGATTAGGCATGAGGCGTGAGATTAGTTCAGGATTAGGGTAAAAATATCAGGGTAAGCCAATCAGAGACAGAGTAGGGCGGATCGTGCCTTTGCCGTGGTAGGACAAAAATATATGGTGACTGGGAAGGTCCGAAGAACTAGCTATGTGCTTCTGATCATCACACAGTTTGTGCTTTCAGAACAAGAATTTTTAAATGATGGGCTGTTGAAAACAATGGCACGGCGCTGTAGTTGGATTCAAAGATTAGCTGGCGAATTTCACAAATGTAGCTACAGTCTCTGGGTAGAATAACAAAAGATGAAGTGAAACTCGAATTGAAAATAATATTACTGCAGCATTCTGTATGAACATTCCCCTCAAACCAGACTTGTGTGACCTATGTTTAATCATTTGTCACGCTGACAAATTTAGATTGTTTATGTGAGTGAGTGTGGATTTTTTGGGGGGGAAGCTAACGATATTAGATGCGTGGACTCTGCCAAGGCTTAGGGTTGAGTGAATGAAATGCTCTGCTCAGCAAGGTGAAAAATAAATCAACATCACTATAACCTTGTTGAAAATCCACTGTATGTTTCCTTGCTGGAGAGGCTCCAGTGTGTTCGGCACTGAGCCATGCTGACACATTACATGCTGCCAGAGCACACCTGCTGGGTTTTGGTCTCCTTCTCCCTTTCCTCTCCCTTTTCTCCTGCTCCACCTCCTCCTCCCGCCTCCACTCCCCCCCCCCCCCCCCCCCCCCCCCCCACTAAACCCAACCCGGTTTCCTGGCAATGTGGTGAGAGAGCCGTTGGGCTGCGTCTTTGTTTGCGTTCCCTCGGCTTCCTCTTTTTACTGAGTGCTTCAGCAGAGCAGAGATAGTTAGAGCGGCGTTCCCCTCCCCCAAGCCCCAGTATCCAAGCCTCAGCATGGTGCTACATGCCAAGAGACCTGAGACGCTCCCTGACTCGCAGTTATATCCACTGACTTTTATTGGTGTGAATGTTTATCCCGAACACCGTGGCCAAAGCACGTAGACTGGCAGCTCATGTATTCAAACCGCAAGTTGGCGAGTTGTTTGTTTTCATTGATGAATAATGAATTATCTTCCTAGACTCAAAAGCATTTATATCATTTATAGGTTTGAGGGCAGAGGTTAGATGGCGTAGTGTTTGTGTACCTGCATGTTAACCTAAGATTAGATCAGAAACCACCAACACTGACATTCTTTCAATTCTGTGTCCTACTAGTTAGCTTTCTTCGTGCCAAATTTTGATTTGAATAAATAAACATATCAAATGTATTTCTCACTCGTAAACTAATGGATACTGGGTCATATTTCAAGGAGCCTATGTCACCAATGCATGGGTTTACGGGCAGGGAAATACCTTGTCTATTCACACCTGTGGGAAATTTACAGTCTCCACTTGACTTGACCTGCATGTGTGTGGCTCACGAGAGGAAATGGGTGCACCCAGAGGGAACCTACACAAACACAGAGAAAACATGCACACTACATCAGAAAGCCACCTGCACCGCTGATCCCCTGTCAGAACAACGCAATTAAAAATGTAGAAGTGGATACATTTTATAATAAGCTACTTATAGACGACGTTTGTGGAGTTTTTAACGTACATAGTGTTAGATGTGGCTGTTTGGTAACTCTTGTTCTATGAGCACAGTTGTTCTCTTCAACATTACATGCTCAGTGCATTAAAATATGTACAGGTTTAGCCAAAAATCACTATTCTGACTCACTTTACAACGACAGGCAGGATTGATTTGGTGATCGGAAGCATTTTGGTTTCTCTTTGTCTATTCAGCTGTTATTACCTTTTTAAAAAAAATGCAATTCCAACTCCATTCTCTAGGAAGAGGAAGTCTTGGCCCGCACATCCGTTATCCATGTATCTGCTAGCTACACTGGAACTCAGCTTAGCACACTTTCTGGAACCTGTTAGGTTGCCGAGTAAACCAGTGGACGCTCAAGGAAGTGTGCCCTGCCGAGAAATAGTCCTGCAAATCATCTCCTGTACAACAACGACATAACAATTAGGTTTGTCAGCTGCTGACAGTAGCTTCCTATTTACCGTGGGCCTACAGACTAGGGTGACCAGACGTCCCGGATTTTCGGGGACAGTCCCCGATTTGGCCGACCTGTCCCCGGTTAAAGCTGTCCCCGAAAATGTCCCCGATTTGAATGGGAGAGAAAAAAAGTTGCGCACCAACGCAAACTCCAGTTATTACGGTAGCCAGTAAAAAGTTGCGCACCGACGCAAACTCCAGTTATTACGGTAGCCAGTGAAACTAACGTACTGACGTTACAGTCATTGGAATTAAAAAGGTGGAAGACATAATACCTTCTTACCTCAGGCCTGAGTAGACAGGATTGTAATATTGTTGCTCCGCACAATTAATTCACAGCATTCACAATTTTTCTATAACTTTGAGAAGACCTCTTTTAAAGTCAGTTGTCTGCACTGTGGTTCTTCATATGTGCACCATCAAATGTGTTCTTGTTTTCTCCATAAAGCTTGTGAACTGAAAAAAAAAAATCATCAGCTAAATAATAAATAAGTTGAATAAGATAAGAATCTGTTTTGTTGTTTTTGTTTCATCTGTGGTTTTTACAGCTCTAATGTTAATTGCTGCAGACTGCTTTTACATATTAAAATTAACATGTAATTGCCCCTGTTATTTATTTCATAATGATAACATTGGAATTTTGACCACCGCGCTGGAAATGTCCCCGATTTTCATTTCAGAAATCTGGTCACCTTACTACAGACGCCAGAGTGGTCTTCTCATCTAACTCTCGGCAAGAATGAAAATGTTGACGTTTTTTTAGGAAAAACATCCAGAAGATATTTCCATTGTTTGGGAGATATGAGAACCATGTTGAAGGAACATTCTGATCCTTAGTCAAGAACGTTTATTGGCAGTGTAAAAACAAATAAGGGTTCATTTTGATGGACTTTGTTTTTCATAAATGTTCTGACTTTTGAACTGCGGTTCCTCTGGTGCATTTGAAGACAGTAAACACAGTTTTACTGAGATTATTATTATTATTATATCAACGAAAGTGAAGAAGATTTTGGAACCATACCAGGTGAGACACAACCTTCAACTCCTACATGAAAAGGAAATGGGTTCCTTCTAGTTCAAATATTATTTTTCCACAAGCAAATTTACTAAACTCCTAACTCTTAACCCTTGCTTTACAATTCCTTTGTCTTATCTGCTACTGTTAACATGTTATATCTTGATTACTCATATGCAAAACAAAGTGCGGTTTATATTATATGGAGCAGTAACAGACAGAGTGATGGCACTTGAAAACTCTGGAGGAAAAACAGACACAGATTTGAAGTCTAATTAACTAAGTTGAATCCATATTTCATGAATTGTTATACTGGCTTCCCATAAAATTGCGAGCAGTATGTTAAAGATTCATCAAGAAGAGCCCCGAGGGTCACAACACACACGCAAGCAGATGCATAATGAGCTCTGGAATATACACTATTTCAAGAGGCCTAAAGAAATAATCCATCACAAGTATATGGATAAAGAACCAGACAAAGAATCTGAACATGATCTATGTTTATGTGGACACACAAAGAGCCATTTGACCCTTTTAAAGTATTATTCTGTCCACAATATCCAAACTATCCATGTTTTACCCATGATGCCCATCGGTCTGTCAGTTTGTCACTTTGGTCCACACTGAATTATCTGTCATATACAATAAGCGATAATGCTAAAACGCTGCCTAAGGAGACTGTAGAGTTGGTGATGACTAACCTCATTGACTTAACAGATACTACAGTGATACAGAAAAAAATAGTGATTAGTGCAGCTTTAAACACCAGATTTGTGTTTACCTTGAAAACTGAGGCCAAACCACCAAAGGGTCGGGGGCGAGTGGCGCAATGCTGCTCGCACTCAGTCCTCCCTTGTTTTCACACCGCGACACAAACAAGTGTTGAGAAAACATCGCTCGCTCTCCTTGTTTGCTGGCTTTGTTCCACGCTTAGTGTGTGAATGAATCATCCTGAAGGGCTCATTTTCGTGACGCTGTTGCCGCTCTTGTTTTCATCAGGGTGATAATGATGAGGAACATGAGTTATTAATACACACATTTCCTCTGGGGGCTCAGTCTCACACAGTCAAAACGGAAGTTGATGGCACTCTGGGAGGTTTTCACAAGCTGCCCTGCACTATGACTTTGGTTTCTTTGTTTTTGCACAATTACTAAAGAGGATAAATGGTGTGTGATATGTGGGATCACTCTGTGTCTTGCTGTGTTATCTGAAATTGATTTGGACTAACTAGAATCCATGTGTGTAAGCTGGGTGTTGTTACCTTAAGCCAAAGTGAGTCCAAATAGAATCGTGTGGCTTTTATTGTTATAAACAAGAGCAAAGGTCACATAGCTGAAGTCCTGAAATCAAATTAGTCCACAGCTAACAATCACATCAGGGAGTGTTCCCCCAAGTTCCCCTCTAATCTGACTAACAGCTGTGGCCTACATCTAATAATTGATTGTTTAATAGAGAGTAATGTATCGCCGGTCGACCCCCCCTGCTCTGTCCCCACACATTAAGAGGATATTCAGAAAAGTTGTCAGATTATAGAGGCAGTTTGAATGTTTGCTGAATAAAGTCCCCCCCACCCCAGGGACACTCTCTTTTTTATGTTGTTCTCATTACAGTGACTGACAAGGAAACATCCCAAAGTAAACACGTCCATTTGGCTGAAGGATCCCTGCTGTTCTTCTAAACAACCCTCCCTCCCCCTCTTGTCTCCTATTTCCCAGTGCATTGTGGGATGACAAATAAACATGTCCAGGCGGAGGAGGAGTCCAATGTTCAGCCTCCACACCAGGCATCTGTGGCAGAGTGTTGCTCAAAGCCAGCTGAAGCACCACAGCTGAGTCACCGTGGCTGTGAATCACGCTGAAAAAAGACAACATGTCATTCCGAACACATCTGTGTTTCCAGGCGCCGTACGTCACGGTGCAGTTTACCTTTGAAGACAATATGACAGTTTGATCCCTTTGAGGAAACCTGGTGACTGTAGGAACACATCGTACCAAAATACAGGGAAGGAATAAGGAACATAAATAGCTCTGTCCGGTTCGTGACTGTATGCCATGTCTGTCCAAAATGTCTTCTCTTTATCCGTTTGTCCTCTTAGACATTGCTAACTCTTAAGTTATAGCAAAGATGTGTTTCATTAGGTCACAGTGACCTTTGGCCACTAAAATCGCACCAGTTCATACTTGAATCCAGGTGGCTGTTTTCCCTCTGGGGGTTCCCGAGCTGTGGTGTTCACGAGACTGGATCGCACAGACGGACAACCCAAAAACACATAATAGAAATAGACGTAATAATGTTGTCCAAGTCACAGCAATAAAGTGGTGACAAAGAAAAAATATAAATAATATCATTCTATATGGATGTGCATTTTAAAAATCAGAAGTAAACGTGAGTGAGGTAAGAAATCACACCTGAGCATCATTGTGTAACTTTGAGCCGCCTCGGGCGAATTATCGTCAAATCACGTCATTCCTTTGTCTCTGAATGTAATTGGGTCACTTCTTAAATTAGCTCTGTGAGGTTTTTTTTTTAGGTTTTTTTTAAGTTAAATGCTAAAACTAATATGGCAGCATGTTCACAATAACAATGCTCACATGGTTATCGTTAGCATATTAGCATGCTAACATTCGGTAATTTGCACTAAATGGCAGCAGTGCAGCAGTATTTCGTCATAAACCAAAGTATTGACAAATCCAAAGTTTGACCCGATGATACCTCAAGACGCGTCTGTTTGTATCAAATGTCTTGGCCGTATATATTCAACAGTTCCGATATTTCAATAAAAACCACAACCGTCTGACCTGTTGCGTTTTCGGATTCCGGAGCTGACTATCAACTGAAACATGGGCGAGGCCTTATGTTGTGTCTCTCTCTTCCTTATTTCTTGTCATCTCTCTGCTGTCTGTATAAATGGGTCATCAAGGAACTATGATTCATCTTCGGGGAACCATTAATGTCTCCGCATATTTCACGGCCATCCATCCAGCAGTTGTTGAGATATTTTCAGGTCGGGAACAAAGTGGTTGGCCGACTGACAGATATTGCCATCACATCACGCTGACAGAAAAGACAATGTGAAAATGTTCAAAATGTTGCTATTAAAGGCCAGAAGAGGTAATAATCTTAAAAAGAAAAAAATATATATATACAGTATGTATGCCTTATATAACAGTGGAAAAAAATACTGAAATATGAAGCCAAATGTGAAAAAACACATAAAAACCTTTGCTACATTCACATTAACAAGCCTATATAAAAACCAGAAACAATAGATTTTATTTGACATATTCCATTTGCAGACAGGTTTGCATGTCTCGTGTTATATATCTAAAAACGAGGCCCTTACATGTAGATGATAATAAGGCAAACTTTAAATTCCCAGTGCAGTGGGAGTCCGCCCTGCTGCTTCAGCACACTGTCACCATGGCGATCCCTGGGGAAAGGTCATGAGCCGCTCGACTGGGATGTTTGAAGGTCTGCAGATTGGCTATTGATGCTGATGACACGAGACTCGCTGGCACACACTGGTCATCCTTCAGCCGGCTCATTTTCAAACTTTGCTCTTTCACAGGATCCTTTTTCACAAAGCTCCCCGGTTAACGCTGTGCACAGCACAGCTCCGGCTGATTAATACATCTGAAGGTCAACCCGCTCGTGTTGTTGGAACAAAGCCGCTAACAGCTTATATTCACACACATCTTTAAATTGACATCTAAAAATGATGAATACTGAAACTCTCCACTGAAACTCATGCTCGTAAAATTCTATTAGGTGAGTTATCAGCTCCTCCTGCTCCTCGTTTGCAATTTCAGTTTGGCAATCTGTCGTTGAAGAGCACTCCTAGTCCATTTAAAAGCAGTAAAAAACATTACCCAAATTTTACAAGTGTTTAGTTAACAAGACACATCTGCCCACTTAGCGCCTGCTCATTTATTTCGGCATGGAGTGAGCATTTAATTTGCGACAATAAAGCCAATCTTTGAAAAACCTTAATTTCAGATGTTCAAACATTTGTTACAATTCCTCCACCATACGTATGCTGGTAATCTCTGATAAGAGGCATCTTTTAACTTCACTTATTGCAGATAATACACATGGGAAAGCTACTTTATTCAGGCTTCAACACCAGTTTGTTTTCTATATCAAGGCTTGGTTTGATCACTAATTGTGGTTGAGAGGAGGAAAGTGACTTAAGTGATTTCTGGATCTAAAGGGCCCTCAGGGGGTACCGATGCATGGATATTGTGCAGAGAATTGAAAAAAAAAACCACAATGCACATTCGTTATAGACGAGACATTAAAAAACGATGAATTAAATCTGTAGAGCTGTATCAGAAATGAGGACTTTACGGCTCAACACCCCCAGAATATGTTGTCTGTGGTTTGACTTCTCACCTGGCGGCAGTGATGTAGTGGTGTACCGCAGGGCCCCGTTACATCACTACAGGACGTGGTTACAGATACAACAGAGCATCATTCTGACCACACCCAGCAGATGAAACATGCTTGAAAATGTTTAAGCAGAATTCATTTCATTTGATGTCTTTACTAATCAACAGAAGAGAAATGAGAGGAAATGAGGGGAGAAAACCACTGGAACCACCTATTTCCAGACTTCACTGTGCCACTTTCTGGTCCGACGTTTCCATAGCACAACCCGTTCGACACACGTTGAAAGCTGTACTACATATAGTGTGTATATCAGCGTGGCGTGTGTACCACGGAGGCAGATTCACAGAAGTGATGCAAAAGTCTGGCTGCACATAAATCAAAGCTGAGCAAATCAACTTGACTTCTAAACACACTCGGCTCAGTGTAGTCATCCCACAGAGGGGGAACAGTCGCCTCTTATTAGACATGCAGGTATCACGCACAACCAAAATACGTACATCACAGCAGGGAGCTCGGCGCTCTTGTTTCATGTTGATTGCAGGGAGGAAGATTCATTTGATTGTTTACATTTCTAAGCACCCTGAATACAGGATAAGCGGTAGACGATGGATGGATGGACATTTCTAAGCCCCGCGTTACAAGTTGAAGCAATGCAGTTGTGTAAGTGAGCTGAAAACGGTATGAAGGTTATGCAAATGTTCTGTTCCGTTCCATTCTGTTGATTACAGCAAATAGAACCAGCCATCATGGTTACGCTAAGTACAACCAAAGGTCATCCCAAGTTAGCAGGAATTATTAAAACTACGGGGAGTGCATCGTCTTCTCTTTGTACACAGAAAGTGTTGCATTATGGTCAAAGAAAACAGGTTCATACCGGTTGTCAAACAACAGAAGAGCATCATCGTGGTCAGGTGTTTGTCTGGAATCTATGTCACAAGCTGTTTGTTGTGCGATTGTTTATGCCCTCACCTGATCTGAGTGCACTAATTAGCAACTGGTTCCAGCATGATATACACATTTCGATTGGCTGTTGCACAACCTAGTTGGACAACATTTTAATAGTTCAGGTATGTTGTTGCTCAAGTCCGCCACAAGTTCAAGGTCAATTGCACGGAATGATATAAGTGTGATTGTTATGTTTCACTTGATTCAGCCGTGTTAAAGGTGTGTCGCTCGGTGTATCTGCCCCAGATGGAAATGAGCTGATAGCTAAAGATGACATAAACAAACTCTTCCCATTTGGAGATGTTTGTTTTTCTCTTCATCACCATGGCAACTGATTTCGTGAAAAGAATATGTAAGATAGTCAAAAAAGACAAAATGATCCCGTTTGAATTATGCCTTGAATTAGGCATATGATGTTTGTCGGTTTAAAAGATGATTTCTCACGTCAAGAAAGTCGCAGATGCAGTCGTTAAACTGCTGAAGTTAAAGACTGTGAAAATACGTAATTAGAGAGACGACACACCCGAAAGTCACGTAAGTGCTGAAGGTAAAATGTAACCTGTTTGTTTCCTACCAGAATGTGACGTTACTCACACTTTAATGAGTTATTTGTAATCAAGGCAAACCCTACTTGACTATTGTTGACACTGAGCGTGCTCGCATTGCTGTTTGCACGTTGGCAGGGTACGTCGTACATAGAGGCAGGATTGCTTTTCTCTTAGAGTGGCAGAAGTGCATGCATCCTGTGTGCATGGTCCCTGTTTAATAAAGACTAATAATAATAATCCACTACTCTTGTCTACCACCCCACAACAGAGCCCCGGACCCCGTGGAAATGAGCTTAGTTATAAATGTTCAGAAACACATACACAATGAAGTAATACCTCCCGCCTTCACTAGCAAAGGCATGATGGGAAATATAACATGATTTATGGCATTTTACTTGCTTTCACCACATGTTGTTTTCCCCAAATTCCAATTTTTATTATTGTTGTTTTTATTCCAGTATTCCTGTTTTTTTTCTTGTTTCTTTTTTTGGCATTGGGTGCATGTTTTTTGCAGCTATGTTACTCCAAGAGGTCATTAACATTTAGCTGTTTTTCAGACATACACACACACACACACACACACGAACACACACACATAGCTTTTCACATGTACTTGATGAGGAGAGCATGTTTCCACAAGGCTTGCATAACAAATCATTAAGAAGGACATGCATAGTGTTTGATTAATTGCTTCCACAGCAATGTACTGTCTTGATTATCCACAGGCAGCGTCGCTGCTCCCTGTTTGTGTTATGACCCACTTCTACCTCCAATTTCAAATCACTTAGGCAATGTAGGGCAGCAGTTATGCAGCACCAAACAATGACACACAGTAACACTGTGTTGTCGGGGCAGTACTTTATCTCAGCAGCCTGATTTGTTCCAGCAGGTACTGAGCCTGCAGGGACTAAAACAGATGGAGATTCAGAGAGGCGACAGTTGCCGTGGAGCTAGCAGCACGACAGTTGAAGGTGATAAAGATCAGAAATCACAAAGAAAAAAGGACAAAAACAAATCTTTAAATTGGATAAACTTGCCAGAGCGTGACCTGAAATATGACGATGTGTTCAGGCGCTGTTCAATATTATGTGTGAAACACAGGATGTTACACCTCAAATTAATTTGCACATATTTTGCTGCCCATTGTGGAAAAATAATAAAATAATTACCGCTCTTTCACGCATATATAATTACCCTTAAGGCACCATATGTAATTTTGTGTAATGGAAATGGCTCTCGTCAAATACCGACGCTTGGTTATTGGCCCTTTCCTTCAAACTACGACGCCCTCGGCGTCACTCAGCTTTGGGTCGGTTTCTGCTCGTTACATGCATGCAGTCTCTTTTTCAAATACAGATGCTCAAAGACACCTCATTATCACTGACGGGCACTGACCGAGCGTGTCGGGAGCGTGTTGTAAGAACACACCGTGGAGTGTTTGTCTGTGCACCCCGCTAACTCAAAGCTCGGTGCTTCAGCTTACATTAAATGCGACAGACTTGGGTCAGTTAGGACAGAAAAAAACCCAGAATGCCTGTCAGATTCAGGTCGTAGCTCGGTGATCACTCTCTCAGACTCGTGTTGGGGTTTGTTCAGAAATATACGTAAGTGTTGCACAGAGAATATGACAAATAATATGTTCACTATTTCGTCATTGACGAAAAAATATTTCTAACTCGGGGAGAAATCAGGGTTCAAGGGGTCAATAGGGGCTTCTGATATGACGTGTACAGCATTGACCACGATGTCGACGAAACTGTGATTAGTGATAACACAATGTGGGATACTTTTGTTTTCTACACGGCCTTAAAGAAGCGAGAGAGGCAATGTCCAGTTACATTAGCATTCGGTCATTACGTCTTGCATTTGTTCATCAGTCTAACACTGATGTTTTCTGATTTTCACAGGCAAGGTTAATAGATTAGAACTAATTTAGCAAATTAGACAGACGGAGGCAATATGCTGCTGCAATGACAAACACTTTACGAGGACCACACGAGCACTCAAGTCGTTACACTGTTTGGATAACACATAAGATGAGTGTACACACTCTGGAACTTTTATCATTTAGTAGTAAAATGGATGATATTGTCCACATTTTCATGGGATTTTCTTTCTTAGCTGAACATATTTGTGCCTCACACCCTGTAATGCATGTATAAATCATTCTACATGGATAGATTTCTATAGTGTTCTTGAAAACAGCTGTTACATGAAATAGCCTCTACACATTTTCAATGTGAAATATTGAATTCTCGATATTTTAAAGCTACATTCATTGACAGCAAACTGTAAACACAACACTGGGATGTTATCACAAAAGCTGTAATGACAATCGTATCAGTATCAGTACATACTCATTTACTCATCCAACAGTTGTGGAGTAAATTAGTATTCATATGGAGCCAAGTTTTCTCACCATTTGATGATATTCACTCTCCTTTTAGCTCTGCTTTGGTCTCCACCATCTACCTTAGAATATCATCCGAGCTAAATTCTCCTCTTCACCAGCTAATGGCTTACTTTGTCTGTCTGCTGTTTGGTGCTGGGCAGAGCATTTCGGCTCAAAATAGGCGGCCTGCCATGACTGGAACTCATTTCTCAACCCGAACATCAATAAAACTTTGATTTGTAACTGTTCATTTTATCAAAGTAAACTGTATGTGTGTGAGCAACATGTATAGGCAGCATTTGTTCCACTAAATGTGTCTGTTTGAGTCTCTGTGTGGGAAATATAGAGGATGATATTGAGTATCAAACAATACATTTTATTATAGGAAGTACAATAACACTCTTGTTGTATTTTCTGTAACTAAGCAACCAACCGCTGAGTAGACAATTTGCATGCTGTGTGCAAAGGCACGTGAACGCCCAGTGTTCGTGAATGCTCATGTGATATGCGTCTTTCAGGCACGTAACAGATTATTTCCAAAACAGTGCTGAAATGCTTGTGTGTGTACAGAGACGGAAACATGCAGCTGAAGTGTCATATTCCCAAATTTGGTTGTCATGCCTCAAAACAACAGCAAGGCTGTAACTCTGAATCAATCACATAACATTTACGTGATGGGGCAAGCTCCTCCTCCCAGAACAAATCTAGGGCTGTACCTCCTTTTCATTCTTATTTGAAGCTAATAAATACATCCATCTTTCTGAAGATTCCTTGTTGAATCATCCCCCCCCCCCCCCCCCCCCCCTCAAAAAAAGACAACTACCGGTACATGAACATAAAATGTCCAAATACAGATTATTTCTTAACCATTATGACACGGAAGAAATCAATATTCATTAACTGCATTACACAAGTCTGTAAAAGAGCGTGATGATTAGATTTGTCAGAGCTAGTGTGTGTGAGCTAGTGTGTGTGTGTGTGTGCTAAGTGGAGGAGGGGTCACACTTTTGTGTTTCAAATTAGGCCTGGCTGAGGAATGTGGGCTGTGAAGGGCAGGGGAACAAAAAAAAGTTGGATTGAGAGGGATTAAAGACAACACTGAATGACTGCTCTTTAATTCACTCATTCTGTGCAGCTCATGTTTTATTCATCCCTCTTTAATCAGGTAGTTTAACCGAAATCAAGATGTCTTTCTAAAAAGGAGGGCCCTGACAACAAAAAACACATTCACTGAATCCATTTGAACGAGTTTGGCAACAGAGCTTATATTTGTGGGGGGAGAAAATAAACGGGCGTATACCGATCCTGTCCTCTCTCTCCGAGAGACCCCGGCAGACTCAGAGTGTTTAGAATAGCAAATTTAAAAGCTTTTCATGAGCTGGCGAGAGGCTGAATCATTACTGCGTTCTGTCAATCAGCCTCCAATGCGGCAAAAGAGCCATTTATGCATCTGACAGTGTCTCTGTCGATTTAAAAAAAAACAAAAAAAAAACAAGCTTTGATTTTAGACCGTCCCCTTCATCTCTGCCACAGAATGACTGAAGCCTCTGTATTGAGCACCGACGACAAACCAAAAAAAAAAACACAGTCTCATGCATAGTCACGCAAGGATTGACATATGCCAGCCGGAGCGAGCGAAGCAGCTTGGCTGGGCTCGTTCACGGCCTTAATCAATGGGAGGCTTAGCCGGTGACACAAACGATCATGGCAGCAGCAGAAGCCACAGACTGTAGCAAATCCCAGCTCATCTCATTACCACAGATGCATGAGAGGAGCCATATTACCATTTCTGCCAGATCTGTCACTGCGAACGTTCAGGGGGTGTTTGGAAATATGAAACGGCGAGCCGTATATGTAAACATCTGGCGCTACGTGAATATCCAGAAGCTAATCAACTGTGTTGATAAGTGTGTGCAGATTGTGTTTGGCTTATGTTGTCACCCTACATGCTGTTCATTTTTAACATAACACATTACCATATTAATTTTGAGGTATTTATATAATTAGTATTAAAAAAAGTGAGGTCGTATGGTGTTGTTACATGGAGTGCATGTTGGATTGCTGGAAACAGGAGTTGCTTTTACTTTGCAACTTTGCTCAAGTTAAATCATGAGCACTTTTTGATCATTAAAATGTAAGTTTTTAATGGTGGTATTAAAAACGCCTCCACTTGTAGCTCCTAACGGCACAAGAGGGTAACAGTCACATTAGCAGTGTTTGGATTTTCAGTACATTGTACACGCTTTGGTTACTTTATATTTCTCTGCATACTACACAGCCAACAGGTCAGGAGGGAGAATTCATTATGCGCCTCTGTATAAAGCCGAGTTCACACCGGACCGAAAATCGGCGTCTTTGAGAGAGTCGGCGTCCGTGACATGAGTCTACTTGGTGTGGTCGCTCGAATCAGCCACGTCGGCGTTCATTTCAGCCGACTCAAATGTATAATCCGCCATTCGAGTCGGTCATTCTTTTACCATTCTGATTGGTGGAGGCTAGCAGCTTGACTAGCGAATCAGTGAAGCCCGGAAGTGACGGGAGTTCTCTTTCTTTTTCGCTTACGACTGTCTTCTTCCATAAGAATAAGTGCGAGAGCTGACAAGGCCAGTGTCTCCGTATCGACATCATCCAACATTTTAGATTTTTCCGTTCAGAGAGTAATCACAACCTCACTCTGCTGACAACAGTGACTGGTGAGGACAGCGTGCTCTGTGTTATGGTCTAGAGAGGACCGGCTACTTCCGGTTTTCGTGTTTTTTGGCCCACAATACAGATTAGCGCCGCCTGTTGTTCTGGAGACATTACATCTCGCGCAAGCGCGGAACGTATGGCGTCGGCTGTAATTCCGTAGGTGTGAACCGCCCATGTCGTTGATCGAGTCGGCCATATTAAGTAGCCCAACTTCATTTACCGACGCGAGTCGGGCAGTTCTTCCGGTGTTGACTCGCCTTTAGACGTCCAGGCTGCTGAGAAGAACTTTGAACTCTGAAGCTAGCATCTTAGCTCACTAATTTGTGCTGCATTCATTTGTGAGTTACCGTCAGAGGTGGGTAGAATAATATGACTCAAGTAGAAGTGAAAAGTAGTCGTCCAAATAGTTATTTGAGTAAGAGTAGGATGTTATTTAGTGAAAAAACGACTTAAGTAATGAATAACTGCTGAGCAACTTCTGATTTACTGTTTCAATAATCAGAACATGAATGTAAAATAGACCAAATATAAAATACCAATGTGCAAAATTCAGATATTGCCAAACAATATCCCTTTAGCTAAAACAATAAACAAATAATTATAATTACGGTAACTTACCATAATTATAATTTTCTGTCGGATGCATCAAGTCTGTTGTTCAAGGTAATTAAATCTCAAATGAATGGATGGTAACTCTGCAGTCATATGACAATTAACCCAGCCTGTGTTCAAATGTTCCTTTTCATTGTAAAACATTGTCAACATGAGTTTATGGTTTCAATCTGTAGCATTAAGTCTTTGTCAATACAGCATGATTTCCATTTTGTAAATGATTGTAAATGTATTTTTCTTTTGCTCGTCTGTCCTCTGCAGTCACAATCACTTCCGTATACTGATTGATTGAAAACATTTTTCATTTCATGTTTTGTAGGTACTTCAAATACAAATTATGCATGCTGACACAGCACATTGCTTTGAAAACATATCAAAGCAATTACTGACAGATTTCTTCCAGCTGACACATACTCTTAATTATGTACATATGACCGGCCGGTGCTGCTGTGCCTTTTGTAGTTGTAATGCATTTCCGTTGGAGCCCTTTTTAATGTGGTATTTCTATTATATTTTCCCCAACCACTGTTTACGCAGTGGAATGCATTCAGAAGTCAGTCATGATGAAGACAGGAGGCCTATCGCACTCGAGCCAGAGCCAGAAAGCAGGAAGCACAAGTCCTTCTCGTTTGGAGCACTGAATCAAACGGATATATTTAGACCCGCCGCTCTGTGTTGTACAAACCGAGCGGTATTCCCCTCTCAATCTGTACGGCTGTGTTCCACCGCCTCAGCACAGCCAGGGGTCTTCCACACTGTCAAAGGCTTTGTTGGAATAATACCCATGCTGAATCAATCCCTTATGTAGTGGACACAGGAGCCGATTCACAGCGATAGGTTCCTCGTAGCTGATCCATGTTTTTTTGTACAAAGCCTGCTGTTGTGTCGACAGGAGCCAAGCTGTCTTCCCATGACCAGCCGGACCGGCCATGTCTAAAGCGGTGTCAGCGCGCTGTGATGGCCCTGTGTCACGGATAACAGGACATGACTGGCCACTGGCTCCCACTCTGCGGTGGAAAATAACGAGCAGCTTGTGTCTGAAGTGACCCAGAATATTTGATAACAGGAACAGGGAGCAGGACGAGGGAGAGCACGGCGGGCATAGTTGTGGACTCATGCGGAAGTATCAAACGTGGTAGTCACGAGAAGCGTTTGAATCCCCGTTCAGTTACAAAAAACAGCCCTGGTACTTGAACCGACTGGACCATCCTGACAGCCAGTTTGAGCACAGAAAGTCTCTTTTGGACATCCTGTACTTCTGTGAGCATCTGCCTCCTGTCTTGTGAGCCCCAGGCAGTGAGCTTCACTGTCCTCATTTGGAGCTATGGGCGACAGTGTGAAATAAGGGTTTTCACTGCAGTACAGTAGACTTCATGCTTGTTGATCAAATGGAAAAAGGCTCATTGACTGAATACATCTTGGTCATACAAGCGATGTCAACACCAGACACATTTTTTCAATGCTCGCTATGTAGTCATGTGGTCGATCCGCCACCATTTCACCAGAATAGCCATGACTAACAAACCGTTTTTGCAATGTAATCTCGACCCCTTCTCTACATAGAGAGATTTTTGTTGATCGTTAGCAGGTATCAGCTGATATGCACATTCAGGAATCGGTATTGAGAAAGATAAATTGGCTTCAGTACATCTCTACTTACATTGGAATCAGTTGAAAGCCTGGCGCGTCTCATACTGTTGCTAAAGAGTAAGCCGGTGCGTCAGTATCATGACACGGTGGGCCACAGCCCAAGTACCCAAGTATCGGTATTTCAAGCCCTGGGAGCGAGGCTGGTTTTTGGATCCCAAACGTAACAACAGTACAGTATAAACATGTCACACTTCCTGCATTGCCACACTGAAGCAACTGTAATCCAGCTGGAATGATGTTTCCGCCCAAAAAGTTGACCGATTGTTGTCACATGGACATATGGTCATTGCATTGCCAAATGTACATCATCTAGACATGACTAAAAGACGTGTGCAGCCGGTTTTAGTTAGTTTTTCCTCATATTTCTGCATTTCTTTGTGATCCGTCACAGTGTATTGATGAGTCTCTTCTTTGCCCCCCCTCCTTTACCAAACAGACAGAAGGTCTCTTCAACACACAGAACAAACTGCAAAGTGGTTAAGGAACACAAAGAGGGATTGAGATGATGGGTGGGGCCGGGTGGAGGAGGACAGAGGGAGAAGTGTCAGAGAGGGGACAAAGACAACACCATCTGACTGCAGATGATTGTTTCAGTCATTAGCATGGGTTTGGGCCATCGCTTAAACCTCAGCAGGGATTTTCTCTGGTGACACAGGCAAAGCTTTTATTGAGCAAATGATGATGTTGAAGTGGAGCTAATGTGACTACTTCCTCTCTTCTTGTCCCTATGATGACCTTATATTTCTGAAGCTTTTAAATATATATATAAAATATAACACAGTACGATATCACAGCCTGCGACTGGTGCAATCGGCTAAAAGCACCACCACAAGAGAAACAAGTTAAAACAGACAAATGAAAACCTAAATATGATTAAAAATCTCACACTATTTAAACAATTGTTTAACGTCCCCTACTGTAAGAAACAAAAAGTCTGTACCATGTCATCTAGTTCTTAGTCTCCCCAGCCTGCCTTAGTCCAGAGACCATGGTCCTGGTGTCCCGCGTTTGGTTCTGGTTTGATTGAGTTTTGTCCCTTTTAGTATTTTGTCCTTTGCATGTTTATCACCTCAGCCTGCTTCCAGTTTTTTGTTCCCTGTCAGTTTTGGCATCAGCTTTAGTCATTAATCCTTTGCCTCCTGATCATTTGACCTGCCTGCCTCCTTTTTTTTGCATTTGGGTCCTTTTAATATTCAACAACTGTGCAGCCACATGCAGCAAATTAATGTTGATCTTTTTTATCAGTCACTGATTATTTCTGCCTTTTATGTACTTGCCAAAAAAACCCCCGCCAAAGCTGACCTTTGTCAGAACTACTCTTCTCTGCAGACCTTAGTGACCACCCTAGCGTGGGTTTCTAGACATGCAGAATAAAATCCTCCAGATGCATCTCGTCTTCACTAACAAAGAATTAAGTGCAGACGTGTGATTATTGAAAGTTGCTGTCAGCTTCAGAAGCTCAGAGAGATCTTGTACCGACACAAAGAATGTTCTGAAATGAGGAGACATTTAATACAACTTGAGATTCTATTGTTACTCTGTCATCTTTTTGTCATCTTTCACCACCAGCAGCCCGTCTGCTAGCACTGCTAGCAAAATCTTTTATTACATAACACTTTCATCGTTAATATAAATCTCTTGCCAGTGATTTTTTTTTTATCCCCTACAACCCAAAATCACAACAACAAGTATCTCCAGTTTTGAACATACTGGTTGGTTCTCCTTTTGCATCTTAAAGTCTATTTCTGCACGCAGAGCACCGTTTCCGATTCCACCAGCTCAGCACACAGTTGGTTTTTTTATGTGATGTTTGAAATACAAATGGTTAACGGCTCGCTAACATTAACTTTCAGTGAACTTGTACAATAACATTTATATATTTTGTATTTAATTTCTATAATCATTGTGCTAATTAACAGTTTAAAAAAAGCTCTGCACCATCCAGACAACAATACGATTTCTTTCTTGTGTCTTTCCATTTGTTGAGCTGTTGTCGTCCTGCTTCACTGCGATTGGCTCAGCTGTCTCAGAACAATGAGAGCATTGACGTGATTGGCCGACAGTGTATTTATTACAGTTTTTTTCAATTGTTTACATGCAATTTTGAAAACCGGGTTCTTTTTTTCAAAATATAATCACAATTATCCAAACACCACACTCAATTTGCATAATTCCTAGATTGTTTGCAAAATGACACACTTCAGTCAAAACATACACACTTCAGTCAAAACATACACACTTCAGTCAAAACATATACACATATTTGTGAAAATGCTATTAGTTTTCATTTAACCAACACAGTCCTCAATGATCAGACACTATTGCAGCCAGTTTCACACTGCTGTGATAAATAAAAAACACATTTGTAAAAAAACTAATTTTAGGAAATAGCATGTGCTAGATTTTTGGCCAGACATTGTTATGTAAGGGATAATTTAGATGTCAAAAAAATAGTGACAAACCCACAACATTCTTCATGATTAGTTTGAGATATAGGGAGAATGTACACAAATAGGCCTACTATAAACTTTCCAAGCACTGCACAACACTGATGCTGCAGACTGAATATTTCAAGTATTTATTTTACAGTTTTTCTCAATTGTTTACACACAAATACTGGTACTTGAGACACAATGACCACAACATGTAACTCATGCACCAACACCCTGAACTAACTCTGCTAAACTGCAAGCACAATTCCTGCTTTACACTCAAATTGCAGTTTTAAAACACTTTTTTCAAAACACTACACACAATTCTCTGCATTTGGCACAATTTTCATGAAGAAAATCTCTTGTTTTCACAAGGAACACACTGCCATTCAAAATTCTAAAGTTAATTTCCCTACTATGCACACTGACTCATCACATGGGAAAACACCTGCAACACAGTTTTACAATTTGCAATCAGAGCATTAGCATAAAAGTGCAACAGGTGAGCTCTTCTGTTTTGGAGCAATGGATGCCAACATTGGCAACAGAGGCAGAGCCAGAGGAGTGAGAGTACGAGGAGGAGCCTAGCATGGATTTGCCATGCTAGGTGATACAGTTTTTCTCAATTGTTTACACACAAATACTGGTACTTGAGACACAATGACCACAACATGTAACTCATGCACCAACACCCTGAACTAGCTCTGCTAAACTGCAAGCACAATTTCTGCTTTACACTCAAATTGCAGTATTAAAACACACTTTTTTCAAAACACTACACACAATTCTCTGCATTTGGCACAATTTTCATGAAGAAAATCTCTTGTTTTCACAAGGAACACACTGCCATTCAAAATTCTAAAGTTAATTTCCCTACTATGCACACTGACTCATCACGTGGGAAAACACCTGCAACACAGTTTTACAATTTGCAATCAGAGCATTAGCATAAAAGTGCCACAGGTGAGCTCTTCTGTTTTGGAGCAATGGATGCCAACATTGGCAACAGAGGCAGAGCCAGAGGAGTGAGAGACGAGGAGGAGCCTAGCATGGATTTGCCATGCTAGGCGATATTTCCCCCGCTGCTCGGCCATCGCTTGCATTGCCTGTGATGTGGATGAGGTGCTGTGACCGAAACAGAAGAGAGGATACGGGATAGTTGTTGTTTTTTTGTTTTTTTTTGTAACTGTATACAGTCATTTCTTCTGGTTTTGTATGTAGACCACTGTATATGCAACTTTGTGTTGGTTTGGATGAACACTGTGTACATTACAGTATTCTTGTGGGAAAAATAAAATATATAAAAACAATATATAACGTATATATACTAAAATATTTTACAACACATTTATGTATGTCTGTAGTGAGTGTAACACTGAACAAAAAAAGGCCTAAGTCATTATGGTAAATGGAGAAGAAGTGTTCATCGTGTTTTACATTGAGCACATCAGTGTTCAACTGGTTCTTATAAATGTCTATTCATATGATGGTTTGTGTGTGTCAATTTACAACAAAATACCATTTTGAGAAGAAATAACATTGTTCTGAATGTAAAGTTTCATTTTGCAGGAGAATTGAGGGGTTTTGCCCATTGTGTGTGTGTTTTTTTGATTTGTGTGTAGAGTTCTGAGAGTATGAGGCATGTTTTCAGAAAATGTGTGTAAACGATCAAGAAAAACTGTATTTCCCCCGCTGCTCGGCCATCGCTTGCATTGCCTGTGATGTGGATGAGGTGCTGTGGCCAGACCGAAACAGAAGAGAGGATGCGGGATAGTTGTTGTTTTTTTGTTTTTTTGTAACTGTATAGTCATTTCTTCTGGTTTTGTATGTAGACCACTGTATATGCAACTTTGTGTTGGTTGGGATGAAAACTGTATACATTACAGTATTCTTGTGGGAAAAATAAAATATATAAAAACAATATTCTAAAATATTTTACAACACATTTATGTATGTACTGTCTGTAGTGAGTGTAACACTGAAAAAAAAGGCCTAAGTCATTATGATAAATGGAGAAGAAGTGTTCATCGTGTTTTACATTGAGCACATCAGTGTTCAACTGGTTCTTATAAATGTCTATTCATATGATGGTTTGTGTGTGTCATTTGACAACAAAATACCATTTTGAGAAGAAATAACATTGTTTTGAATGTAAAGTTTCATTTCGCAGGAGAATTGAGGGGTTTTGCCCATTGTGTGTGTGTTTTTTTGATTTGTGTGTAGAGTTCTGAGAGTATGAAGCATGCTTTCAGAAAATGTGTGTAAACGATCGAGAAAAACTGTATCTACCTCTTCCTCTATCTCCTTCTCCTCTTCCTCTACCTGGGCCTCCTCCTCTACCTCCTTCTCCTCTTCCTCTACCGCCTTCATCTCCTCTTTGAGCTCCCCCTCTCATTCTCACTCTTCTTCTTCTAGCTCCTTCCATTTTTGTTGAAGACAGGTGAACTCACCTGCTGCCTTTTATAGCACACCTGAGTGCTGCGTTTTAAAATAAGCACATGTGTGCTTCCACACTTGGTGGATGGGATTATCCAATTTGTTCATTAGTGTGGTCATTGGCAATCCGGGGCTTTGTAATGACAAGGAAGCAGTGTTGTATAAAGTACCCAAAAGCCATACTTGAGTAAAAGTAAAAGTACCTTACTGGAAAATTACTCAAGTAAAAGTGAAAGTTGCCTGCTACTTGAGTAAAAGTAAAAAAGTAGCTCGTATTTACTGTACTTAAGTATCAAAAGTAAAAAGTACTGTTAATAAAACGCTGTTAATAAAATGCTTCTCTGTCTTCCTCCTTCTCTTCAAGTAGGCTAACATTAGAGACCCGACTTGTCTGAGACTACTACTAGCATGACAATGCGACCATTAATTTGAAATTTGGCCGCTGATTTCATCCGCCGCACAACGGGGTAAACCAATGATAACGTCTTGCGGTCTGTATCTCCCAACATCATTGGCTACTAGTCCCACTACAACAAAACAAAGATTGTCCATTGGCTGTCACGTTCCTTCTTATTTTGTAACGAGTAACGAGGATGCTCAGGTAAATGTAACGGAGTAAAAGTACTGATTTTTTTCGGAAAATGTAGTGAAGTAAAAGTAAAAGTCGTCAGAAATAGAAGTAGTAAAGTAAAGTACAAATATAAAAAAATACTACTTAAGTAAAGTAACGAAGTATTTTTACTTCGTTACTATACAACACTGCAAGGAAGTAACCTCACAATCCTTATCTGTGTCTAAGGTGTGAAAATGTGTGTAGCGTTTTACAAATCCCTGTGTGTAATGTTTTGCAAAAAGGGTGAAGCAGACATTGTGTGTAATGTTGTGCAAATCTGTGGAGGTGTTTTGCTCCTTGGAGTAGAATTTCGCAAATTCTGTGGACATTTTTATTTTAGTGTGTAAACAATCGTAAAAAACTGTAATCAACACACCCTCCGATCTATATTCAGCCCTTTTGCACCTTGCGCTGCATTTGTACCAAAATAGCAGGAGTGCTTGGAGGCGCTCACGCAGAACTATTACTCTGCATTTGACATTGTGCAATTAAAACAAGCTCCTACCAGTTCTGAACAATCTAGCTGTATTTCGCTAAATAAAAGCAACCAGACCTCTGCAGACCTGCATTGTGGGTAATGTAGATGTCCGGTTTTTAGGAGGAAGAAGAATGTGTGGAATGTGTCTTTTGTTCTGCTGCATCAATTTTGATAATTTCACAAAAACTGACTTTCTTGGGCTATCCTTTTCATTAGAGCTTTTTGGGGATATAATTCGATACTAAAATTATCACTTGTATCATATATTGTGTATATTTTTACATTGTATGGTTTGCAGAGGCAGCAAAACAGATTTTCTTTAAAAAAGACCCTCCTCAGACCAAAATGTAAGTCTTGATTTCAAAGAATGAAGCGGAAGTCTCAGCTTCAGTCTGCTCAACAGTCAGCTCTCATGTTGACATTGTATTCACCCTTGTTGTCGCCGCTAGTGCAAGCTGCCATATCAGCATCTAATCAACATGTTTGTTGGGTAGTGTCTCTGATAACATAGATCATTGTGAATCCCCGACAATGGGCTGAATGCAGGTCCTTAGAGAGATAATGGGCTGCAACAACAGTGCGTGGTACACAAGATGTAACACGAGCCGTCGCCCTGTCACGAGCCAGGTAGCCTGTTGAATCTTCCTGAAATACTAGTTCTAACTAACCAGCTCATTGGGATGACACAGGCTGTCTTTGCCTTATGCCCTCTGCTGTGCTCTTCCCAGGCAGCCTGATTATGTAAGCTGTTATCCAATCGAAGCCTGTCTGGACCGCACAGTCCTCTGTGTTCCTGTTTGTTTGCATAGCTGAGAGCGGCACAAAGAAACCTGCATATTTGAGAGAGCTTTATGTAACTAAAAGCCACAGTGAGCCATCACAATACCTGCACGCACCGACTGCAAACACAATTGGCACCAGGATGTGAAAATCGGGCTATTCCTTCTTAGGTTCAAACATTCAAATATCTGTTTTTCTAAATCAACTGCTTTGTGCTGATGCTCTGTTTGGATGTGATATGATATGGTGTACGACACTGCCTCCTTTCACCACAAAAACCTAGGAGTGTCATTTCCAATGTGTATTACAATTTTTTTTGACAAATGTAATTTATATGGTTAAGTCTCATCCGATCTTGAGCGCAACGCTGCAAGTCTGTTTCCGTAACATAACGATGGCTGTGAGGATACATGTCTCTCTCTGCGGCCGAGTTCTCAGCTCTCAATTATGTCTCATTCAGCTTAAAGTAATGTACATCAAAGAAGGTGTGACTCCCATTATGTAACCAGGCAGGCAACACGGTAATGCAATATTTCTTTTTTTTTTCTCCTTTTTTTTGCCCAATCAAATACAGCCACGAGGCTGTTTTCATTCAGAAAACGCTCTGTCGCTGTGTTTGTGTGTCCTCTACTTGCAGAGATGAGGGAACCAGGCAGAGGGTGAACGAACGGTTCCCACTCAGAGAGCAGAAAGTCCACCTTAAGAGGAGCGAGAGGGAATGCTTGGTTGAACACCTTCTGACGAGCACGAACCGAGGATCATCTTGGGTTTAACTCATGACTCATTTAAGTCCCGTGTTCCTGTTTGCATTAACATTGAATCTTAAAGGTCCCATATTATGAAAAATGGGTTTTCTCTGGTTTCTACACCTGCTATAGACTGGCGTCCTGTCCAGGGTGTACCCTGCCTTTGCCCAATGACAGCTGGGATCGGCTCCAGCCCCCCCGCGACCCTGAATACAGGATAAGCGGTAGACAATGGATGGATGGATGGTTTCTACACCTTTAGACTGGTCCTTCCTGAGCCTGTCAACTCCCAGGATGAGGAAAACAAGCGACTCCTGCATGGTCTCTGCAGCCCATCCACTGGTACAACGGCGCTCCTACAGGCTGTTCAGATTCAGCTCCATTCATTACGTAACGAAGGGAGTCATTTGCATCGGCCGAACTCCTCTGATGATAGGAGGTATCCGAGAGGGGGCGTTCATCACCGAGGTGAAGTTCGGTGTGTCCTGCGGTGAGACAGCAGTGAGATAGAGGTGTTTCACAATGTCGTCGCTCAGTTAGACACGCAGATTGCTCTGTTGTTGGTTGTACAAATCAAGTGCTTATATTCTGTCCCAGCTACAGAAGAACAGAAGAGACAGTGCTGTGTTTCAAGACAATGTACCGGCTACGGTTCAGCTTGTATGTGTGTGCTAACCACTTCACATCGGACTGCTTCAGTAATGAGGGTCAGTACAAAGCTGGCTTTGCCTCGACACTGACCCTCGTAAAAGGATCTGTCCCAACCATACGGGACCCAGCAACTTCACCTGAGACACATAGGAGCCATAGCGATACATCCACCGTAAACATTGGTGCATGATGCCGCTAGCGTAAGCGGCATCCTCTCCGTGGCTCTCCAAGTAGGTGATGACAGACGGAGCTCATTAGCATTTAAAGGTGCAGGCACAGAAACAGCCTGTTCTCAGGAGAGCTCATTTTAACAACTTTTAGACAGCTGAAATTCAGGACCAAGGATGGGTTTGGGGCAATGCATATCAAATCCAGTGTTGTTGGACCTCTGACAGCTGTGTGGAAATTTATGAAAAACAGTATAATAGGGGACCTTTAACAACAGCAAGCAGCTTGTTTTCATGGGATAGGACAATAATGCAGATTCTTTACATTGTTCTTTATTTAGTGTGACATTTCAGCGTATTCCCCACTGTCCTCCATTCAGTAAGACTCATAAATAATTTTGAAACATTAGAAATGAGGAAATAAATTACTTTTGACTTTTAAGCGTCCTACGTCAGGTCAATTTATACAGAATTTAACAATTTGTTTCACTTTTTTCCCCAATTGGATTCATCCCTGTGCAGTACAAAGTAATTTAACAGTAAATCAACATACTATTTGGTTAATGTGACCTCTGCTTGATACTTATAGCCACTTTATTTTACTTTTTTTTTTTACTGAAATTAAGTATTGAGTTGTGTCTAATATGTGTGTTATCAATACAAAGTGGTTCATCTGCTTCCTGTTTACATCTAGCCGTAGTACAGCAGCCTCGTAGGACACACAATGGCACAATAGTTCAGCAGATGGTTACCGGGGTCAATAGCAACATGACATGTTAGGCTAAACCAGAGGCTGGTACCAGTCATTATACATATCCTATTCACATTGATGTAACTCTCACTGAAGCAGTAGGTTTTTAAGCATTAAGCACAATGTGACAAACAAGAAGATAAAGTTAATATTGTCTTATGTGTATGAAAAAAAGGAAAAATGTTTAAATTTAAATCAACTTATTGTTTCCTGTGCGCATTCCTGTTTCTGTTTACATCAAAATAGCCATGCCAATTATGCAAATAAGTTAAACTGTGTCAATTTTCACACCCAATGAAGCAACATCACAGAGGCAGGCATTGTTCTATTGTCTTGACTGTTGCACAACACGTAATTAATGAGTGTAAAGGAAACATGTAGACGTGTTTAAGGTTATAAATAAATGGCTGCTGTGACACATTGCTACATTGGAACAGTCAGAATATCAGTGTTTGCCATTGCATGCTAGGGCTATCTTCAAGCAGGCCAGTGTTAATGGCCTAACCTCGAACAACAACCTGCCTCGTTGGAAACGCCCCCCATCCCACACTGCAAAGTTATCATCGAGGAATCCACAACACAAGTGTTCAGTTGAATTACTTCCAATGCTTAGCTAGCAAAATGAATTACTGCCACGTCTGAATCTACCTCGGGCCATCAACCCAACTGCGGTGTCCCACTATTTGCTGTAACTATGACTGCAGTCACTTTTCTGGGCCACGTTGTTTTGGAGGCCAGGAACTACCTTCAGATACGAGTTCCTATCATGCGGAAGTCTGCATTCACATGTTGTGAATAACTGGATTTACCGTGCCTGTTGCATTTTACTGAGTGACCTGGAATAAAAGACATGGAATAGAAAGCAGAGCTCTCTCCATTAACCTTGCGACAGATAAAACAACACTTGGTAATGTACCCGCCCACACACAACAAGAAGGGGATACTAAAATTGCACAGGTTATTAGATGAGAATGTCTTTTTAGTTTTTACTGACAATTACTCACAATAATCAAATAAGTACAATTTGGTGAATACAATACATTTTCATCAAAAGACCAACAGCCAAGCTGAGATGTAACAGACTCTATGTCTTTACCGGCTACACCTGCAGCGTGTGGCATTGGGTTGTGTGAGTCACAGGCATTTTGTAAAGGTTACTAAGCAACCGCCACCTGGTACTAGCAAAATAAATGCTGACAAAAACTCTCACAACCAAACTGCCAGTAATAATCTCACTGGCAGTCATTAAGTAATTTCCTGTATATTGGTTTGTCAGACCACGAGAGGCAACTGCTCATTCAAAACAACAATGGCTGCTCCTGAACAGTTCAGCATAGATGATGCAAGAGCATCAGTTATATCAGAACTGGAGAGTATTTCTTTATTGAAAGAAGAGCAAAGAACGGCACTGAAGGCTTTTCTCTGTGTGATTAATTTCTTCTCTCTTCTCCTGACTCATGAGTTTGTTTGACAGAAGCTTCATTCAATCACCTGCCACATATTTTTATTTAAATAAATGTGTCTGCCCATTTCAAAACTATTTTTCACAAGGTTCTGTGCAGCAAACCATCTGGCAAATCAGGTTAAGTGACACTTCAACAAACCTCGGTTCCTGCTGTCAAAATGAAGTTAAAGTTCTTAAAAAGGTTCCCAGGTTCCAAGTTCTTGTGGTAGGAATGGGACAATAGCAGCAGGCATGCTGCAGAGAGGTAGTAGGAAGTGTGTTTTTCTTTTTTTTCTTCTTCCAGCCCTTACAAAGGGATCGTTCCCTGTTTCTGACCTTTGTACTCCTAATCAGCCAAGCATGGTGTGCACAGACAAGAATGAGAATGAACTCCTACCCCTCCAGTTACCGTTGGCGATGTAAAAACCTGCTGATCCTGCACATCGTGGTATCGATTCTGCTGCTGCGTCTTTGAGAGAATAGGTTCTGACCATGTGATGATTGCAAGTGTCATTTAGTCATGAGGTGAGAAAAGTAAGACCTCATTTGGTAATCGGAGTCGCACAGCAATGGATCAATATGGTTTGAGACATGTGTTGCAGCGGAATACGGCTCCGCTGGCTCTTAAGGCCGCTCACCGGAGCCGGTGCTTCATAATCAAGTGCTCAAATCACAGGAGATGTTTTTATCCTTCTGCGAAAAGGGCTTCAATGGCCAGCAATCATTTCCAGCGTTCACTGTATGCCTCGTGAAATGGACATGAAATAAGAATGAGCAGCTGCAGGCATCAAAAGGTATCAGTCAAACAGAGCAGAGAGGCTAAAAGAAAGGACAGTGGATATTTGCTGCCTTTCTCTCTGGTCTCTGTCAGTTCAGTCAGCTGTGATTTCCATATCAATATTTGAGTGACACTGAATAATTTAGAGGCGTGCAGTGACACAACGGGATGCAAGGCTGAGTGGCGCCCTGCCACCACTCTTATTGTTTTTGTGTGTGTGTGTGTGTGTATCTGTGCATTCAGAATATATATTTGTACATCAACTGACAGAAATTGAAAAGGCAATCATGTATGTGAAAGTCTGCGTTGGTAGAATAGGCTCTCAAATGGCCTGCCAAAGAGCCGCTTGCTTCCATGAGAGCGGCCATGATTAATAAAAGTTCAGCTCAGGGGAACACTGAGGGAATATTTAAAAAGCAAACAATCGCGGTGCGACAGGTGACACCTGAACACAACTCATTTTCCGTAGTGTATTCTTAGGGTGGAGGAATGAAAACTTCCTTAGCCTCTGTAGTCACGTGTTTTTGGGATGGCATTGGCTCTGAGGTGGTTGAGAATAGCTGCGAAAAATGTGTTCCTGGTGTATACCATGGAGTAACATACTGCAGTTTACCATAATGTTGCATACAGCAGTATGGCATAGTATACATTTAAGTGCAGAATACTGTAGTTTACACAATATACCCTATGGCATATTGCACTATACCCTAGTATGCTTTAAATAAATAGCAAATCAATGTATACCCAAGTGTAGCATACTGTCATATACCATAGTATACCTTAGTGTAGCATTTGGTGGTATACCATAATATGCCATAATGTAGCATATTATAATGCATACTGTAGTATACCAAAGTGTGCTATACTATTGTATACATTATATAAAATAGTATTTTACAATAGTATCATAACATGTCAAAAAAGCATAAGGCAGTATATTCTCAAATAAAGCATAACAGTGGTATAACATCTAGAGTATGCATGGAATCCATAGTATGATATAACCCAACATAGTACAGTCAAGCACAATGTAGTATTGTCAAGAGTAACGCCAGCATGTCTGCAGAATAGACTGTGACTGTGTGTTCAGTCTGTGGTTTAAAGGGAGTGAGCGGCTGCTCTTTGCATTCCACTCAGCCACTGTTGACCCACAGATTTTGCCCCTGTCTCTGTGACTGATCAGCCATTTATCAGCTCTGTATCTTGTGACTGGAGGCTGCTGTCACACAGCCTTTCCTCCCTCCGAGTTGCCTGGAGACTGTTGCTCCTCTAGCCATTTCAGGTACAAGGACAAAGGGGATGATGCACTAATCCGCCCCGGAATATATGTGGCACAGTGCAGTGTTTCTCCGTGGAATGGCGCAGGTGATCGCTTAACGTGAAAATGGGAAGCCAGTGTTGGGACTAGCATTCGTTTATCTGTCACTACGCACAGAGCTGTTGTATATCAGACAGCTGATTCAGAGCCACATCGCATTTGAGTCAACAACCAACCTTAACGTAACTCCGCCTAACAGTCACTGAAAGCTCCACTCTCGAGTATTTGGTGCCAGTCGGTCTGGATGCTGTCACCTTTTCTCCTGATGCTAAACGAATGTCTGCTCACTAACAGATGCAGGAGCATAAGGATAACATGAGGGTTTCGATCATGTGGCATTAATAATCCATGCCAGCAGCATTACAGGGATCCGTCAGCCACAGTATAAATGGTGTATAAACGGTAAGGGTAAAATAGATGCATATCAATTAATAGCACTGCATGCTCATTTTCAACATCTCATTTCAGGTCAAATGATTTTCTCAATCTGTCTCTATTATTTATAATTAGACCAAGTGTAAGTGATTAGAAAATTAAGGGAACTGGAAGAGGTGAGCGAAATCCGTTAAGTGTATATGCAACAGCAAAATATAGTTTTACTCAAAAAGGTTGTTACTGAAGTCCTATTGCCAACAAATAAAATGTTTATGAGCTGAGACTTACCTGGAACCAGAATACACTGTTTATGTACGTTTACAATTTGACACACTCACACTCTCTATTGGAGCATGTGAAGTTAAGCTTCTTCCGTTTGGAAGCAGATATGTGATATATGTGATATGTGTTGTTGCAAAAATGAATGTGTTAAAGATCAGCACCCCACCGCTTTGAAACACTTGGCTGAAGTAGAAAAGTTACTGTGAAAAAAACTTCAATAAAGGCTTATAGAATTTCTTAGGTTTGACAAATAATTAAAACTGA
Organism: Eutrigla gurnardus; assembly: GCF_963514095.1. Lineage (NCBI taxonomy): Eukaryota > Metazoa > Chordata > Actinopteri > Perciformes > Triglidae > Eutrigla > Eutrigla gurnardus. The sequence continues at coordinate 6,867,880 of NC_139928.1, read as the reverse complement.
AGGTTGAATCACTTGATGCTCTCGGAGCTTTAAATGACATCTCTCAGAGCATTCAACAGCTGAGGTTTGTTATAAATACACTGTTTGAGTCACTGTGTGGAACATTTTTTTAATTTCTTGAACATCATTACATAATGGGACATTTAACACACTGATTCACATTTGACTTTTTTGAAAGTGCTTATAACTAACCGCTGCCTTGGAAATTACCTTTTTGATTTTGGCAAATATAATTTGGCAAATATAATTATATGATTGGGTCACTAAATAGCTTTTTGTAGGCTAGACGTATGCGAGCATTAGTGGGTTTTTCTCATCATTCCCCAATTGAACAACAAATCCATATCAAGCTAAACATCAACCTCTGTCTCTGGGCAGCCGCCACTGAACCGCCTTTGGGGACTTTATTCTGGCTCCATAAACATGATGGGAAAAGATATGACTGCTCCTATCTCCCTTTTGATTTCTCTCTCCGTTTCTCTTACCATTTGTCAATTTCAGCGTCCCCGGGCTGCCGTACGGAAGCATGTAGCCAGGCTCATTGTTTCACTGCACCAACTATTTCCTTCTTCTTTATCGCCTCTGGATACACGAACCAGACTCCATTTGGCGTACACGCACACGCGTTCTCAGAGAGAGAAAACCGACAGGAAATCAAGAGGAAGAGAAAACGGGTGGAAATGGGGAGGGTGGGGAGGTAAGACAGACAAATGACTTGAGGCCATGTTTCCAATCTAATCCTCTGTTTGTCTTCCAGGATCTCTACTCTTAAAGGGCTTGACATCAAATTCAATAAAAAGATCTCAGACTGGCATACCACGGCGCTCATTGGCTTTCAGTCCCTGTTCTCTTCCCCTCTCTATCTCCGCTTCATCCCTCCGTATGCGCTCCCACCGCTCGATACTTTCCTGTTTTTTTTGGAGGTCACGATGACGAAGGGGCCCCATGCTCCGGTCTTATTTAAAAGGGCAGCCGTGATCTGAGTCCATCATGCTGGAAAGTTAGCCATGATTCTCTGCTCATGAAAGCGTGCGCCGCACCTTCTGCTGCTTTTGAAGTCTGATCTGAAAATAAACTTGATACTCTTCATTTTTTATTTCAAGAGGGTTCATTGTGGCTGCTTTTGTGTGCTCCCAGCTGTGTCTAATTTTATGTAGAATCTTCTGTTTTTCCACATTTACTGATGGGGGGGGAAAATCCTCCCACGCACAGTCCTTGAGCGTGGTCACCTTCGCCATGGTCACACGTCAACATATAGCCCAGAAGGGGAGGGGGAGGACAAAAGGAGAGGGATGGAGGTCTGAATAGCAAAGAAACAAGGTGGTAAATAGCTGGTTACATTTTGATACGTGCACAATGTATTTCAGTGCTGATTGTGAGCACAAGGTTATCACTTTTAGATTTAACCTGTTTCTATATTCGTAGTGATTGTTCATCGTAGGTCTTCAGTGGCTCAATGAATAACTGTAGGGAGAGTGATGTTTGCACTGAAAATGATTTTGCCAACGAAGAAAACTGACATTTGTGTAGTAATACCTCCGATAACTCCACGTTCTCTTCTCAAACAACCCTTTTGAGGATGCATAGCGGTGACAGACCTGCTCTTCGTTCATCTTTTGGAAGAAAAGCAACCCGACGTCACACTGCGGTGGCCAATCGCGATCCAGATCTCTCCAACCCTGCGAGGAGGGAACAAAAGCAACACTCCCACAACGTTGTTGTGAAGGCAGCCTGAGACTCTGCAGCCACGCAGGTGAATCGTTGAGGCCGTACTTTCAGTTAAATGCTAATCACCATGCTAACATGCTCACAATGACGTGAACAAGATGGTTCAGAAGGCAATCTTTGCTTTGTTCCGAAAATTAGTTTACCATGTTCACATGCTGATATTTGCTAATGAGCAGCTTGTTACTCGTCGGTATTTGGTCATAAACCAAAGTGTTGGGCAAATTCAAATTTGGACTCTGATGAAGAGGAAAAGCGGATCAGATACGATCCATCCTGAGGGGAACATGAATGTCTCTCTAAACTGTAATGGCAATCCATCAAACAGCTGTTGAGATTTCAGTTTGAGAGAAAGCGGTGAAGCAGCGTTGCCTCAGGATCGCATGGCTAAAAATTAATTATTCTCACTCAATTTCTCTCTCTCATGATATATCTATCTTCTCTGTTTATGGTGAGGAAGGGTTAAAACTGGTTGATGGGTGCACGTGTGAAGATGCATGTCTTTAACTGCCAGGGGGGTGAACAGTCAGTGGAAGGGGGTAGAGGAGGTGGACACAGTCTAGGGGACACAGTAGCCAGGCACTTTCTCACTGCTGCAATAAAAGGTCTGTACTGGAAAAATAATCAATGTGCAGGGATTCTTGCCTACTTGTTAGTACATTCTTTTCTCTGCTCGAGGTTCATGGCCTTATTACAGCCGACACATCTGGCAGCAAAGACAGCAATTGCCCCAGAAGCTGTACAATGGATTATAACAGCTTCAGCAATAATATAGCTCTTGAAGAGAGAAATGTTGTCGGGTAAGCACACTTAATCGCCTGTGCAGCAGCTGCTGCCAGCGCATCCTGTATGTGCACAGTAATGCAATATATCTGCAGCAGAACTAAGAGCATCTAAATGTTTCTCATATTTGTATGAGTAAACTATATTTTAGGCGTTTTACCTTTTAAATTGCATTCACTGCACCAAGTAAAGCCCCATTTTCAGGCTGTTGGTGTCGATAGTTTCTTTTTGAATGTATGTTGGAAATGCAAACCCAACTATAATTCAGAAGACGTCACATTAATGTAGTCATTAGTGTGAGTAACGTAACAAAAATAGAGAGATAGATCAACTCAATCAAAGACAATTGAAATCCAAGACGGTAGAAGATTTCGTCTTGTGTCCTCGACTGTCGTCGTATTTTTGCGCTCAGTGCTGCCAACGATGGCTTTAGGCTCCTCCATCAGCATTGTTGCAATACAACATTATATGTTTCTTCATTAAAAAATATTAATTTATGCATCAAAAGGGTACGATACATTCAACTCCGAACATGACTTAATTTTGGGGCTCTAAATGAATAAGTTGACAATTTTTTATTATATATTTATTGTATTAGATATTAGAAGATTGATGCCACTGTCATGTGTTTGTTAAAGAATGGAGCTTGAGCCAGCAGGCGATTAGCCTAGCTTAGCTTAATGACCGGTGAACACTTAATGGACAGACATGGGAGTGATATCAATCTTCAGAAATGACTGTGGGAAAGAAAATTTGCATATTTCCCCACAACATTAAACCATTTCACTGCAACGTAAAACAAAGCTATTATTTCTATTTCTTCAGCACACTACGGACCATTGCAAAGTGACAGTGTTATGTTCAATATGCAGTAATAAAGCAGGAGCGTCTTCATACAGGACGCTCACAGTATGTTTGGTGGTGATCAAATATTTTGGCAACAATTTTTAACTTTCACTCCTCCAATACTGACCGTAAGTCAAAAGTAGACACTTATTTAAACAGCCACGTTCCATTCAGCCATCTGTTCTTGATGGGCGACAAAGTCCAGTCCTCATTTCTTACAAAACTATAATCTCAAATTCATCTGAAGTTATTGCAAAGCTTCAGCAGTCTGAGTTCGCCTGCTAAGTACAACATTGTGTTTGAACTCTTTGTGTTTCCCCTGACAGCGGAGGTATAATAACAAAGAGTGAATTTCATACTAGAAAGTCTAGAAATGATCTATCATCTACTTGAATTATCTACCTCAGACTGCTAAAGCCTCACAATCATTTTAGTAAGGGATCTCTGAATGTGTGAACAGTAATGTTTGAAGCATACTGAGGCCTTTACTGTATATAAGTACAGCTTGTGGTGGTGAGATCTCTTGTTTAGGAGCAGCTGTATGGACTTGATGGCTTTTTAATATACAAGCCTGCTTTTTAATGGCCTCTTGGCTTCCAGAGTATCATGACATGCCGTTTATTCCAAAGCGTAATCGTAACCATGTCATACTCTATAAAGCCAACGTACTCATATATTGCTTGTTGCCGTTTGAAGTTAATTGACAGAAAAACATAAAGAAACGTCTTGTTTTCTGGTGAGTGTCTCTTGAATCTATCAGCCTTTTGAGTCTGGCCTTGACACAGACGGCAGTGATGGAGCAGATGCTGCTGAATGAAAGCCCTGTCAAGACCAGCGGTCTCAGACAGTCTCTCCTTTCTTCTGGGGCCTTTTCTGTGCTTCCCGAGAGCCCTCCAGCCACGCAGCCTCTTCCTCGTCATCTGTCCGTGGCAGACGTCAGGTCAGCTCAGAGAGGCAGCAGGTGGTCTGTTTGTGACGGTCGACCTCTCCCCCGCTCCTGACTGGCTGGACTCTGGATCCGCTGGACTCGTAAAGTGGATCTGTGCATCGCAGTGTGCGCGTACCTGCAGTGACACCGCGAGCCGACAGCTGTTGATCTGATTTGACAGTAGAAAGTCCCGTGTCCTCTGCTCACCCTGCAGACACTGTGCAAAGTTACCGGGAGCTCCAGTTGAGACGGTGCATTCGCTGTTGTGTTTCAGTGTGTGATTTTTTGTTGGTTTTTTTTCGTTCCCACAATTTAATCAAGCATGAAACCCATTCGTTCAAACTCAAGATTGATTTCCCTTCGAGTTTTCCTTGACAAAGGAGTGAAAATTCCAGCTCCGGCTGCTGGACAAAGGTACAGACAGTTCTTGACCTGACTGCAATCAGCATGGAGAACATCTCATCGCTACTTTTTTATAATTGTGACTTTACAGCTGTTACTTGACAGGATCGTCTCAGGGAACGCACCTCTGAATGAACAAGCAATTACTGAAGGCAGACTGGATCGCTATGTGTGCAAAGTACTTCCTTCAAGGGTTTGCATGTATGCCAGTGTTGATTTGTCCCAGAGTGCTGCATTAGTGGAAGGTATATGTAGCATCAGCATCTTTCAGTTAATTACCGTGACGATTTCCATCCTGGTTGACGTGGTTAAATTAACAATACAGTCCCAAATGGTATGTGAGTCATGGTTGTTTCATGTGGAGCACAACTGACCATTCTCTTATTAATCAGTCAATTGCATGTTTATGGGAGGGTAGTAATATTTAGCTTAAGTCTCCCTTTAACCCATTTATACATAGACCTGGCATTAGCATGCATGCTGGGTAATCTATGACAATTGGACAGGTGGAAATTCACCCAAGATGCACGAGGACACATTGAGATCCGATTGGCAGGCAACAACAGCAGACTAGGCACAGGAAGTGTATGGTTGCCTCCCGTCGGTTAAACAAACCCAATAAGTCTGCTCTTTGTAAACACTGATGATGCGTACGTGTTTATTTGCATACGCAGAAGTACTTTCCTTAAACGTCACTCGTACAGGAGACTAACTTTCCACGTCGAACAGGAAACAAATGGAAATATCACGAGTCTCCATCATCACATTTCATGTCTTTTCCACAGTTGTCGTTGGTGGTTCCACAACGACACGTTCATTCTGAACACTTAAAACACTTAATCATGGCGGCCGTTCGGAGAGAGAAGATGTGTGTAAACAGGGAGCAGCTCTTGGGATGGGCTCAAATTACAATGAGAACGCATCTGTGGTTAGTGCTCGTCTGGGATGGTACGGTACTTACCACACCCGAGCCTTTTATGTCTCTCACACCATATTTTGTCTTCTTTTGATGCATTTCCACCTAAGTATTTATTACACTGTATATCAAGTATAAGTTGTAGTTTCACACTGGTTTCTTGACAAGCCAGGTGCAGCAAATTCCTGGGGTTTTGTTGTCTCAACGAGTTGCCAGGCAACCAGGTGAATATATAATCTTTTGCCTTTTTATTTTGCACGTTCTCTCCCTATATGCTAAGCAAGGACAGTCGCTTCTTCTGCTCTACCATGTGAGTGGTATCTTTCCAGCTCGTTCTTTGAAGAAGGTGTACTATTGTAACTATTCCTTTAAGCCTTGTCACCTTTGGTTTGTCGTGTACATGTCAAACAGATACATACAGAAAGAAATCCCCTTTCACCATGAATGTTTCATTTTTCATAGAGGCTGTATCTTACCAAAACAAATAGGATATTAGTCAAACTACACGATTTCAGCCCTCCTTAGTTTTGACACTGAAGCGCTACCACGTTCAAATTGAAAGAGAATTCTTTACACTTTCCCGTTGAGGGTTCTGCTCACAAATGCATGGAATGACAGTAATGTCAGCTGCCTGTGAAAATGAAGTTGTGCATGCTGAGAGGTAGTTCACGCCGTGGGAGGAGAGACAGTGGACTTTTGGATGTGACCCCTTCCCCTTCACGGCTTTACATTACACCATTTTCAGATTAAGGTGTGTGAGAGAGAGTGTGACTGTGTGTCTCCTCGTGCCAGAATCTATCATACTGTTGTAAAGTGGCTATGAAGCTTGCCACCGCTATGGACCCCCAGTTTAATCACTTCCCCTCATTGTCTGTCCCCACCTCCAGGAAGGAGTGGATGGAGAAAGATTGCGTTTCCTTTCAACAAACTGTCACCTTGTGGGTTTTTCTGTTGAGCAGAAAATGCTTTCAGGAGGCTAATGGGCAGCTGCTTGTGTCTTCTCTTTTTTTTTCTCCTCCTTTTTCTTTTTTTTATGTCGTTGACTGAATGGTTGTAGATGCGGAGGTGGCGCTGGTGGATGGAGGGATGACAGGAGGGAGATTTGTAACCTGAGGAGAGGTGCATTCCCAGGGTGTTAAGTTAAAAAAAAAAACAGGACAAGAGCTGGGAGAGGCGGAGTGTAAAAAAAGGGTGAGGTGCAAGCAGAGATAGCTGCTAGGGAGGAAGAGTGAGGGGAAATGATCTGATTGGGTTTTAATGACAGCAGGTAACAAGAAAAAAAAAAGAGCCGCTCAGCAAGTCTAGACTCTGGAGTTTGGGCCTGAGTCAATGATTACTGCTTTGACTTGTCTCTCTGTCTGTCTCTCTGTCTGTCTCACACACACATTAAACATAAATATATGTACAGACACATTCATGCTCGCTCATGCATGAGGCAACACACAACCGATACATCACGTTGATAAAACCAACCCAAGACAATGTGCTAGACCTGATCTCCAAGACAGTGTTGTGATCAGGTTCCACACCATTAGAGCAATTTGATTCGCCGTATTTAACTTATTGAATGGTATATATTGGCACAATGATCAGCTATGGGCAACTGCCAACTCCAACACAAAGGACCCGCAGCGGCCGAGCCCTCAACAACACACAGTATGTCACCCTGTTCTCTGCGCGTCCGTAGGGTAACGCTATACTCACTATAGCACGTGTGCAGCGAGTCCATGAATCATTAACCATCTGCTGGTTGGGTGGAACGAGGGAGGGAGGGGGGAGGAGGATGACAGAGAGAAAGAGAGAGCACAGAACAAAGTCTGCTTTTTTATGGCTCCTCTAAGACCCCAAACAAAGGATCTGTTTAGTTGCCTGAAGCATGATGGGAAGATTGGGATGAGAAGGGGGTGGTGTTTGAAGCAGCCATGAACACAGACGTCTAGTACCGAAGCTGGTCAGAAGAGGCTGCTCATTGATATTTCTCATGTATTGTAAGTGTTATATATTGTGAATCACAATAGAAATATCTCAACATCTACTAGTTCCACGCGTTATAGACAGCTGTCGCTGATCCCCAGAGGATGTACCCTAAAGACGTTGGTCATTTTTTTTAATCTTATCTTGTGAAACCTACGATGTGGATTATCACATAATTAAGTGCAAAATTCCTGTTTCCGTTATTATGAATCCTTTTGGGATCCCTTAACTTTACATCAAGTGTCACAATTGGGTCACAATTTTTCTTTTGACCAAATAGTTGTGAAACTAATGTTCTCAGTTTCAGCTGTACTTTATGTTTAGTGCCAATTATTTAATATTAGTGTGTTAACACAAATACAAAATGAAGATGGTGAACATAGTCAAGAGAAAAGAGCAAGCAGGACAATAAACCATTTTATATTTTGGATATTATGACCACACAAACCATTTGTTTTTAAATTCACAATTACTGACATTTTTAGACATTGTCAAATGTAAAACTGCACCGTTTATGTTTAGAGTCAAAGAAAATGATTTACCAGGAAAAAATCTTAAATATGTTTAAGGATGGAGATGGAAGATATCCCCTAAGAGGTACATTGATGTTAAAACAACCTTCTGTTCAAACTAAGCCATAGCATTTTACAATTTAAAAAAAGTACAAGATAATTTGACCAATATAGAGAGGAGGACTGAGTCTGATTATTGATCAAACAAAATCACAGAGAAATATTGTGTAGGTAAATCATAAAATCCTACTGTTAATGTATTAAAGCAGATTTGTTTTTGTTTTTTTATGACATGATGTCAAGTAGGGCAGGATTTTATAAGCATGTTGCTTCTGTCTGCTCCCATAAACATCATACCTTCTCAGGTTCAGCTCACAGAACAGCGACCATGTCTGTCGACTGGAGTCTGTTTTAAAGTGTGTGAACCTCACAGCTTCACTGTGAGTATGGGACTGCTGGCACAGGCTAACGTTAAGCTACCTATTGATCGTCAGAAAAATAATCTTCAAACCACAGTCTGGCTGCTTATTAAACCACGGTGTCTCCTTCTCTGTTTCTACACGTGCTTATACAGAGGTGACCTGTGGCTTTGGAGGATCCTGGGTTTTTAAAGCCACTTTTTACACAGTAAAGTTACAAGTAGTGGAAATAATTTATTTTGCTTTCAGGTAATGAGTTTGTTCTAAGCACACAAGTTTAAGTCTGTTGTTAGCTCAGACTGTTTAGTTGGGTCAATACCAACCCCGGGCCATAGCACTCTGTGGAAGGTTAACAACTGTGTGCAGCAGTATTTCATCATTTATGTGCTTCCGTACCTTTTCGCAGTCGTTCAGTGAGCTTTTAACCAGGGAGTAATATACCATATAAAGTATATCATGGCTGGGCTGAGAACTGAGAATGGTACTCTCAGTTGCAAGAGAGGGGAGCTTCAAAGCACAAAGCTGCTGATTTAGTCGGTGACAGTGACGGCTCGGTACAGTCAGGATCTATTCACGTACTGAACACCTCTAATTACAATTTGGATTGGTTGAATGTGTGTGTGTGTGTGTGTGTGTGTGTGTGTGTGTGTGTGTGTGTGTGTGTGTGTGTGTGTGTGTGTGTGATTGTGAGTCCAGAACATCTCGGGAGTCTCACAACGGTAAAAGCGCTGCAAACTGAATTAGTGGGTAGGCTACAAATATGTGCCATTAAGCGTTGACTCAGCCAGGGAGATGAATGACAGCCTCGACAAATACTAATTCATAGGTTCTTTATTGCTCTTTAATGTGACATTTTCAGCCAGCGGAGAACGCCATCGAGCCCCGCTAAGGAGTACTGACATGTCGCCTGCAAATGAATAGGCTACATGGCAGTAAAAATATGTTATTGGTTCCTTAATGGGTCCTTATGATTGCTATTACAAAGTAATAGCAGTGACACCATCTACATCAGCAGTGTGTGGTTGGCATTTACACACCTCCTCTGACAGTGTCAACAAACATGGAAAAGAGCAAATATACGCAAGGAAGGAATTATTGCAGCGTCGTATATTGGATAATAGATTACACAGGTGCATCTTATACTATTTATGTTAAGTATTGGATATGATTCAGTGATTTGCTCTTGTTGACTTGCAGGCTCACGGAGTACGAGAGTGGCATTTTGGTTTAAGTAAAAGTTGCAGGACGGGTGAGGCGACCTATGTCTCTATTTGGTGAACCTTGACAAGCAATGAGGAGACATAGACCAGAGAATCCAAATTGAAATGCATTATCATTTAAAGGAAAACACCACCACATTTCCATACTGAACTATGTTCTGCTCTGATCTTAGACGAGGTGATACATACCTCCCTCTCCTCTGTGCGTGCACTCAATGGCTCTTGCGCGCACTCCGCGCAGCGCTAATTTGCTAGCATGTAGCTTGTCCTTAGGATCCAAAGGGGGGTGAAGTTAGAAGCGACCAAGCACTTCCACGTTGTCCCTATTTAAATACGGTTACGTGAGTAGTTACACGACCCAAGATTACTGCGCCGACGTCGAAGTGCTTCCAGTTGTTATTCCGCCATACTATATAGTTATCCTTGTTATCCGCTTAGAAAAATTGGCATGTTTCATTTTGTGTAACCAAACTTGGGTCGTGTAACTACTCGCGTAACCGTATTTAAATAGGGACAACGTGGAAGTGCTTGGTCGCTTCTAACTTCAACCCCCTTTGGATCCTAAGGACAAGCTACATGCTAGCAAATTAGCGCTGCGCGGAGTGCGAGCAAAAGCCATTGAGTGCACGCACAGAGGAGAGGGAGGTATGTATCACCTCGTCTAAGATCAGAGCAGAACATAGTTCAGTATGGAAATGCGGTGGTGTTTTCCTTTAAGCTGTGTTCCATGTTGTGGAGGTAAAACATTTACAGAGGGACCTGAGGAACGTTACAGTGGGTGTCAGGAGGAGTGTGCATTTTTGCAAGAATGCAGGAAAGAAAATGATTACTACCATTTGTTGAATGTAATCTACTGGAGGCCACGCCCACCATGGCCGTGTGACCACGCCCACTCCAACACCCATGATCCATAGTTCACCCATTCTCATCTGTTCGCACTAATTTATAATTAACTTAAGAATACAAGCTACACCAAACAAAATGTGAGGACAAATTAGATGTTTTTACAGAATTCATTTTACGCATTACAATTATCTTTAATATCTTCAACCAAATGTAATTTTTCCTTGCAGTTACCACAACACATCACAAAATAATCATCATAATAAATATAATATTATAAATAAACAATTGCTTGTAAATTGATTTGATATTTTGGGCAGCAACGCTCACAAGAAGCACTGTTGGTGGGCCTGATTTGAGTGCTCACAATGTGTCATTGTACGTAAGATAATGCTCTCAAAGTGCATGTGTGTGGTAGCAAATAGCAGTGTGTTGCAGTAATGGCAGGGGGCAGGAATCGAGCATAGCTGCAAGCTGTCATTCTCTCTCTTACTTAAAGAGGCAGTGCGCTAACTCTGCAGACACACACACACACACACACACACACACACAGTTGCATACCAGCTATTATACCCAACCAGCCAGTCTGAAGGAAATGAAGCATCATTGTCATACGCAAGCACACACGGACACACACACATGGACACACACACACACACACGCACACATCATAGCCTCAAGTGTTCTCTTTTGTTGAGGAGGGCAACAAAAGACGGTGGGACAATGAGAGGAGGAGATGGCTGCCTCTGAGGGAGGCAATGAATGAAAGCAGTGGAGATGGAGGAAGGAAAAAGAGAACAGAGGTGGTATTGTTGTGATGGAAAGGTGAAGGCAGGCAGTTAAATGGGCGACTGGATGAGCAAGTGCTGATTTGTATGGCATTTAACCAGTAGTCACATGTCGGTGTTATTGTGTAGGCGGTGTAGTAGGGAATATTAGTGTGCAGCACGAGCACGGCATATACATTAGGTCACTCGCATGCAAGCAGGCAGAAGGCTCTTGGGTAACGGTGTCCTTATCTAGGAATGTGTAAACAGCATTTGTAAGAACTCCTGGATGCGATCGCTGGCAGAATCGCCTTGTTTCTTGGGATTCATCGGAGCGCCAAGGTCATTAACGTGTCCTTGTTCAGACTTAACCCTGCAATTTATCCCTCACATTTGAAATCCCAGCCTCTCCGCTCAGATCGCCTCAACATCCACATCGCACTCCCACCTTCCACCCGCCGTGCGCACACAGCCGTGCACGTCCGCACACAGACGCGGCGTCCAGATAGGGCCCGCCACCCACACACCTTCCAGAGGCCGAGCAGAGAGGGGGCAGTGGACGCCTGATACCTTGCCAGAGACCCAGTGACAGGAAAGTGGCCGAATGCATGTGCAAGGATGGGGGTGGGATTATAGCTATTTAAAGCCGTATGCGTCTGTCTCTTCAGGCTCGAGCACCAGATAAGTTCTCCCCCTCCTCCTTCTCTCTCTTTTTTCCTTTTCCACAGAAAACATCCCATGCACCACCGTAGCTCAGTAAAGCAGGCATGCAGGCCTCTGTCCCTGGGCTCAATCCACTTACGTAACATCATCATCGGTGGAGATGGAGCACCATCTGGGCCCGGGGCTACTGTACTCACTGTCCTCAGTGTGTGTGCCTTTTGTGAGTTTGTGTAAGAGAGAATGAAAGGGTATTACTTGTTATCATCTGTTTTCCCAGTCATCAAAGGTTCATTATTCATAACATGCGGTCGATTAGCAGTCTAAAAATAGGCATTAATAATGCTGGTAAACAGTTATTTCTTTCTTTGTGATAACAAAGAGCATCGGATTTATTAAGAATGTTGCATAAACTTCTGTCAGTCACCAGAATTTGATTTCCCCACGTTGGTCCTGTGACGATGCAGGATGACAATCGGCAGAACCGTCCAATCCAGTCAGCACTGTTAGCTGCGAGCTGCCGGCTCAATCGTCACCATGTTCAGAATGATTAGATATGCTCTGAGCTTCATATCATATTACAGCTTGCAGGTGATCCATTAAGGCACTCCCCCCCTTACTTTCCTCTTCTGCATCTTTGATTAACGATTACATTGTGCACATCCATTCCCGTGTCCAAACCAGCAGTCATTTGTGTTTGCCTCCTCAGTAGCACCTGATCGGGTCAGCTGTACAGGCACTGTAAAGGGCAGTTCTAAGTCCGACAGATTGAGTTTTGGTTGCCTTTATTCTGCCTCCACGTGTTTTTGTCTCCTGCCTGCCTTTTGAGCCCCCAGTATTTGTTTTCCTGCCCCCCCTTCTCTCGACTGTTGCTGCCTTCTGACCTAGTTTTACACTGTTTTTACCACAGCTGGTCTGTCCTCTGAGTCTGCTTAGTCGTACTAGAACTGGTTTGCAGTGTTACAATAGCAGTTTTTAAGCCTTTAAAGTGTCATGATTCTTTTCTCATATCAAATCCATTTGGAGGGCATCAAACAGACGGTCCTTCACTTTACGCTAGTTCACTTTTTCATTTGTTTTTTATATATATAATCAACCTCATTGCAGTAAAACCGTTTAATGTGTACTGTTATTATATTTTATTTGTATTTTGACTGATTGCCTACAGAGTAGCAAAAGTAAATCCCCATCCCCAGCTCATCCTCCCACTCCTCCATCTTCACCACAGTAAAATATTTTTGAAAAGCTAAAACACCAACAACTACGGATTGAAGCAGAATATTCTGTTAGATATAAAACGTGTTGTGAATTTTGGAAATGATGCTATCCAGTAGCGTATGGCATTGTGAAATTACCCAGGAGGCTTCTCCTCGTCCCACAGCACTATAGTAATAAGATGATAATCAAGTGGTTCCATGTACTGGGGACCTGTACACGATCTGCATGAGATGATTCAATCTCCGATCAAGCATTTACTGCGTGGGTCAAACTGGTCGTCTTTTCTCCAATTTGCAAAATCTACCTCCTGCGTTCTCCGTCCGTGTTATTTCATGCCTCGGCGACTAAATGGCACACAGTTGATCTGCTGCAGGTTACAAAAAAAGGATGTAAGTGGTTTCGGTTCAAATGTGACCTGCTGCATTTTAGCAGAAGAAAAAAAAAGGGCAGCAGAGAAGAGTGTGTGAGTACTGTGTCGAGCCCTGCAGTCTCTAAACCCCCCCCCCCATGTTTCCTCCTGTGCAGAAGGGCCAGCAGTAATGACCTCCCTCCGCTCTGCGGAGCACCTTCAGCCTGGCCGTGGGCTGAGGCAATCTGTCGCTTGTTTGTGCCGGTGACATCTGCTCCCATGGGGACCCAGGATTATTTCTCCTCTCTCTTTTTTCCCAAGCTCCTGAATGTGAACCTGTGTGCGTTTGTGGATTTTAGCATGTGCGGGGGTGTGTTGAGTGAAAGAGACAGCGGAAAGAGCACTTGCATACACACATACTGTGGTTGTCAAGTGTAAATTACAGTTTGGCCTGGATGGATTGAGTGTTGGCTCTGTGGGCAGCAAACGGTGATCTGTGGCAGCATTTCAATGAATGCGTCTCCAATGACGGAGTGACGGCTAGTTTAGACGGACGACTTGAGCGAGCTGATTGACGAAGGGTCTCAGCACGCTTCCAACAAAGAGCACTTCAAACACGGTGTGAAACCTCCTCCTGCCACACCCTTCAGACGGCAGCAATTCGGTGGCAATCCAAACAATAATTATGCTATATTCACATTGGAATACTTTTAGAGGACTGAGTGCTGTGTTGCACATGACAGAGGGAGGGGACGAAGAGAAGGTGGACTATCGCACACAATGTTAATAATCAAAATTAACGTGTGAATGAAGCTTCACCCCATTTACTACAGCCCTCCTTATGGATATGATTTTAATTGCGACATTAAAAGATAAGATGATGTTAAACAGAACAGACTTTTAAAAGTAACGTTTATAAAACAGTCACAATATAAATTATTGGCCAGGAAGAAAGATTAATGATCTCCGGTAGCCACGATTGGACGATATGCAATCTCGGAAACCATTGGCTATCAGTCTCATGACTGATAAACCTCTAGGGGCCAAGGAGCTTTATTTCTGTGGTTCCAGTTTAGTGTACAACTGGGTTTAGCTGTATTTTTGGACAGATTTAACATTTTTGGAAGAAAAAGATTTTGGGATCAAATCATTTACCTGCTAGGGGTCCTGGACCCCCTGTTGAAGATGTCTGGTTTACCTGCATTCAACCAAAGCCTGCTTGAATGTGATTGATCATATTTGGACTACAAACCGAAACCATCATGTTTCCAATACCAACATTTTGACAGATTCTCCATATGAATTGCATAATCTATTTATAAAGAGTAAACAACATAAGAAGAGAAGCACATCCCTTATAAGGATAATGACACAAGCAGCACATATGCATGTGTCTTTAAGTTGCCCTATAAAGTTGCCCCACAGTGTAGATTGATGTATTTTTATGACCGCAATAAAAGCCTCCTGAAGCAGACTTTAAGTGCAAACATCACACACTGATGGAAACCGAGTGAAGAGGAGTCAAACAGTGAGCTACAACCTCCCTGGGCTGTGACACACAATTGAGTCGGGCTGGGAAGTTATTGTATAGTGAATCTTGTGTGTTTTGGTGTGTGTTATGTATTCACAGCACGACTTCACAGCGGTGCTCTGGACCTAATCGCAATTTACTCGTGGTCAGCATTCCAACAATCTCGCCCGCTCCCAGCACAGCCGATTCAAGCCATCGACTGACTGTGGATCAAAAGCAATTATGTCTGATCACCGACACAAATGGAGACAGAGGGGAAGAGGGAGAGAGAGGGAAGGGCTATAAAGGGGGGGAGGGAAGAAGAGCATGTTAAAGGATCATTTTAGATAATGGCACTGAGCAGTGATGTAGTATTAAATCAAAGGGGGGTGAACTATGACCGCCTGTCAGTAATTATCATTATGAAACGCAAACCACCAAAATAAAAACCAATCAATTACCATTCAAGCCAAAGCATCAATCTGATGCTCCTTTACTATAATGTACACGATGAATTAGTGCCATAAAGGTTTATGTCAGACAGATAAGCAGACAGATATTGCTTGCAACATAGTTGGGGGGAACCGACTGAAGGTGGATTTGTTCGCCCCTGACAACAGACATTTCACCACAGCATGTTTCACAGAAAATGGGTCACATGGTGGAAACACTGAGCCTTCAGTAAGTCCCTCAACTGAAGTGTTTCATGTCGACTCAAGACAGTAAAGGTACGTTCACACCAAAAGCAGAGCACATTTTTCCGTTTGACGCTATTGCATAGAAAGTCAATGCAAGGATATAGGCGAATGAGGTGATTTTCACTTTAAAAAAAAAACTTCAAATATCCATTTGACTACTACAAATATCAATACTATAGTTCAATCAAGCATGACAAGTGAATGAAGGAAAAGGTAATTCTTCATTATAATATAATGCATAACAGCAGCATATATATGCAACAATTATACAAAAACATATTATATAGACCGCTACAAAAATGAATGCATCTCAGTCATCACTCATGAGCTACTAGAAATGTGTAACTCCCAGCCAATAATCATGGTGTGCATGCCGTTCTCATTCCCAGGTCACACACTGTCACTTTGTCACGCCCCTCTGCTACACGCATGCCTGAGAAAGGCCCAGGGAGAGCAGACAGGCCACAGCAGGATGGCTGGAGTGATGTCTACCTGAGCACTGAGTCACTCCCCCTCTGTGTGCTGTAATATGAGCTACTCTGTGCTTCGTTTACACAGCCAGCCGGCTTCATCGCCTTCAAGTGCATGCAAGTGCATTAGAGCGTTCCCCCGCTGGCCAACTCACAGCGACGACGTCCTCCAGCCCCCCCTCAGGTAAACGCCGGTAGCTCTGCCAGCACTGGTGCCATTGTTTGAAATGTAAGTGCTGTTAGCACCGTTAGCTGCTAGCCGCCCCCTCAGCCGTGCCCATGAGCACCTTTTAAGCCGAACTCATTTTTATCTTTATATTGATAATGTAATAGGTTTCGCTCACGACAAACCCACAGACTGTGGTCTTCATGCTAGAAAGCTTTTAGCCATTAGCTCATTGTTTTAGTTTTGTGGCCGACAAACGCCACTCTCACCGACCTACTTGCACGCAGCTGTTTTCAGCAGAACACTCTGTGTACTTTGCACTACATGCTCAGCACCAAACAGCAGACAAACACAGCTGGAGACTAGCTGGTGAACATGGTGGAGCATTTGGCAATAACAAGAGAATGAATACTGGACTTACATGCATCAGTTGGACACAAACACAACTCCAAATAAATGCCAATGTTGCTCTGTCTCTGCTAAATGTATAAATAAGCAACTGTTTATATAGATATATATATAAAGACAAAATGAAAGAAACACAATGTGAATGATGATGATGATCATTCACAATGTGAATAACAAAATACTTAAAAAGCAGAAAAGTATGTGTATGAAAATAGTTTGTAGTCTTCCTGGTCTGCTGAGTTCACGCTGTGTGCTTGTTTTCATTCTAATGAAAGATGATGAGTGTTTTTGCCCACAGACCCGAGGCCTTATCAGCAGGCTGTGTGTGTTCCCATCAGTCTGAGACATTCTGTCCTCCAGGGTTCTGGTAGTTCGAAGCAAAACTGTATCTGGACACAAACAAGGTGGACACATAACATAGAGGGGTTTCCAGTGAGACAACGGATATGACCCTTAATTAATCCAGATTTGATGTCATTGCTGAGCTGCTTATTGAGGCTTGGGGTATTTTAAAAAAAACACAGACTGTTTTAAAGGGGAATTCCTTACTTTAGTCAGAAACCAGCCAAGGAATGTCAGTGATGAGTCGAACCAGCTCCCCATCCGGTGGTTTACCACAGCGTCACCAAGCTTAGCTTATCTCAGACAGCAGTAAGTATCCAGCTCCACAGAGATATAAGGAATAGCTTTCATTGGCCAATAATTCCCCCTGGAGGACCTCACATATCACCAATGGCCAATCAGTGGCTAGGAATTGCATTCATATTGGATGATTCAGCAGCGATTTACATCCAATACCCGCTTTCAGTGTCAACGCAGGAAAGAGTGTGTCCTTTATAAGGCAGATAAGTGTGGAGTATTTTGGGTGGTGGTGGGTGTGTCGTACATCCATGTAGATATACTAATGCTGAATTGGTTGGGGGTTCAGCAACCAATGAAACCGTATTGATTGACAAACATCAAATGCATCATTTAGCAGCTTTGGTACTCTGTGCTCTAATACTGAATTTAGCTGTTAATTGCAGAGTTCTCATTGTTAAAATGGCACCATCATTTAGAAAAATAAGGACTTGAAACAAGCAATAGAGACGATAAACTCATGCTTAGAATGTTAACATAGGTAACAAATCTAGTGAGAAGTGGGATCATTTCTAAATAATCTATATAATCATACCTATTTTTGCAATCAGGGGAGTCGCCCCCTGATGGTCATTAGACAGAATGCAAGTTTCAGGGCCTGTATCCATACGACATCTTTCTCTGACAAAAAAATCGGCTGGAGGGCCATCAGGAGTGCTTCTTCCCATCATTGCATCCAAAAACTGCTCCAATGCTTTGTGTGTGTGACAATATATCACCACTTTAACCACCTTTGTATGACGGATTAGCATCACCATCACCACTTTGCTTTTTTATCATCTATGTGGGCTGACATTGTTTTTTTTTTACCATGAACACCAAGTGGAGGATTTCATACTTTGTGTGGATGAGCTTGTCACCATTCAATCTGATGTCTGTAATGTAACACAAGGAAGAGGTCTTTACTATCATAGTTTCTGTCTGGCATATAAAGCTCAGGATGGACAGACAGCCAACACCAGATAATCCTCCATTTTCTACCGTGACATCACCAGCGCGTTCCTGAAAAGATTTTCGACTAGAAGTGGTCAGAGTGGCCGCACAAAAAAGGAAAAGCACTTTAAAACAAGATGCTAGCAGTGATTTACCTCTAGACGGCCACTTTCACTCCTCATTGGGAACAATGCTACATGCATGCATTTTTCAACAACAAATGGACTTGAAGCTAATGCAAACGTTTCATGTTGCAGTTATGCCGCTCCCCTGCACAGAGCTGGTGCAGACTTGTAACTGTCTCTGTTCTTTTTATTTATCAGCTTATATCACTATAAATGTTGCTCTTTATAGAGCATTACTGCACAGAAAAACAAAACATCAATTGCGAAATTCAGTCTTTGAGGTCAATTATATTTTTATTCATTTACCACAGGTATATCAGGTACTAGCTTGACACCAACATCTTCTGTCAAAAAAAAAGATACATGGAGCAGAGGACTCCCAATATCTGAAATTGTAACTTTGCCTGAGAAGGAGAGGAGATCCTGTTCAGGCATGTCACAGCGCTGTGTTCACTGGACTCATTCACATGCCTCTTGGCTCTCTTGCTTCGGAGCTCTGTGTGTACAGTTACTGCCCTGTGTGCACATTTCACAGCTCTGTGCATGCAAAATGTATGGAGCTGAATAAACGCTGTAGCCTGTCCTCTGCTATAAAAGATAACACTACAGTTTTCATTGCCACTGTAATCTTAATGAGACAGTACTGTTACAAGGGTAACACACAATAACTGCTTTCCTGCCTTGACTCAATTGACTTTTTGAGAGACAGCTTCTCCTCGCCGGTTGGGATTCTCCTCGTTTCAACGGGCCCTCTTATTTTATTCTCTCGTAATCCGTGAATGATTCCCTGACTCAATAACATTTTCAAAAGGCTCCACCTCTTGTCTGTGTTTCCACAAGGATACGTTCATTACTGCCAGACTCAAAGGGCACCTGCAGGAATCAAGGCTGGATGATTTCAATTGTGGACGTCTGGGACCGACACTATTAAGCTGAAATTATTCAGTCATATAAAAACCTCTTCAATTATCAGAAAGACTCCAATTAGAGGATATCACTCCGTTTGTCTCCTGAAAGCCTGGTTGCACTAGCATTTAACATGCAGGGCCGTTGGGGAGGTGGCCATGACACTTGGGAACGAGATCATTGAGTCGTGGCTGAACTTAATAAGTGGTGGGTAAATAAATTATAATAATAATAAATCATTTTTGCACGGCCATTAGAAAATATTTGTTTGTCACCTGGTCAGGGTATCATCAATAGTTCTAGCCACTTGCAAATGTTAACAAGTTCACTTGGAATATTTTAATCGATGATTAATCATATTCTCTACAGGAATTATGTTGTGCAACACTTGATTTTGCGGCTCAATACGCACCGGCTCAAACAATATGCTGACATTGGGGAAGTTAGATATCACCATGCACCAGATGGAACGACTGGCTACATGTGGATGTACAAAAAAATACATGTTCGCTTGATTCTTGATTGATTCTATACGTCTCCTATGTGGGCACGGTCATGGTATAGTCATATGTGAAAAATGGGTCCAATAGTTATTTTTTTCTGACTATGGAGTGAAAGAATCGGTCCCAATCTGTATTCACATTCACCTCTCCCGTTGGAGTTAATAGACCTAAAGCCCACGTGTGAGGTAAATGCACCAGGGCTGCATTACATCATTCTCAGCAAATGTCACGGGAAACAATGAGGGCAAAACAGCATCACTGATCTGTTTGAACTGAATATCCTCAGTTCTCCTCTCTCTTCTGCTACATGTGTGGAGAGCCTAATGCTGTGTTGCTGTGCAAATATGGGATTCGCCTCATTCGCATATTCGCATGAGTTGAAAAGTGTTTAAATATATATATACCATATACAGCTGCCCACGGTTCATCCACCAAGGTCACTGCTGTATTTATGCCTTGATGTTATGTTGAGCAGCTACGATGTTAGCATAGCCTGGCACCAATCAAACCAAGCTTAATTCAGAAAACAAGCACTTTGAAAGTTGTTTACCTAACAACGCATCAACAAATCTGCATCATTATGTATTTTGGCATTCATTGCCAGCAGAATTGTTTATATTGGGTTTGGTAAACCAACCCATGACAAATGTGTATATGGGACTTCCACAACATTGTACAAAACATGGAGGTGGCCCCCCTCCTCTCCAGCACATCTAACACCAGTGACACCCATCAACACGAATCAGCTTGCAAAAGATCGATAACCCACTTCTCAACATCGACTGGCTTGTTCGATCTATAATCCTCATTCCAATTCTGGCTGTTTTAGTAGAGTTCATTGCATTTGTTGAGATTTGTATATATTTAGCAGAGATGCGTAACTGTACGCAGGGGAAACACTGGAGCCAATGCAACTGATGGAATGTGCACTACAGCATGATAGGCTAGTAGTGATCCCTCTGTTAAGGCAGGAGACATTTTAATCATTAACCATCACATCCCACAGCCCTGTTGTCAGTCAAAAATGTCTGAACGCTAGCACCGAAATATATCACCATCTTAACTCGAAATAAACACTTTCAAATCACTTAATCGTCTAATGGTTTTCCTTCACACCTTCCCTTCCTCAGGAAGCTGTGTGGCTCCAGAGCTGCTGTGGACATTCTCCACATTCCTGACTCCATTCACAACACTCCTGCAGCAGCATCACCCTCATCATCATTTCCCCAATCAGGCAGCCAGAAGTGGCACAGATGAGTCAACAGCGCACTCACATAGGGGCGGTTCGTCTGGTGATATATCTGAGCTGTAGAACACGGGATTTAATTGTCCTGTGGGGTGTTTTTGGAGCAATCAACAGATTTCAGTATGCCGAAACAACTCCTTTTATTCATTAAGCCGCGTCGTATGACAGAAACCCATGCTTGGTCCTGATTAGACTGTGGAGAGCACTTTCTGATTTCACCCTATGGCCTTGCAATCAGCGTAGGATCAGGATGAAAAAGAGCTCGGCTCTCCACCTCAACTCCCATATCAGGATTTAGTGCGACTAAAATCCTCCCGTTCTTATGTGCTGTATGATTCAATTTTCTGACAGAAGAATAACTTTTGGATGCAGTGATAATCTTTGTTTGAAATGAATATTTCTTGTGCTTCTCTCATCACAGTAGTACACCGCATCACAACGAGCCAAATACCAACATATCGTCTGGATTAAATGTCAAAAATGTGGCATTGGTGCGTGTTCTCCGGTGGGCATTTACAGAATGTTTTTCTTACAATGAAGGTATGGTTCGGTTTTCATTAAGGTTAGGGGACGCTTTGTCATCGTGTTTTCAATAATGACTACTTGGTTACACAACAACTGCGCTCATGGTTCAGAATCAACAGTCTTCCACTGTTCAAAAATATTTGCCTTGGGCTTTGTTTCAAAAAGATATGAAGGGTTGGATTTTGTTCAAATGTTTCCCAGCATGACCTCCAGCTGTCTGCTGATGTTCATTCAGCGACAACGTAAATGTGATGCCTGTAACATCCTCAGGATTTCAATAAGTCTCATATAGAAGACTTCACACATCTACCTCCATCACGTTTCCGTGTGGGCAGCCAGCCACACTGTGAAAAGCTTTTAAGAAGTAAGTGACAACGTGACGACGCTGTTGTCCCATTTCATGAGATTTATCTCGCCTCGCCGCTCCTTATCACTGGCCTTCGAGTGTCGCCATTGCACGGACACCACTTTGTACGAACTGGATTTTTGTCGCCATTTGGAACCCTTAAGCTGCTTTCTGTATTATAATAAATGTGCCCTTCACTCACCATGAGGTAGAGCGCATAGTGTAGGCAGGCATAGTGCAATTTTTAACTTTGCCGTCAACAGTTTGAGCGGTGCAGCACGACAACGGTAGCGCTTCCTCTCTCCCCGTAGAAAACAATGGCACAGTCAGTGCAGAGTGATATTTTACAGCTGATCGTGTGTGGGCTGCTGAGAGAGAACATAAACATGGGGGAATATAAGAAATAAAGGGCTGCTATTAATACAAGATCTCTAGCTGAGGTAAATAAAGAATTGAGAATTACAAAACACATGTTTTCTGATGTCACTAATTCCTATGTTAACATACGTGCATGTTTGTATGTGTGTTTGTGTGTGTGTGTGGTTATCAAAATAATATTTTTCACAGAAGAGAAAAACAGCAGTGAGAGTAAATGCCGTGTACATTTTCCCAACCCGAATGCTGTGCTCATGCTGTGTTGCCATAGAAGCCTGATTCGATGTGTAATTGCTAATGAGCTCATCTGTGAAGGGGAGAGACGTGAGAGGGGAAGAGGGGAGACGTCCACCGGTGTGATGCTGCCGTGCCTTTTCATGTTAGCCGTGCTATATTGATGTGGTTAAATGCCCTTTAAGGGATGTTTTGCATCATCAGTTTTTTGAGAGAAATGTGCCCATCAGCAGGCGGAAGGTGACCGTGGTCCTTAATGTTGACCAGTGGCTGCACATCGTCAGTTTCAAAATGAACATGATTGAAGTTGTAAATGCATAGCCTTCTTGCTGAGTGTGAGATGAGGAGATTAATAAAAGAAAAGTTCCCCATCCAACTGTTGCCGGCTTAGTTTTTGTTTCATCATTTTGTTCCATGTAAAAATACTTCCTTAAAATGCCTGAAGAGCTGTTGCATATTATGGTGCAAAATGCCTTTCCCACTTTATTTTAGCATATCATTGTATTTCATTTAAATGCAAATGGTTCCAAGGCTGTGAACTCCACAGTGCGACCTGAACGTGGTGATCCGTGTGCACAGATTCAAAACGCATGCAGTCTCTAAATAAACACCAAAACTACTTTCATTTTACTAGATTCATGAACTCAAAGTTGCAGAGATGGGAAATTTGGGATGTATTTGTGAAATTACTTTATATTGCTAATTGGTTGTTTGTTGATAGGGTTAGGGTTAGGGTTATTAAATGATTAACAATTAGTCATGTACCGTTGTACATAAAATGTATTGATAGATTTCTTCACAATGCCACCAGCAGCCAGACAAAAAAAGAAAGAGCTAACCTTACATAACACACCTCTGAAAACCTCAATTTGTCACTTTTGGTTTTGTGTGATATTACATACATTATACATCTATAACATGTTATTTAGTGAACTTTAGAGGTGCTGGTAGAGCCAATGGTCACCTTCAGACAGAACCTAGCTGTTGACACTGTTTCCAGTCTTTATGCTAAGCTAACTGGCTACTGGCAGTACAGACATGAGTGGTGTTTCACTTCCCTTTTCACAAAACCAAACAAAAATCAAACAGGAAATGATGAATTTCCAGTTTGGAATATAGAGTTAATAGCCAGCATTGCTGATAGAAGAAGGCCAAAGCGGTAATTATAATGAGTCAAACTTCAATAACAAAAAGAAAAGAAGAAAAAAAACAACTCCCAGGAGAAGAATTCACAGTACTGCACACACACATTGATTGACAGGTGATCTCTGGGTAGTGCGGTGCAACAACGCAACAGCGATGAGCCTTAGCAAAGATGGAAGCTAATTAAAAAACAGCTTTTTGGGATTACTACTTTAAATGGTTAAACAGTAAATCATGTAGACATACAGTAGGCATCCGGGGGGGGGGGCTCTTCAGGATTCAGGCCACACGTCCATCAGCTTTGTGATGACTCATGCTGTTACACCATGCCTACGCATCTATCCCTCTGCTGTACACCAGCTTTATCTGTGTCTGTCTCTCCCTTTCCATCCCTCGCTGCTGTTGTCTCTCTCTCTCACACACACACGCACACATGGACAAAGTCTCCACCCCCTTTATTCTGCAAGGCAAAAAGCTAGTAGGCTACATTATTCTTCACTGCCACCAATCCGTGCCCTCATTTTAAGCATATCTCCTGCCTAATTCACTCAGTTACGCAACGGACAATTATACAACCAATTCAGTGGGCTCCTCAAAGACTAGCCTCACAAGGGCACTCCAAGCGCAGTGGTAAAGCAGGGCACTGGTGATGGGGGGGGGGAATGTGTAAGTAATTTTAATAAAGAGATGGAATATAGTTACGGCCCATCATGGACTAATGATAGGAAATGAATAACGGGGAGGAAAGGAGCCGGTGTGAAATTGTCAATTAGGATTTTCTTCCTGTGGCAACGGGGAGGGAATTCAATAAGCCAGAGGCAATAGCAAGCCGCTCCTGTATGGGGATCGCAGAGGCCTGCTTCTCCCTCTCTGCAAGCTACAAGCTAAGGCAAAGTGTGGACTATAATATCAGCTTAAATGAATGAAGTGAAGCTGTGTTTTATTATCCTGTTAGTGGCATACACAGTATCAGAAAAACACTGGACCTCAAATTCAAAGGAATTGCTTTGACACACTAATTCATTTAATAACTGTATCTGATCCCTCGATCGCTAATCTGATCTCCCTGAACTGGAGAATCTTTCAATTTAATACTTGACTTAAAACTAGGTTACGACCTGGATTTTTTTTGTATTATTAATTGCAGTAATGTGCAGTTAAGATCATGTAAATGTATCCGTGTGTTGATGTGGGGCAAGAGGAATAATTCAAACAATTTACAGACAGATTGCTGTTACATTGGTTTAAGGCATTTTCTCAGTCAGTAAGTAAACAGAAACAGCCAAATAACAAAAGATGGTGTAACGTTGCAGTGGTGCTGAAATCACTTTTAACTTCGGGCGATAAGGAACCATTTACAAAATCAATGTCTATAGATACAGAAACACCTTCTGTAATAATCCTAATATACGATGCTTTGGTGGGGGGAAAAAGTAAACAGGACACGGTGCAGTCTTGCAGAATTATCATTATGTTATTGCAGAAAAATGGGTTTGTAGATAGACTGACCAACACTCCATAGGCTACTTGTCCTGTCAAGACATCAGCACCAACTAGTGGATTGAAAAAGCAATTGTTAACCAAAAAGTTTTAATTTGTGTTTGCAAAATTAATAGTTAATCATTTATGACCTATTTTGTTGTTTGTGTTTGAAATGAACAAATATTGGTATGAAGCTTTGACCTTCAGACATTCAGATCAAATGAACACCCACATTCGTGTTATTGCTATATATGGCTGCTTGGCTGCCCTCCATCCTGAAATTAACTGAGCTCCTCCACTGTTTTCATGCTGGTGGCCATGAGCTTCCCACCGCTCACCCACAACAGAGCCTAACATTCCTGGGAACATGTGATCTCCCCCTCTGCTTCCCTTCCCTGCCCCCCACCTCCCCAACCTCTCTGACCACCCAGACACGTGACCACGGGGCCGTGACTCCCTGGAAAACAGCCTGAGCAGGCGGCTCCAGTCCGAGAGAGAGACACTAGAATGTGCCAAGTTGTTTCTGATAACACAGGGAATATTATACTGCTAATAATACTACTGCCATTGCTGCAACTAGTACAGCTCCTACTGCTGTCGACAATATCATGACATTGAGGCTACGTTTACACAACCTTGTTTTGATCTGCATGCACGCGGATCTGCAAGAACATATAGACGCTGTAGTATGCATGCGAGGCCAGTAGTTGGCGGTGAAACGTTGTCATAGAAATAGTATAGTATAGGTGGGTTGACAATTTGGCGCATGTAAAAAATCCCTCTCCATCGATCACAGTAATCATGCAGCAAATTACCACTTTTTTGGAGGAGAGTTAATACACCCATCAGAGACAACAACGCACGGCAGTTTGGTGGAGTGGGGGGTCTTCAAAAGACTTCTCTGGAACCCGTTTTCCGAAGTTTCCGTCTGCAGCCCCACGAAACGCCGGTGTTGTGTAAACGGCCCCTGAGGCTGCTCTGCTTCGACAACGGTTTCTACTACAACTTCTACTAATAGTTACTATACTACCACTGTTGCTAAGTAACTGCTACCACAGACAACCTCTGGAGTTGCCATCGCACTAACATCCTATACAAGGCAGAGACACACAGCTGACAACCTCACAGCTAATTCAATGATGCAGAAACTACTGGCTGCATGTAAATGATGGATTAAATCAGGTCTTTGTTTGTCTGGGCAACCTGTTAAGCATTTCCACCACAGCACCACAGCAAGGCGCTAGCCTTGTCGGTTCACCGTTAATGATCATGTCAGCTATCGTCAGAAACGACCATTGCAGCTACTAGCTCATACCACTACAGCTGCATGTCCTGCTATGACTACTGGTGTTACTGGACTTCTATTATTGCTGCTGTTACCATGCCACTTCGTCCACTACAAAACAGACGTCAAATACAATAACTACTGAAGGCCATTCACCCAGATGGATGTAAGAATTGCTGGATTGGATAGGGCTGCCTGCATTTCTCCTAGCCAAAATGAAACAGCTGTGGTGAACCACACTCCAATCATGCACTGGCCATCGTCTCCAAGAAGGTCACTGGGCCAGCTGTTAAAACGTAGCCATACATCTGCTTCTTTGTGGGGAAAAAAGTCCCCCTTTGGAATAACTTATGGATGTTATTATGATGGAAATACATTACCAAAGAAGTGAAAACACATTCATCTTGTTGATTTTTCTGCTACTGAAATACAAGCCAAGGTCAAATTGTGGAGAAAGACATCACATACTATACATTTTTTTCACAATATTTGTTCTTAAGTTGGTAATAGATTTGATTGGATTCAAACTTCACTATAGATCAGCACATTATTGACAAAGATGGAAGAGAAACAAACTTTTTCAGGATAGAAAATGATGATTTAATGCTGCGAAGGAGACACTTTTCACTGCAGATATATAATCACTTCAGGTGGATGGGGAAAGCTTTTCAAATGTGACTAAACAAGATCTGGGCAAATAATGTGAACATAGTGTGTTAACCTTGATGACTAGGCCACTGTTGCTGTTGCCTGTCGATCTTTCTTGGCTCTTTAAGTTTTAGGTTTTGGAAAGGCAATTTAAAAAATATATGAGATGGTCCAAAGCGTGACAGGACTGCAGAGCAATGAGATGTTTTGGCCGGTCGCTGCTCAGGGAAAAAGGCTTTTATCAACCATCAATTAGCAAAGGTACTGAATGAGATGAGTTGTTTATTAGACAATAAATTAGACTAGAATTAAACCCCGTGGTTACTCCACCTCAGCTGGTGCACCAACCCGCTGTTCTGCTCATTTTCTGACACCACTGTGACAGCAGCATGAAACCATGGTGGAATTAGAAAAGACAAAGTTAGCTAGCTAACTAGCCAGCTGCTGAACGCACTCTTGTCACAGTGTGGGATAAAGCATAATGCTTTTGCCAGATAATCAGCTATGAACACAGATTCGTCAGATTTTGAAATGTGTTGATCGTTATATTTCCAGTTCATAGGAAGAAGAGAGATGGTAATGCTATGCAGTGGTGAATGGAAATGTAAAAACGGTCCACGCTGTGCGGAGAGGTGAGAAGGTGGGTCTAATTAGCGGGTGTTAACATTCTTTTATGTGATGAGTGCCAAATGGTCGACATCATCTTGCAAGATGAAGGCTGATTTAAAACAGTAGATTTGGAAGATTCAGTTGATTTTAACACCAGGTAATGAATTAGACTCTTTGATCCTTATCTATCAGCGTAAACATGGTGCTAAAATGTTGAAATATATTGCAAAAAATAAAAGACAAAAAATATTTTTTCGTATTCTTCGTATTTCTCATCTATGGTTCAGAGAGCAGTTTTTTTTCTCCCTCAGCAGATGCAAGATGGCCGTGGTCAGGACAGAAACAAACATCTGTCACCAAGAAGGACACCAACATCAACCTTTCTCTTGGTAGAGGTCATGTAGGAATAACCCAACCAAGGACAGTGTGTGTGTGTGTGGGGGGGGGGGGGGACCCGTTCAGCCACATTTACCTGAATGAGATCCTAAAGAACACAGAAGAGGACGAGAGGAGAGGGTTTGCCCTTCGCTTTCCTCTGTCTTAATCAGTGGCAGCAGGAGGAGTTTTGATTTATGTTTCCCAGGACCGGTGCTCCAGGAACAACCCCAGCTGTTCCATTGACACAGCTGAGGCCAGTGGAGGGATGAGTAATGTAATTAACCAATGAATGAAAGGAGGAAGATGGAGAGATCGGCCCTGCTCGAGGGAGGCGAGGCGTGGGGGCACTGTTGCCCGCTGATGTTCCCACACGACAGAGCCATATCTCAGCGCGTACAAAAGCCCTGCTCCGATGTCATCCTCTCAGCATAATTAAATGAGATAAAAGTCGCTGTGGAGGAGTGAGCCTTAAAGCCTGACGACTGCATCAGTGTGGCGCTGCTCTATCGCGTCGCTTCATGTTTCTGTGATATAAACATGCTCGGTTACATCTCTGCCGGAGCAGCTCAACAGCTCATGTACAAGCTGATGAATTAATGGGGGGGGAGTACGAGGGCGGAGGAGGCTGATACAGAACCACTACTGCTACATTTGTGCAAATATTTGTGCAAATATCAGAAACACTGGAAACCGAAAATCTTTTTTTTCCCTATAGGATTCGTTCGTGTTTCATTCAATATCTTGAACATCTCTACAAAATCCATAATCTGTAATCCTTAATTATGTTTCAACATGTATGAATAAAACTCAAATGTAAAGATTACATTTCTGTAAATGCTTTTTATTGGCTGTGAGTTGGGGAGCTGCTAGTCCATCATGCAACAGTGGTTCGAGTGGTGATGTGTTTGTGTGTTTGTCCCCAGCACCCAGCGAGCTTTTCTGCCATCGTGATGAGTTCAACCTCTCGTCTGTGTGACTGAGGCAGAAGCGAGTACATGTAAGTGAGGTGAACTGTATGATTGGAGTGCGAGCGTCTCTTTAAATACATACTGTAATTTGGCACTGTACCAAAAAATCTTTAAAAGCTTAAGTCCGTGCGTGTCTGAAGAGCAGTAAACGCAGCCAAGCGTCTAGTGTTTGTGCCGCTTAACCCCTCGTTGTTGGTCGATCGTCCACTAACCAGGTCACATGGGTGACGGTGCATGATGACAAAAGCAATCAACCATTGCTTCTAGCAGAGCACGTTATACAATGTTACAGCAAAATACTCATTATCAGCTTTAAAAACGGGCATGTCAACTGCTTATATTTAAATATCTGATCAAATATGATACACCTTTTTATCGGTGTCCAAAAGCCTGAGAAACAGCTGTTGGACCCTCACGAGACATTCCATTTGGCAGCAAACATCAAACCAATCTAAACTCTGTATATTCCAACAGACAAAATGTTTGACAGTGAAACGAGGCAGCTGATGATGTAGCTTTGATGTTCGCTGTGGAGGGAAGCTCACAGCATTTCGGCACATGCAGCCCCCCCACCCCTCGCCACCCCGCGGTACACCGCTGCCCATTAAGTGGTTAATGATGTCATGTAATGAATGTTCCCTCGCAGCGCTGCTCACAAGCCCCCTCGGTCGAGA
Source organism: Eutrigla gurnardus (assembly GCF_963514095.1). Taxonomy (NCBI): domain Eukaryota; kingdom Metazoa; phylum Chordata; class Actinopteri; order Perciformes; family Triglidae; genus Eutrigla; species Eutrigla gurnardus. Next base: position 6,838,047 of record NC_139928.1, on the reverse strand, counting down.
GTCGACTTCACCAAATGGATCAATGTGTGCCGTGGCGTTTCCACCCAAACCAGAAGAATAAAATGAATTAAGGTGGAGCAGCAGCTGATGCACTGCACCTACGAAAGCACTGGGAAACTACATACCTGAACATTTGTACCTTTTAAATGCCATCCATTAACCAACAGATAATGACTGATGTAATGTGGTATTTTTTAAAGGATCATCGGCACAGTTTAGAGGGTAAAAACTGAGTGAATAACATGGAAGTCATCACTTAAATGCACGAGGTTAACCCTCGTAAGTGTCTGGAATGATTTTTGCCTGATTAGACCTCTTCATGATGCAGACTGTGCTTGAGTGACGTCCTCCTGACTCTCCTGTGATCTTTGTTGCATCTGTAGCCAGTCTCAAGACTTCCATAGAAGAGATGGGAATGTGGACCTTTTAGCTCAATGTAAGAAGTCACTATGGTTTGCACGTTCCACATTTTATCTTAACGGACATGCACAGATCTGGCCTTGGCCTTAACTAAGTCTAAGACTCATCTTGGTCTTGAGTAGAGCTGGATAGCGTTTAAAAAATAGGATACTAGTACAAGAACCCTTAAAGTGATACGGATACTGCATGCGATCCCCGTCACGTGAATGAAAGCTGTGTATGTGTCCACTGACTAGCTAACACATACAGTGGTGTCCACGGCTGGAGCTTGTTGTTGAGGAAACATAACATCCACCCTCTAACCCTTTTAACACTTCTTGGTACTTCAGGTACTTCGGCCGATACCTTACCGATACCCAGCCCTCGTCTCGACACTCTGGTCTTGGTCATGACGTGGTCTCAGTTTAGGTGGTCACAAATTATCACTCAAAACCTCCTTTCAGACGTGAACCACTTTATGTTAATCTGATGGATGAATGAGCGCTGAGTCACTTTAAATAAAAGTCAAACAGCGATTCTAGCAGGTCGGAATGGTGTGAGATGTAACGCTGCAGCAGCAACAAGGTTAAACATGAAGAGAAGATATTAAAGTCTTATTGTAGGCTACGTGACTCATTGATCATCTCCTTTGAAGAAAGAAAATAAACACACACTGATTAATGTCCTGGCATTAAATGATGACAATGGTGATAAAAATCTATGAGGGGATTCACTGTGAGAAGAACGCTTACGATGGTTGTTAATATGAAGACTTGTATTGTAAAAGGCGTTTATATAATTCATCCCTGATGTAGCCTGAGAGAGAGCAGAAAAGCTGCTCCTGTCAGCATGAAGCCATTACAAACATTTACATAACATGCACCTGAGGGACGAACAGCCATCGCCCGAACAGCTTGATGAAGCCAGCAACGTTACATATTCCATGTTTTTATTGGTACACAAAGTCCTCGGGGACCAACTCAACCTGAGCAGAGCCTTTTTATTTGTACCTTTTAAAAGGACCCTCATTTTTCCAGTGAGGGCGAAAATTCAAAACGGTTATCTAATCAAATTAAGGGCTTTCTGAGAACCACACAAATCCAAATGTTTTCAAGTGTAGATGGAGGGTTAATTTGTGGTATTTTAAGGAATGCATAGTGAGGAGAGGCTTTGTGACGAACAAAAGCCCCTTTCACACAGCCTGTTCTAGGCGAGACTGTTGCGCCATTATTCCGCCTCGCTGTTTAGTATGGAAGGTACAGGGGCAGACCGGGGGGGCAAACACGTATTTCAGTATAGAGTTTATTGTATGTGGAAAAGCATTTTAATAAAAACATTTTAATACAAAACATTGCTGATTGATTGATATATTTGAATGTATATAATATTATTTATACTGTATATATAGTACATATACAGTATAGCCATTTTTTTATATATTATTATTATAATTATACACAAATGTATATATATATATATATATATATATATATATATATATATATATATCACACTGTGGTAACTGAAGGTTATATCAGAGTTGCATGATATAAGGGAATGACAGGATGTGATATCAGCACATTGCATGATCAAACCTATATTGGTGTAGACGGAGAGAGGTGGAGAGCAGGAAAAGAGACTGTGAGCATGTGAGGGAGAGAGAGTTCATCACCATGGTGTAAAACAAAGTAATCTGCCCATCCCCCCCCTCCACAGCTCCACCCTGCTGTGGGCTCACACGTGTAAAGACCGTCCTCAGCACTGAACAGCCTCAGCATGGTGTTTAACCCCCACATTATTACCCAAGCTCCACTAAGACACATCTACATTTTCCATGGTAGATGAGCGGGATGAGGCTTATACCACGCACAGCACAGGGAATGGAAATGGATGAGACCGCATCGTTGGATGGATTCTTCTTTTAATTGCACTCCTTCAGAGTGGAAATCATCAATGAAATTTGTCTCACCTTGCCGTGTTTGTAACGGTCTTTTCAGACTGAATCACACGACAATTAAAGACATTTGAGCCCATATGAGCCCATCCAAATCAAATCCACAGCTGTTTCGGTTTTTTCTACAGATTTCAGATGCTAATAAAAACAAGTCAGCCAATAAAATAATGACTTTTCCTCAAGCGATCAATTGATATTCTTGGACGACAGTGTCACAGGAATAATTAAAAGTTGAGAAATGTTTGGTTAGATTTCAATGCAAAAAAGACTTAGTTATGTTTTTGGGAAATACCATGAAGTGGGTTAAAAAAGTACTTTGTTAAGGCTAGAAAAACCTCTTGATTCGGTTCAAATGAAATGAGGTGAGGGGACCTTCGTCATGGTTACTGGTCAGTGATATCAGGCTCGTTGGAGATGAGCTGCCTGGAAAGTAGATGAGATCAGGCGGTGGCAGCAGGTGGACAGTTTCCAGCAGCCTTCTAAGAATGTACAGTAAGTCGCAGACATATTTACATCCTGTTAGATGTGATCGGCTACGTGTAGTTTATCCACCACATTCTGATTTATTGGTTTGTATCTGGCTTTGTATGCTATCCTTTGTTGTTTTCATGTCAGATCTTAGATTAAACCTTTATTGCACAACATGAGACTAATATATACAAAAACAGAGAATTTACATTTTCAACAAAACTTGTTTTTTGGGGGGTCAAAACTAGGAGCCAATCAGCTCTTTAATCAGGCGACAGCAAGGCGTTTCCCATCATGCCCAAAAAACTGCAGCTGAGTTTATCGTTGCCCACATGTTGCCCCGGTGATTGATATCGAACGAGCGTAAATGTTGTGTACAACAAATAAATCAGTTATTTGCGAGTTTAAAGAATAGTTCAACATTTTGAGAAAAATGCTTCTTTATTTTCTTTGAGAGGAATGATATCAACCTGAGACGCAAGAGGGGAATTCATCTTCTCTTCTCACTCTCAGAAACCATGTTGTGTAAAAAAGAACAATAGAGCGCCGCCAGCAGACGCATACAGTCTTTAAGAATATACCTTTCCCAAATAAATGATGTAAGAACAGTTGCTTTAATCTCGGACTGACCTGTCGCCCTGCCTGCTGCTTCTGTTACATCTCTAATAGGAGGAAATGGCCATGGAAGGAGAGCACCCAGCCCTTCTGTGGGAGTTTAATTCAATCACATCTCTGGTCAAAAATGAATTAAAACTCTCATTAAGCCCTCCTCCTGTGTTCCGGAGAATAAGCTGGCTGCTCGGGCTCACAGTGGATATTTGGGTGTTATATAGGAGCAGCAGTCAGCCCTGCAGTTATCTGTCTGTGAGTCAGCCATCAGTCACTAACTCCATCATTTTGTTATTTTAATTTGCAGTGCTTGTGCTCACCCACACAGTGAGCCCAGTGAACCCAGTTGCCGTTGATCCAAACGGCAGTGGGCTGGGTGGACGTCTTGTTGTTTAATCTGAGCGAGTCACAGCCTGACGAAATTGAGACAGCAGTGCTCCCTGCCCGGACTTCATATCTCACTGAGCACAATGAGGAATACACTGTGATCCGCATCACAGGATCATTGACCTTTCCACAGCACACTGTAACTAACCACTTTAGACTGTGGCTATTTATTATATGGAGCCGAGCAGCAGAAAGTGTTGTTTGGTGTCAGGGAGAGAAAAGAGGAACCTGTGTGTTGTAACCCTACAGGAAAACGTCTCTGTGCCTCCGAGCACTAAAGTGTTTCTGCTGCGGGATCAATTCAGCCACGCTTTGTCGCTTCTGAGCAGCAGCTTACATTATCAGCTTACAGTCACACTGATGTATCGTTACATCTATTGTCACGTCAGGACACAATGGCACTGAATGATGTTCTTGTGCTTATTCTATTCCCACACACTAATATTAATGTTGGATGTAAGAAAATACAAGATGTGAAATGGGAGTTTTCACATCTTGTATATAATATGCAAGTCTTGTGGTGTTTTGATTCTCTGCCCCTTGGAAATTGGAAACAAACAATTATTGGTGCTCAAAGCATAAAACAAAAAAAAATGGAATAACTGATGACTAACTTGTGAATTCTGTAAAGCTAAACAGCTGGCTAAAAGCCTTTCTACATGAGGGAAATTTCTCCCATGCAAAATGAGCCTTCACACGTGAGGCATGAGTGCCCCCTGCTGGTTCAGAGAGGGAACGAGTGCTGCCTTCAGGTGCTCGTGATAAATGGGACAACGGCCTGGAAAAGTCATAACGCAGAATGAAGATACATGTCACTGTGGTGTGGTACAGAGCTGAGGTGCTTGCAATTTAGAAGCAAACGTTCTAAAGATAAATGTAGACAAAAATCTGAAGAAATCTCCTCTTTATGAGATAGCTTTATATTAATGGCATAGTTATTGTAATGGCATGGACATCCATGACCTAGAACAAAACTCTTCAAACCTTCTCCTGTGAGTCAAAACATGACTGTGGCATTACAATAAAGTTATAATTATGTTGGGGATCATTTTCTTTCTATAACATAGCTAAAATATCTTCACCTCGCCCTGCAGCATTAATGTATTCTTGAAATGCTATCTTTTCTCCAGACATTGTGAAATTTACAGGTAAAAAGTGGGGCGAGAATCCACCTGGTTGATGAATTGATGTTCCAAAGGGATGCTGACCCGATTCTGCATCAGTAGTTCAGTTAAAATGATGTCCAAACCAATAATAAATATCATTTACAAAATGTACAGGGATTATAAAATGTCGGCTGTCATGTTTATATTGACCGTTGAACTCATCACTCTATTGGTCTTTGAAAAAGCAAAAAATGGCAAATACCATAGAAGCATATCACACTCTTAGATATGCTGGAATACACATTTAGCAGATAACAGCCAACAGTTTAATTTTTTAGTTTAACTACCTTATAAAAATCCCCTTCGCATGGCATACAATTTACTTAAGTTCACACAATCTGTCAGTAGCAGTTTAATATGGGGTCAGTTCAGTCTCATTAATAATGAATGCACAGAGAAGGATTCACAAATGTATTTTGTGATTTATATATAAATGACTCTCTTCTCACAAATACATTTCGTTTTAAATAAATGTCATATAAATCCATAAATATATTAATTAAAACAATATTTGCAATTTTCATCAAAATGTATTTGTATGTTGTTACATTTATATACAAACTGTTAAACTTGAATTTACAAGACGCTTTTCATTTGTGAACTTGTTTGCATTTGTTCGTGAACTGTTAATGGAACGGGTTTAGCCGCAAGTGGAAGTTGGCGTTAGTTCTAACCAGGCTTAACCAGGTAAGCGCCGCTTTAATTAGCGAGTTTGGTGGAATACCCCTCAGGTGGGCCATGACCTAAAAAACATGAAACAGGATGCTTCAAATTCTTCTTTTTTCCCACACTTCTTTATTTAGACTACAAAAGAGAAAACACTGGCTGTTGTGAGTATAACAAATACGTCTTGCAAAGTACTTTATAGTAAATTAAAAAGACACAAGTGGTTTTCTGGTGTTACACCCAACCGACTGGGAAATATGCATGGTCACAGGTGGTCAAAACATCATGTGACCACCTGCGTGGTCACATGATGTTTCTCTCCATCACGATGTAACTCCAAAGCATGTGAAAAGCCTTGACCAAAACAAACATTAAAACCTTATTTTTATTTCAATATTAAACATGTTACATTTGACATTTCACAGCCAACAAAGAACTGAATTTACCTTTTTTTAGCTGGTACAGTAACTTGTTCAACATTCTAGCACTGAGAAGCAAGGAAAACCAGATCCTTTGGTCAACTTAAAGTTTACATATAATAGAAAAACAGTGGCATGAAATAGAAATGAATACATATCTGCATTAAAAAGTAAGAAACAGAGACAAATATGCTTTAACAAAACAAAACCTTAAAATATTATATATTTTATATATATATATTATATATTATATAATTATAATAATATATAATATTATATTATTATATAATATAATATTGTAAAAAAAAAAAAGTACCTATAGCACTCTGATCGTAGCACTGTTGCTCTTGAAGTACTACTTTACTCAGATGAGGACCTAACACTTGTTCTATTTTTAGCTCTTACTTTATCGGCATTGATACGTTGTGGTTTCCTTGTTTCCTTCTTTTGACAAATGTACTTATTGTAAGTCGCTTTGGACAAAAGCGTCTGCTAAATGACCTAAATGTAAATGTAAATGTTAACGAGAGTTTAGAGGAGGATGGGGGGAGGAGAAAAGGGCCGTTTAAGACGGAAGTTCTTGTAACTCTTTAAACGGAGGAGCTGTGGGGGCTTGAGGCGGCACTGAAGACATGTCTGCTGTTGGATCGGCCTGTTGTGGCCACTGCAGGGGCGGATCTAGAAAAATATGTATGGGGTGGCGAGAGGGGGGCAGGAATTTTTGAGGGGTGGCAACATATGGCAGATGTGTATATATACTGAATTTACTCACAGTTTGATGAGAAAGAGTATGTACACACTACATAAGGGCACAGCATGCCATTTACATTACATTTATGCTCTCCCTCCTCCCTATCTTGACCGCTGTGGTGTTCTCCCACCTCCTCCTGTCCCTGGTCGCCTTGGCCTTGGCCTTGTATTCTATCTCTGTCACCTTTCTGTTGCCCTTCTCTCTCTCCTTCCACCTCTTTTCTCTCTCCTTCCACCTTGTCCTTCTCTTCTCTCTCTCTCCTTCTACCTCGTATTCTCTCTTTCCTTCCACCTCTTTTCTCTCTCCATCCACCTCATCTCCTCCGTCTACCTTGCTCAGTTCATTTTCTATTTTTCTCTCCTTTCTCTTTGGTGAGAAAAAACTTGGTGGGCTGCCACTAGAGGATAATTGACAGGCGCTCTCCTTCATACAACCACGTGCACACTTCATGGCTGCACCTGATTGGACGAACGCTTTCACAGCTGTCCTGTCTGCTCCAGAGTTCACGCAGACCAACATGGCGGCTCGTTTGGAAACTTTCTCTTATTTTACGAAAATAGTTCACCGAAAGGTGTTTCTGAAAACATTTCAAGTGAGAAATAAGCTATGCAGTTGCTGAATCTGTCTTTATTTTAGATCGACAACATTCAGTTTAGAAGATTTTCGCGAGCGTTCCGGAGGCGGAGAGTCGAGCCCGGCGCCTCTGATAAGCATAAAGTAGATTCGACTTCAACTTTATGCAAATGAGGAGCGGCCAACTCGCGCGCCGTCTCTCGACATTCGTTGCGACGCTACCAGAATGCATTGCACGGCTTTTCACATAGTAGAATGGGACGCGGGGAAACACCGCCGCCTGTGGACATGTAGCCTACCTTCCCTCGCTTCGCGAATCGCGGCACTCAATTTTTCAAACAAAGCAGCGTCTTGCTGCTCTGACGTAATCTCGTGCTGCATTCACTGCAGTCGGACATTGGAAATTTGCGCTTGTAAATGTCAAATTGGACATAACTTTTCTTTGAATTTGTTGCTGCCAACTGGGGTGGCAGCAGGGGTGGCAAGACTTTCTTTTAGGGTGGCATTTGCCACCCTATGCCACCCCGGTAGATCCGCCCCTGGGCCACTGATTTCTAAATGCACTTGACGTGTCTGCATGTTGAGTGTGATCCAGTGCCGGGCATGCATAGGCACCTGAAGCTGCGGGTACAGGATTGGGTCCAACGGGGAAGGCGGGAGGAGGGAAGTCGCTGTAACTCGGGGCCCCGACGGCTCTGGCTGGATAAGGCCCCACAGCCTCACCAGGGTGAAGGGGAGAAAAGCCAGGAGGAACTATGACTACTGGAAACACCACCTCTGGGTCAAAGGCAAAACTGATGCCCAAACACACCTGAGAAACACAGACACATGCAGGCGTAAGATTTATCACCATGTATGGAACTACAGTAATTAAACTTGATCATGCTGTCTGATAAACATGATTACAGTCTGTTATCGTCCTGGAAATATTTATACAGCATTTTATTTCAACTCTATAAGCTGTTGTGCGGTTTAAATGTTTAATATTAAAAAGATTGTTGAAGCAAGAGAGTTGTCAAGAATCAACTGCCACAATGACTGAACTTCCAATATGTGCAAAACCAAAGCAATGATTTAAGTTCGGTGTTGCCGTAACGTGGCTTTTACATAATGACGTACCTTGACGTAATAGTCAACTGAGAGGATGTCACAATTGTAGATGGGGAAATTGGCATCTGCAGGAATCTTCATTTTGCAGGAGACCGTTTGCTCTGACAGAGAGATAGGATTCCCAACCATACTGCCCAGAATACGGACATGCTTTTTGGTGCCGTTAGCGACGCTGTACACTGTTCGCTGCTGTAAAATGTACTTGGGCCTCACTTTTTTTGAAGAGGAGTTGTTGATTTTGGCAACAATAGACAAAGTGTCACCTATCAGAAACAAGTTGTTTTTTATAGAAGGATGTCAACACAATAAAAAAAATATATTATGTATGTAAATATGTAGTAAGCTGGAGTGACTTTACCTGGAGAGCAAACGCATGTGTTAATGGTAGCAGTCATTTGGACCTGTTTTTTGGAGAAAACGCCCAGCTCTTTATCCACTGATCCAGACTGGGGTTCACACTAGAACAAATCATACAAACAGGCATTATTTCATATCAATGCAGCTACTCATATGACTGAAATCCAAAGTTCAGGATAAAATATGGCCATCCTGCTGTTAACCTTTGGATTAAGCCATCATTGACAGTTGTCACCATAAAAAGGAACTCTTTAACATCCCTCCCTTAAGAGGGTGTTGAGCAATAGTGTACTCTCTGATTCTCTCACAGGTTGTACTATCCTATCAATCAATTTCATACACTCCTCACGGCATCTACTTTTAGTGGAAGCCACACCACTTCCTCTTTATACAAACCCCCTTTGTGGTCTCTGTTTGTTCAACATTTAACATATTGTACACTTTCTCAGATTATGGTTGTACCTGCTCCCTGCCACCGATCATATTATCCTGTTGGGTTAAAATTTTCTGCCAGACCTCATCATGACACATTCTGTATACAACTGTTTCCACACTTAACTCTTCCCTCAACCTCTCTATTCCAATCATTCAGTTTTAGTCATCTTTAGTCACAGTAATTGTTCTCTTAAATATTTTCCTCATCCAAATATTACATTTTATTTAGAAAGTGTATATCAAATCCATAACATGTATAATTGCAGTCTCCCACTTACCAATACTTGGAGGCTGAGGTGTGACAAGGACTTAGAACCAAATTTGAACTCTTTTCGTTGCAGAGAAGACATCCGCCAGCTCCTGGCCAGCTTTGCTTCAAGCATGTAGACAATCTTTCCATTGAGCCCCTTGAAGGATGACGGCATGTCCCTGTAAGACAGAGCGGGCCCACAAATACAGTAATGTGTAAAAGCAAACATGTGACACAATATAGGCCTAAGATGCTAGAAATTCCCGCTTACCCCTGTGGGATTTGAACCCAGAACTTAAAGTGATGGATTCCTTGGGACAGCACAGTGCCTGCAGAAGAAGTGAGAATGATTATCGCATCTTGTTTTTACCGGACAGTGTCTTTTAGGAGCAAGGAAGTAGTGAGATGTGGTTCCAGGACGTTATAAACCATAATATACAGTATAGTGTACTGTACGGGTAGATCAGATTCATTTAAGATGCTTTTAGGGCGTCAACACTGGAAACTATTACCCAATTTTGATTTAATTGTGCGCATAAAACTTTATATAATGAGTTACATATTTAATTACATATAATTATTTGTCATTTTACATACATTTGTAATCAAAGAAAGCAGAAGAATACTGTATAAATATTATAGTAATATTACTCTACCAAAATTAGAAATAAATGTAATTTCCTATGATTGGCATCAGTCATAAAATAAAAGTTGGAGTTTTGTATACAATTTATATATTTAAAAGTTAGAAAGTTATGTGAAGTTATTTTCAATTAAATTATATTTATTTATTTATTTTACAATGTACCGTTGGCTTCTTCTGCAACCAAGATCGCCTTGAGTTTGAAGTATCTCATTTCCCCGATGTACGTTATCTTGCAATTCCCGAAGCCCACCGACCAGCGCACGCTCGCGTCGCCTTTGGCTTTCACGGTCAGGTACTTCACTTTGGTGTCTTTTGTCAAACTGAAAGTGACTGCGCCTTCGATGGTGTCTCCTTCAGAGAAAGTTTCCCCCTCGTTGAGAGCTTCATAAACCAGATTGAAGTCCTTTATCGGAGACATGTTGGACGTCCGTGTCCCATCTGTTGCTCCGCAGCGCGACAGCTGACTGACTGCGCTCCTGAGAAAATATCCTTTTTTGGGCTTTTAGCCCAAGCATAACTTGGGCTTTTAGCTTTTTGCTTCCGCGTCGACACAACGCAAGGGGGCTTGCGGACCCCTTACGTCACGCAAGGGCCTGACGTGCACCTCCCAAAAATCCTAGAAAATGCTAGAATAGATGCTGATCACATCACTGTGATTTGTGATTTATGCAGAATGTTATTGCTCAAATGTAGTTTGTATGTGTTTAACTGCAGCTTACATAAGTCAGACAGGAGGTGAAGTTTCACTAAAGTGACAGAAACATGAAGTCACACTGTATCATTTGTTTCAACTCTTGGTCCACTTTATTAACTACGACAACAGATCTTCCAGATGATAATGTTTATTGTTTGAGTTTTTCTCTACTTTTCAGAGAGGTGTTAATTCAACTATAAGTCTCTTCTTTCGGCTGAAGTTTGCATTGCTAAACACTCAACCGTGCACATGTTACTGGTCTGTACTGTTGCTCTGCGTTGTGTGGAAACAAGATGACTCCCAATAGCGGATGAAGCCTTTTATTCTGCACATGGGTCAGACACAAAACCAAAGTTGGTATGTGGATTCAGGGCCAGGATGCGTGCGTCATCTAAACAAAATAAATGTCAAATGACCAGTTGCACTTTCCCATACAAATGTCTTCCAAGGTCAAACGAAAATGCAAAACGAAATAAAAGCAACAATACAGAGTCAAACATCGCAAAAATGCGATTTATAATGACCTCATATAATACATTTAAAACGGAAAGTATCTGGTCTCATGCAATACAGAGTGAATATGACTTTTAAAGACTTTTATGCAGACCCACGAAATCCCAACCTACCTGCAGCATGGAGAATCTCTTCCTGCTGCAAATTACCCACAATCCAAACCTGTACAGGAAACTACAAAATAAAAGTCTGGACCCATTTCTGCAGGATTTAAAATAAAATTCATATAACTGTTTATTCACTCCGTTACACACACATTGACAGACACGTATAGTAAAACACACATTCATTGCCCAAAATCTGCACTCACTCCCTGGTATTACACCACTGCCTTACCCCAAGGGCAAACACAGCAGGTAGCCCATTGGCTAGTTAGCCTGCGGTTGACTGAGTAAAGACTCCATCCAAGAGAAGTCAGAGCTCAGTTCACGACATTGTGCTGTCAGCTGGCATTTTAACGTCGAGTCACTGTTGAATCAACGTCAGGTGCCAGCGTTGGTTAACCATTGGAAATTTCTTCTCAACATAGTTTGAAACACTATATATTTTTGTTACACTGTTTTCACTAAAGTATTGATGTGTTCAACAGTAGCTCCAGTAACACCAAACACCTTGAAATGGATACATTAACACTAAGTTACGAAACGCTGTATCTGTGATTGTCCTGAAACACGGTGCAAAAACTTGTAGTGCATGGCTCTCTTATTGGACATAATTCTATCTTTACTAGTAGTAAGTAAGACATAGCAATCATAAGAATGTTTTGTGTGATTACTAATCATGGTGAAGAGATCTCATCTACATTACATGGAAAGCACCAAATACACTGTCATTCAAATGTTCACAACATGCACCAATGTGTCAAAGCAAGACCAGGAAGAAGATTCATAAAGACATTTCACTGAAATAAGAAATCATGCTTTATTATTCGACATGGCTAAATCAATTGTGCCATTATTTCACACACAAGCAGTCTTTTTCAACATTACTTTTTATGAAAAACGTGTGTCGATGATGTCTAACCTGGAAAAAAACATCCCAAACAGCAACATTGAACACGGCAGGGCTTAAATCTTCTTGCTACTTCTTTCTGCCACCGCCACCCATCCTCTCTGGTGCATATTTCAAATATTGTGCCATGTTTTCTTCTACTTTGGTCATTGTTGTCGTAAATGAGCTCAAGACAGCATCTGAAGAGGGGGAAAAAACCAGCATATCAGTTATTAGCAAACGCTAACCTCTCAAATTAAAATATTTTGTTTTTAAAATGTTTCAAGTATATAAATTTGTATTTATCAGCGTGCAAGGTCATTGATTATCATGTGCTTGTGCGACCAACAAAAGGCAGTTGGTAGTACCAGTGCTGCCGGTAGAGAATTAGTCTAGAGCCCAGAATGGAATATTATATATTATAATATTAGAGCATGCTCTGTGGAGTCCTCCAACTAAAATTATTTTGCTTATGAATCATTATTCTACTTACTATATTCACTTATTTAAAACATTGTTACAAAACTACTATGTTAAAGCAAACTCAGCACAGATGATCTTGTAGAGATGAGTCTTCATGAAGGCAACCTTCCCACTTCTTCCTCTGAGGCTCATTATGGCCATCATTTTATTTGTCATAGTTCTCTGCCATGGTAAAACCTCCACAAAGTAGGCACGTGATGAGGACGAGGAGTTTGTAGTGGTCACCAAGGTGAACAATTGTCATAATGAAACTTTGCCAGCACTTTACAAGAGTCATTATTTAACCCTTTTGTTGTCTTCGTTTTTTATAGCACTTGTTGTCCTCAGGGGTCCATTAGCTACTACTAGCATAACACACACACAAAACAACACAAACAAAAGGCACTCCTGCTGTAAAGACATTACCTGGATGAAAACATACTGTGCACGCTCATAGGCCCCGTGCACACCTCTTCGTCTCGTCTGTCTCTGATCAAAATGTGAATTGCCCCATGAAGCTGTACTTATTAGATTAGTTTGAGTGTTTTTGTCTTGTACCCAATCAGGGAGAGGCATAAGAATATCTCTACAAATCTTTACCGCTGAAATTCATTGAATTACGTTTACGTCCGTTTAGCCTCCACTACAGCCCTGATTATGAGTACATTTACTTCTACTGATTCAATAAATCCAATAAAGCATATCGAATTGCGTTGAATTACATTGAACGTGTAATGGATTATTTCCAGAAGGTGGCAGCAATGCAACATAGCGGACGCCGGCTGCCGTAAAAAACACCAAAGAAGAAGAAGCAGCAGCAGCACACTGTCGTGTGTGTGGATTGTGATGAATGATGCGCTGTAGGGCTGAATCGTGGTCCACACACGTGTAGAACCAGTTGGAGGGTAGATGGGTCTGTAGCGAAGCGAAAGCAGACGTGTCGCGATTTGGATCGACATATCTTCTCTGGCTAAAGGTTTTGTGAACAGTTTTTGAACAGCGGCTCCGGTTGAGGAATATTCTGGTGAGTTGAAATGTGATGCCGTTGACTGAGGGGTTGTTGGCTAGCTAGCGCACTGTTAACCTGCAAGCTACGCAAGACTCGCGGTAAAAAGAAAAAAAAGAGAGAGAGAGAGTAAACCGTGTTGCATATATGTGTGAAGGTAGCAGTTTAATATGATAACTAGCTTACATTTCAGCTGTAGTTTCTCGACCCAAATGGAGTATTTATAATAATGCTGCTATAGTTGGTCAATTTGAACTATTCGTCTTTTTTTGCCATACTTTTTGTTCGAAAGTTAATCACAAGCCATCATTTTTTATATATTCTCATATTACGTGAGCTGCCCTTTGTGTTTACAGACGGCAACTTAAGTCAGGTATTGTGTTTGGTTCAGCTGAAGTTGAATTTGTCCACTCTACACCACATGGATAAAGAGAAACTCTTGTTTTCTGTGCCTGCTTGTGCGTCTCGTCCACCGTTAGCCTGAAGCTAGACTAGCCTGAAGCTAATTGCGCTGGTGTGATAAGGTCCCGTTGACTTCGTGGACGGTGATGACCTGGGCGAGCTGTCCTCTCTCACGCACATGGGAATCAGGAAGTTCCCACCTGCTCCACCCTTCCTGCGTGTGAAACTGATTGCTACCCCTGTGCCCGCATGGTTTCTGTGGTGTGATTTTAGTTTTTCTAATCCCATAATAATAAAGCTTAGTGATAGCTTTGCTATTGTTTTATGTTCTTTTAACATTTCTGAAAATGGTGAAGCCAAAACACAATTTCCCCCAAACAAAATACAATGGTTATGATGGCTTAAATCCTTTTTAAATGACTAGTTTTGCATTGTCTACAGTTTGATTTTGATCTGTCCTCCATCTCCAGATACCAGAGCACAATGATGAAGTACATCCTGGTAACCGGAGGGGTCATTTCAGGCATCGGCAAAGGCATCATTGCGAGCAGCGTGGGCACAATCCTTAAGTCATGCGGCCTGCATGTAACTGCCATCAAGATTGACCCTTACATCAACATAGATGCAGGCACATTTTCACCCTATGAGCACGGTACGCCAGTAGATATTGTCATTCAACACGTTTGGGAACAAAAGCAGCATTTTGTTGGGATTTCTTTTTACGATTGTGTCACGCCCGCTTTGTTCAGGGGAAGTGTTTGTGCTGGATGACGGGGGCGAGGTGGACTTGGATCTGGGGAACTACGAACGCTTCCTCGACATCCGGCTGACCAGAGACAACAACCTGACCACCGGCAAGATTTATCAATCAGTCATCAACAAAGAGAGGAGGGGAGACTACCTGGGCAAGACTGTGCAGGGTAAACAACCGTTGTTTGAGTTTTGTAGAGGGTGCTACACTGAAATAAATTGATAACCGATCATTTTTTTTTTTTCTCTTTCAGTGGTGCCACACATCACAGATGCCATCCAGGAATGGGTTATGAAACAGGCCAAAGTACCAGTCGATGACGATGAAGTAGAACCTCAAGTTTGTGTTATAGAGGTAAGTGGAGCAGATCATGTGATTGCATCATAATTTGCACCACCAAACGTTTATATTCGTTATTTTTCGTTCAGGGTTGAGTGCTGAGGTAAAGGCTGCCTTCTACCGCTAATGTTTGTGTGCGTGTTTGCAGTTAGGAGGGACTGTTGGAGACATAGAGAGTATGCCTTTCATCGAGGCCTTCAGGCAGTTCCAGTTCAAAGTCAAGCGGGAAAACTTCTGCAACATCCACGTCAGTCTCATACCACAGGTAAGAGAGAACGCCTCTAGCTCTGAAGTGGAATGTTTCTGCTGCTCTTGCAAAACAACCGGCTGTGAACCCACAAACACTTTATTTATCACAGAAGTGTATCTTATTCTCCGAAGGTACAGAACAACTGAAACGATTTGGTTTATATTGGTACTCAGAAAATAAATTCTCCATTTATGTTTAAACAACAAGATTTCCTCATGTCTAATTTTATATTTACGTTAATAGAATAGTATGTTATTTTTCCTATATGATGACAATCATATAATTTGAATGGCTATAATGGTGCCTAATGTGCAGTATTGTGCATGCAGCAGTACTATTTTCCCGCTCTTACTGAAGACCTGTTGAGTCATACACGTTGAGTTTATGAGATGCCATAGAAGTGGTTTATGGTTTCACTTCAGACGGATTCACTGTGGCAAAGCTGCATTTCCCTCTTCCTAAAAATACACTGGTTTCCGCAGAAACGGCATGTGTATTTTGTCAGTCATATTTCTTTCTTCTCAGAACTTTCTTATGTTGTCCTTCCATGAAATATCTCTGCCCGAACACCATCCGGTCAGGACTCCTTTGGAGCTCTGGATAATATAAAGATGAGAGTAATTTCCTGATAAAGAAATACTCCTCGCCTCTGCTTTAAAGTAGGACCTGAAATGTGTCACATTTTCTACTCTGAGACATTTGAGAAATGCAGACATTCTTTTTACAAACGTCCTGAATATAAATTTTTTGTAGAGTTAAAGTTTTGTTGAACATAGTTGGCAAGGACAGAGTAGTTCCTCGGACCTTGAGGGGACAAGTGACGGGTAAACAGACTTGTCTGCTTGGCTCAACAGTGTCACACATGAAGAAAGTATGGAGAGAATGCAGTCATAGTTTCCAGTTTGTTCACCTTTCACTGATACCTCTGTGGAAAAGATAGATATTCAACAGTGTCGGCGCTAGAAGATATACGATGATCCATCACTTTGTGTACTTGATATGTGGTGTCTCCTTGTGTCCATGATAAAACATGGTGGCAGGTGGTTTTAGATGAATTAATTTGGCTTCATGCCTTAGTGGGGAGTAGTGCTGAAACAATGGTTTTGATATATTTCCTTGAGAAATTCTAATTTCAGCTTCTAAAATTAGACATTTGCTACATTTCTGTATGGTGATGGGATTGTTTCTCTTCTCACATCCAATGCACCATAAATCAGAATTAATAGATGAATCATAAAAATGTTTGATTGATCAATGAAAATATATGTTCGTCACAGCCCTCGAGTGGCGTCATCTCCTATCTTTAGTGGAACAAACCCAATGTGAATTTATCATGACAGTGACTGAAAGGTGTTCAAAGTACCTTGCTGGGAAGAGGGAAGAAGCCCAATAAGGTTTATAACGCCATACTCACTAATTGTGACATTAGATCCACTCTACTGATTGCATCAGAGATGTTAGAATACAAATTCTGCTGCTTCTTCAGGTGTTAAAAAAAGGTACATTTTGATCCAAGTGTCTTGTGTCATGTTAGATGCTGCAGGTCCAAGTTCCTGATGAGTTCTATACAGTCAGTGTGATATGTATAATGTAATATCTCTTTGTTGTGTCCAGCCCAGCGCGACAGGAGAGCAAAAGACCAAACCAACACAGAACAGCGTCAGAGAGCTGAGAGGGCTGGGTTTGTCCCCCGATCTGGTGAGTCACTACATCCTCCTGTAGTTCCATTTTGTTCATATTGCATTGTATACAGTTGCATCCATATGGTGCTCAATTGGTATTACAGGCACTAATGTGAGCCAGAAACCACCAGCCTCTAACTTTGACAGACAGAATAAGCCAAACCAAGTGTTGATTGGAAGCCAATCCATCGGTGCTTCAAATAAAAGTGTGATTGTTGGGACAGTGGAGTGTGCTGCAGGAGGTTGATCTTTGTCAGCAGCATCAGACCTGCAGCAAACACCGTCTACTGCTAGCGACCGCAGCAAGGGTGTTCATCATCTAATATTATGTCTATTTTAGCAAACATTGAAATGCACTCAAATCATTTTGGGTCATCTTGTTAAAATGACCTGCAGCAGTCATTAAAGTTTGATCTCATCTTTGCCGACAGATCATGTGTCGCTGTTCTACGGCCCTGGAGAACTCTGTCAAAGAAAAGATCTCCATGTTCTGTCATGTAGAACCCGAACAGGTACAGATCAGTGACACCGGAGCACATTTGGCTTGTAGTCTTTGACGAAAGAGCCCCGACTCAAAACTCGTTGACCCGTCTCGTTCCAGGTCATCTGCGTGCACGACGTGGCATCCATCTACAGAGTACCCTTGCTGCTGGAGGCTCAGGGTGTGGTGGGCTACCTCAGCAGGAGACTGAATATGCCCATAGAGACCCGACCCAGGAAAATGCTGACTAAGTGGAAGGAGATGTCTGATAGGTGAGTCCTCAATAGAGGTCAAACGGACCTGCTATGAATTAAATAGGAGAGAAAGCTCTTTGTGACTGGATGGTTTTACTCCGGATAAGGTTTCAAATGGTTTATTAATGTGCACGCTTGTCTTCACAGGTCAGACAGACTGCTAGAGCACTGCTCTATAGCACTGGTTGGGAAGTACACCAAGTTTTCCGACTCCTACGCTTCTGTTATCAAGGCGCTGGAGCACTCAGCCCTGGCCATTAGCCATAAATTGGAGGTTAAGGTATGCACACAGTGTTGCTAGCCCATAATGTACATTATTATAACAGTATGAGCTTTCCTGTAGCAGTATGCACAGTCATCTTCACAGTTGGGTGATGATGACTGTGGTTGGAACATACAAGTCAGTGTAGTAGTGCTTTTTCTACATACAAGATTTCGGTAGGAGCTGCTCTTAGGTACTGGGAGTCCTCCATCCACTGTATAAATCATTCACTCTGCATCACAGTGACTGTATGTTGTCTAATTAAAGAGGACCTATTATGCTTTTCTGCCCTTTCCTTTAGTGTGTTATATATTTTTTGTGTGCATATAAAAGGTCTCCAGAGTTGCAAGGCCTAAAGGGAGTTAAATTGAAATCTTGCTTTTTCTTCCGTAAAGCAGTGATTTCACCAAGTAACGCACAAGATCGCTTCCTGTTAACTATTATTTGGCATGCCCTCAAAAAAATGCTAGGAAGTGTGATGCCGTTTTCTGCTGTGCAAACAAAATTGTATTTTATATTAAAGCATTTAAAACATGTTCTAGTAGTAACCTGAAATGCAAGAATGCACCAGAGAAGGAGTGTAATGGGTTCCCTTTTAAAGATATGACCCAAGCAGAAATATTGAGTTGAAAATGATATATGTATCCATCTATATATTGAACTGTTTGGACCTGCCACCTTGAGTTGATAAGTCTCTTCTCCTCAGTATATAGACTCGGCGTATTTGGAACCGAACACGCTGCAGGATGAACCGGTGAAATACCATGAGGCATGGCAGAAACTCTGCAGTGCTGAGTGAGTGCTGACTGCTGAGATGCTTTATTTCCGTGAGTAATACCATCTGGACATTGGATTTGTAGTTTGATCACGTGTGTTTCCCCCTCTCTGTTCTCAGTGGCATCCTGGTTCCAGGTGGTTTTGGTGTCAGAGGCACTGAAGGAAAGATTCATGCCATCAACTGGGCCAGGAAACAGAAAAAACCTTTTCTAGGTACAGGATAGCTGTCAGAATGGCTGAAGTCACAACATTGAGTATTATATGGCAATGAATACCCACATTTATAACTGAACACTGAACTTGACTGATGTCTGTGTTTGGGCAGGTGTGTGTCTTGGAATGCAGCTGGCTGTATGTGAATTTGCCAGGAACACGCTCGGCTGGACAGGTGATGGAAATGATCCTGTGTAGCTAAAGATAAATGTGCTCTGAAGTTGCAATGCCAGTTTACTATTTTTCCTGTTATTAATTCAGAAACATTGAGTACAACTTAGTATTCAATTCTGTGTTTGGTGGATTGGTGGGCTTTTGAAGAATTTGTTTAGTTCTTGCTGAATTCTTAATATTTGACTATTGCCTTATTGTAAACACTATACCAAACAATTGTGAAAGGAATGTCAGGGTTGATTGAAAATAAGTGATTTCATGACTTTATTTGTTTTGCTCTTAGATGCCAACTCAACTGAATTTGACCCAGAATCAACACATCCTGTGGTAAGGTTTGTCTTTAATTGAGACATTAATTTGATTTGAAACAACAACGTTGGATTGAGATTGTCACGTTCATCTCTGCAGGTGATCGACATGCCAGAACACAACCCCGGGCAGATGGGCGGAACCATGAGGCTCGGGAAGCGACGGACCATTTTCAAGACTAAGAGCAGCGTATTGCGTAAGAAAATAATTTGCGTTTGGCCTCGACGTTAATTGTGTTGTCATGTCTGCCCCGTGTTTATGATTTTTCTGCATTCCAGGCAAACTTTACGGAGATGCAGAATATGTGGATGAAAGGCACAGACATCGATTTGAAGTATGTTCAGCTCTTCAGATCATCAGTAACATAAACCACCTTGCTGACGGTGGAGTGGGTGTATTTTTTTTCCTAACTTTATTGTCCTTGTACAGGTCAATCCTGAGCTCAAGAGTCACTTTGAAGAGAAGGGCTTCCGCTTCGTAGGTCAAGACGTTGAAGGGGAAAGAATGGAGGTCATAGAGCTGGATGGTATGGGAGAGGAAATGTTGAATTGCTTCTTTTTGCAATAGTATTTTAAGGTTAAACAATTCTACTTCAACAGTCTGTTTACTTTTTGTAATGCTGTTTTCAGATCATCCATATTTCGTCGGAGTGCAGTATCACCCCGAGTTCACCTCTCGCCCCATTAAGCCATCACCCCCGTATCTTGGTTTGCTGCTGGCTGCAGCGGGGAAACTGCCGGGCTACTTACAGAAAGGCTGCCGCTTGTCTCCACGGTAAACATGCAGCATTGGGTTACATGTTTCTACTCATTGATAAGCTACACTTTTCATGACTAGATTAATGATCTAACTTCCGTCTTCCACACAGGGATACATACAGCGATCGGAGCGGCAGCAGCAGCCCAGACTCTGAGATATCAGAGTTGAAATTGCCTTCCATCACAAATGAATGACTTTGATACACAATGCTCATTGAAAGTTTCATCTTTTCAGAAGGACATGTAATTTTCTATGTTACCGCCAAACAGTTGACTTAGAGATGGATGAGCGATTACCAAAGCTTGCTTCACTAATGTGTAGTTTCAATACATTCAGGTTCTGTATAATGAAAACTGCTACTGATGTCAGAACTGTCAATTCAGATTGAAAGTGCTTCAGTTTTGCAACAAGGCACATTTGGGGGAGAGGGGATTATGAAACTTGTATAGTGATTTTTCCACCCAACAGAAATGGTTCATATTTACAATAAATGTGTTGACATGAGGTCTAAACTAGACATTTCATGCAGAAGTTATTGGATGACATTCATTTAAAGTAGCCCGTCTATCAAGTTCAAGCCTTCATTGCATGAAACATGTTGCTCTGGCCTTGAAGGGCGGTTGCAGTTAGTGGACTATTGACTGCAAGTTCATTTCCAGTCCTGAATTTATTTTAATGACAGAGGCTCAGGAATGGACTCATCCACTTGCACTATGTGGCCTTCTATTTGTCCATGGAATTATTACCAGTCAAAACTATCTGTATGTCCTTTAGAATGCAAGAGTAAATGAATAAAAGGAATTATCAATACTTTGTTTTATTGGCTTTATTGACAGTTAACAGTTATTCCATCACAACTTTAACTGCATGTTCCTGCTGCAGCTTCAATCTCAACAAACGAGTTGTTTCAGCAGCGTTGCCACCTCAGACCACTTGCACAGGTCTACCAAGAAATTTGGGTTGCTTGGTGTACCCAGACAGCCGGGAGTCACTCGCCGACCACTTCACTGGACCTGAAATGAATAAAAACAAACTTAATGCAAGTCAGAGCTCTTTTTGTCAGAGTACATTAAAAGGCTGATCTCAGTCCCATATCCGCGAGTTTCATCCAAACAGTCCTCATTGTACAAGTAGTCATCATTGATCAGAATAGATTTATGGTTACATTAATGTTAACATACCTTCATTCCAGGAAGGCATTGGCACCCACAGCCCTAGGATACCAGACTGCAGCTCATGAACCGATTTATGCCTACACAGGGAACAAAAAATAAAGTTACTCAAATGTGGCACATTAATCACTTCTGATCTTTTAAGCAGGAAATCTGTTGGACAGTTGAGTGGCTGCTGGTGGCAAAAGTGGCCACAACAGTCAAAGACCACCCCATTCTCTTGCATACACTTGGAGAACCTAGAGCTACAAACAAGCCCCGGTCCTTAGGATAGCATGCTGTCAAGACAATCATTGAGGGGACAGCCAAAATAAAAAATAACTAAAATTATAAAATAACTTACCATGATTTGAGACCTCATTATGTCACTTCAGGGTCAGCCATGAGGATCACCTGCAGGGAACAATTCAGTCTGTTATTTAACTGCATTACCACTTTATGAAAAAAATAATATTTGGACATGTGGCTCAGTTGCGTAATTGTCTCAATCATGACTTTAATCAGTGAGGGCAAGTTTGTAATCACAGCCAGAATTAAATACATCCAACATGTGGCTCAGAAAGTACCTGCAGGCGATGGCGTCTCCAGGTTTTGCCTTTTCATCTTCAATATAACCCCACTTCCTGTAGAAAGGAGTACAGTGATTAGTTAAGACAAGGAGCAGGTCTCATATGATATTGATCATCACACTATGATTAAGGCCAAATGTCCTTCCCCTTAATGTTGCTGAAACAGTTATTTTCAAATTGAACAGCGACCGTCGGTGAAAGTGTTCTTCTCGGCTGCCTGTTGACCGTTAACTGCTACAGAAAGAGCATAAACGGCTTCGATAGGAGCCTGGCATACAGAAACTGGCGTACCGATAGAAACACATACCTGTGTTTGCAGACGCCATAGTTGGAGGCCAGGCTGAAGTCCTACTGCGCCCTGTAGAGAAGAATAAGTCAATGCATGTTCTGGGGTGCTGCAACAGTCAAAACAGTACAAATCATTATTTTATACGTTACTAAAAAGCAGTATATGTGGTCAGTGTTGAATGGTCGTTTTGTGCAAACACGCTAAATGTTTCACATAGTTGCTTTTGAACGGTCCGAGATTGCTTGCCACGTGGTTGACACATTGCCGCTAAGCGAACATTGAGATACGCAGTTAAACGTTATCCCAACCACGTCTAGCATCAGCTTTATTTCAACACGGGTAGAAACAATGTAAGGTATTGTATACGTATAACGCAGTGTCGTTACCACGACATAGTCACGCTACCTTAGCCGCTTGACTACAGCAACTTAGCTACATAAGCTAACACTACTTTCCTTATGTTACTCACTAGCGTATTTTAGTACCGGCTAACCAATAACGTTAACATTGTTAGTCACTGATAGGACGTAAATGCGCGAGGTAGCTATCATTTAGCTGCAAATAGTTTGTAATAAATAAGAATAGCTGAGGCCTTACCGAGATGCTGCGTTAGCTTGAACTTTCGCCCGTCGGAGACTTGAAGAGGAAGAGACTGACTGGAGCGTCTCGCGCGTTTATATACGCTAGCGCCGAGCAGCAGCCCGCTGACTGGTCTGCATAGCTCACGTGGACCCTGTTGCATGACGGGATATGTATTTGTACAAGCGTTTCAGGAGTTCCTTGCTGTCTTTTTTGTTTGTTTAATCGCCACTGAGTCCTTTTAATACACAAACAGAAATGTAAACATTTCACTAAACATGTTTGCGACACAAAGAAGTCTAAAGGTGAATGCGTGTGTATAAATATCGTATATAAAGAGAGAAACATACACAATCATGCCATGGCTGGAACCTTTTTTAACCTATACTTCAGAACCACGGACAGCAACCCGCCTCCTACCACTCATCTGGCGCTTGTGGTTTTGAGATAACAACAGTGTCGTGCTCCAAATAGACTGTTGCGAAATAGTGTTTAGATGACCACGACGATACTTTTAATTGCACTGAAAGAATCTGCTCGAATTTGACGCCACACGGGCAAAAGTGGTAGTAGTAGCCTATAGTAGGCATAGCAGACAAAAATCTCCCTGTGTAGCCTTACATTTACATTTACATTTAGGTCATTTAGCAGACGCTTTTGTCCAAAGCGACTTACAATAAGTACATTTGTCAAAAAAGCCTTGGTGTGCATGTATGAAAGTACTGAAATTCCTGCAAACAAAAATAAGCATCTTAATGTGGCGAAATTAAGAGATTACACATGGTACTTCTAGGAAAACCTAAATGATGTTTGCTCATACGGCTTAAAATCCCACCATGGCTTATCCCCTCTTTCATAACACAGCCTGCAGTTGCCTATATGTTTATTGTTGTAATATCGCGCGTAGTAGGGCATAGGTAAATCTATCACATGATTGCTGCGGTCGCTCTGCGCTCCGCGTCTCTTCCTGGGCAGAAGGCAAGGCAGCAGCGGCGGCAGCAGGAGACGCAGCAGCAGCAGCAGCAGCAGCAGCAGCCGGGGCTTCATGTAAACACGCCGCGTGCAGGGCTTTGTCTCGCGCACACGAACGCATTCCCCCTCCTTCTCGTCATGCCATGGATATTTTGTGGCAATATCAGTTCAGGATCATTTTGCTCGGGGATTCCACGGTGGGGAAGTCGTCGCTGCTGAAACGCTTCACGGACGGAATCTACAGCGATGTGGCGGATCCGACGGTCGGGGTGGATTTCTACGCCCGCTCGCTGGACATCGAGCCCGGGGTGAAAATCAAGCTCCAGCTCTGGGACACGGCCGGCCAGGAGCGATTCAGGTACGTGACACTATACAAACGTCCGGCTTTCGTGTGGCGTGTGTGCACGAATTGAATGCAACGATCATTCTTCCGCCGAATAGACTTGGTCGTTAAATAACGGAGAGGCCTTGGTTGGCTGTCGTGTTTGGCTGCCATTGTGAGACTGAAACCCCTTAAATTGAATTAAGCCCGTGACCTCTCTCATTGTGTTATAATGGAATGAGTGTAGACGGTGGAGAAAAGGGCCAGGAGAAGATAATATAGCGTAGGCCTCGATTTGATGATGCCCTGGCCTATATAAAGCCCTGAAATGGAGCTGCATCATTGCGTTCATTCACGGATGATGGACAGACAGCCTCCCTCATATTCAGGCCCCAGTTTGATTCCCTGATATACTGACGCCACAGTCTCCCGGGCAACAGGATGGATGAGAACTAACCAAATCTTTTTCTTGCATTCATCTGCCCTGTTGCTTGTTCCGTTTTATGTGTCCATGCTGTCATGCATCATTTCCCTTCAAGCACATCAGTGTGAGGAGGAGCAGCCCCTGCTGTTAGAACTCCTTTCCCTGTTTGAAGACAAACCTTCAGAGGGTGTTTTCCTTCAGGCTTCACCACACTTTCACTTCTGTCTTAACTGGCTATGGAGAGTGTTTATGAAATCAATCCTCACATTTCTTTCTTTTTAAACCACCAAGAGCACAGATTAGGGGTTGTGTAAGTGGATCTTTGCAAGGCCGGCCTGAGGATATTCAGCTTGACTGGGACTTGACTGCTGACATGACGTACTTGAGAGTCGGCTCCCTAAAGACTTGGCTTGTCATTTCAAAATTCAAAGCTTGGTTTTGACCTCTTAAATTCCAGAACAATACAAAAAAGGCGCTGTGTGACCCATATACCTCTGTTTAATATTTAGACCTAATTGAGTAGACTTGGTTAAAAACTGTCCTTTAAAGGAAACCCATTTCAGTGGTCAGCATGCAGTGACCTGAAAGACTTAGCTTCACGAGCTGCTTATTGAGGCTTGAATCTTGACTGCGACTTGTCTCGGCTGGCGTGACTCACTTTGAAGGGAAGCTGACATGAATTTGTCTAGAGTGACTGGACACTTAAAACACTTAATATATTCCTGTCTACACCACAAACACTTAGCTGGAGACGACTTAACTTGGACTTTTCTTTTATCACTCCAGACTTGTCTCAGCTGACATGAGCCTTTCTCCCAAATACTTAAACACTGTCAGAAAAGTGGGAAACCTGGAATGTCACAGTTGTTCTGAAGTGCCAAATCAAGATACATTTTGCCTTGAGTAACTAACATGTCATTCGTCTCTCTGTACCCACCAGGTCCATCACAACATCATACTACCGCAACTCCGTCGGTGGACTGCTAGTCTTTGACCTTACCAATCACAAGACCTTTGAGCATGTGAGGGAGTGGCACAAGGAGGTGAGTGAGCACATCCTGCCCCACCACATGGTCTACATCCTCATCGGCCACAAGAGCGACCTCAACAAGGACCGCAAGGTGAGCCGGGACGAGGCGGAGCAGCTGGCGGCTGAGATGGGCATCCGCTACGTGGAGACGTCGGCCAAGTGCAACAGCAACGTGGACCGGGCCTTCGAGCTGCTGACCAGGGACATCTACGAGCTGATGAAGATGGGGGAGATCGTCACCCGCGACGGCTGGGACGGGGTCAAGAGCGGCCTCACCGCCAAGGTCCTCTACCCGACCGACGACGACGAGGAACTGGCAGCCGGCGTCCCCGCGAAGGGCTGCCACTGCTGACTGTGAACTCTCTGTGTCCAAACACTGTCCCCTCACGAGCTCACCTCGTGTCACGGTCGTTTCATCGAAACCAAGTCACTCAGGCCATCCATCACTTCCTCACCTTGTGCGTCGTGACCTCTCTGTGTGTGGGTTCTTTTCTAACAGGGGGGTGGGGGGTATTGTACATCCCAATGTGTATCTTAACAGGAAAGTCGTGTCTGTAAAGCCATGTGGTGTAGAGTGATGGCTGGTTTGGGCCTCGTTAGGTGATCGGGCCTCGATACTGCTTTTACACAGCCGTGGAGCTAACGGACTACTGACTATACTGAAGGTACAGACACATTTCATACAGCACCGTTGTGGGTTTCTATCTGTCAAAGTTTGTGCGATGCTTTGCCTGCAATCTCTTGTGACTGTCTTATTGTAAATAATAGTGCAAAATCTATAGAGACGAAAGCTAAAAGGCCGCTGGAAGCTATTTCATTGATAGTGTTAACAAACACAGTGCACTCCACGATTAGTGTCACCGTATTAAATCAGTGTGCTTCTCCTGCTACTGTAAGCTGTATGTGCACTTGCGCCAAACTGACTTCAACATTTGATCATTCTGTGAATAGATGAGCAATGATTTTGTAAAGATAGATTATTTCTAGTTAAGGTGTATACATAAAGATGGGCCATTGTAGTAGGTGGTCTCATTTATATTTATATATTGTATTCGTGTCATCTCATCAACAGGAGGAAGACATCGAGCGTGTCTCCTCTCAGTCATCACTTTAAGTCGTAGTTATTTGACTAAGAACAGAGGGATGTTTGGACTTTACCGGCAGACTTCTGTCTACAAAACCTGGGAAACGTTTGTCAACCCCTGATATGTCACATTAACTAGCATAAGCTAGTAAGCATTTATTTCAATCGTTCTTTTAATAGCCTACAGTCCTCAAACCCACTACAGCTCAGCAGGGAATGTGCCATGAAGCCACAGAGCCCTGCAATGGGTTTTGGCAAAGAAACCTTGGCTATTGCCTCTCTCACTCATATTTCCTGTCGCATGTTTCCTGCCCGACAAAATGCTTGATTTAAGAATAGTTCAACATTTTGAGAAGTAAGCATTTACACTCTCTTTACAAGAGTTCAATGCTAAAATATTTCTGTGCTGCCATGTGTGGTGAATTTATGCCAAAGCTAGACGAGTCCTCTGACTCCAGCTCCACATGTAATGCACAGACCTGAGACTGGCACCACCTTCTCATCTAACAACAAATAAGTGTGTTTCCCAAAACGTTGAACTATGTCCTTAATGCAAGCAAAATGCCTATTCTTGGTCTTCAAAATTTGACACAAAAGCTGGCTTATGTCCGAATTTGTTTGTTAAAGGAGCAGTGTGTGGAATTTAGTGGCATCTAGCGGCATTGTTGCAGATGGCATCTATTCCTGGTAAACCGTCATCAGGTTTAAATATACCACAGAGTGTACACTTTTTGTTCGTTTGACAATCAGATGTTAACATTTTTGTGTGCTTGCCACAGGTGAGGACTTCATTCATCAGGCTAAATGTCCTTCCAACATCCAAGACCACCATTCGACAACCAGCCTGACTGTGTTTAATACTAACTACCTTTCTCACTTTTGTCCCCTCGTCTAAACAGGGTTAAATTGTATGATATTCTTTAAATTTGTATGTTAATACTGTGCTGTTAGCGAACTGTTCTTCAGTGAGCATTATTCCTATTCCTGAGCACGGCACACATCAGAAGGGTCGTTTGCACGGGGAGAAGACGGCAGCGGCGTAATGCTCGACATCCTTGCATTTAAAGGACAACTTTGGGAAAATGCCGAGAAGAAACAGCTCTTTGAAAGACTCACTCCATGGGAAGAAATTAGCTTATTGGTCATCAACTATTACTGCAAGCCTCTATATCCAGCAATGAGTTAGACATTTAATAATAACATTTACAAACGCATTTGTAATCTTACAAACCATCTTGTGCAATGACTACAATAATGATGGTGACCATACCCTTCAGTCCAGATCAAGCCTCTCTTTCACTGTTATTTCAAAGGAGTGGTTCAACATTTTGGGAAATGCATTTATTTGCGTTCTTTCTGGAGCTGCTGAGAAGATTGATACAAAATAAGGTTGTAGGGGGAAGTTGCATGTTGGAACTATTTCATGGCAATCAACAGCCAGGCACAAGAGCTTTACAAGGTCTTGCCGTGAGGATGCCAGATCTGGTCTCGAGCCTGCACAGACCTGTACTGAAACCTGCGCTCACCAATAGCATGAACTAGAGGTACTGGTAGGAATGTAGCTAAGCTAACTAAATCTTGGCTCCCAACACACAAACATGAGCTATATATCAACCTCTCCATCTCTCAGTGAGAAAATAGATAAGTGCATTTCCCAAAATGAACTATAACTTCAATAGTGTGTGTATTTTTTTATGTTGTTCACAGAAAAGTAACCCATTAGGGTTTCTGTACCAGAAAACATCAGCAGCTGTTAGGCCTGCAGGATGGTACATCACACACAACTGTTCCGCTCTTGAGCCCCATTGTTGCATTTCACAGCTTTACTGAATAAATGTTATTTATTTTACATTTGATGTGATTTTATTGATTGCTTAAAAAATAAATAAATGTACAATGAATAATGTACTTTCAGTGTGTGTTTTTTATGATTATTATGTACTAGTTTGGTGCTAGATTGATGACAGGAGGGAATATGAATGAATGATGGCCATGTTATTACAGAGACCAAGCCAAGTCCAACACTTTTATAAAAAATTAGAGTTTCATTAGGCATGATTAGTTGCTAATATTGAGATCTGCTACTATCCAGTCTGATGGGAAGAAAGGAAAGCAATCCAAAAAATTAAGTTTATATTTATAGCACCAAACAAATTCTACATTTATTTTAAGCTGAACATTAAATTGACAACAAAATTTAATTCAAATATAATAACGGAATTTGGTATTTGTTCCTAATAATAATAATAGAAAAAATGTAGGCTGCTCTGCTATTTCCCTTCATTCCATGAACGCAGCACTAGTATGAAATGCGCATGGCAACCAATGAGAGCCAACAACTCTACGCCGCTTGGTCCGTTTTACCCATCATGCTTTTCGAGAGCAAATTTGCGCATCCAAATGTGCTTAAATGTCTACAAATATTCACTATTGTCTACATATTTTGAATAAGTATTGTTGTCTAACATGGTTACTGTGCAACGCACCACAAAGCGCTCATCGACAGATGTAATGTTACGTTTGTCGAACCCCTGAGTGAGGGGCATGTTGCCATAGGTCATATTGTGGGACGTTCAAGTGAAGCGTTAAAAAGGGCTTCTGCTGTGTTTAGCACAGGAGGGGTGGGGCTAACCACTCCTTCTGCGGAATCGCCATCAAGAGATTTCGGAAGCAAAATTTTTTCACCAGGGGCAGCTAGTGATCGTTCGTCCTGGCGCCCCGTCTTTACTTGTAAAAATAAAGTTACTCTTTGAGCTCGAATACATGAGAGGTGTTTAAACCGCATGCACTAAAGCGACACAAGCCGTCTCGCGGCCACATCTCTGACTTAGAACAATTCAGGATCAATCTTCTTTATCTATCGACACTTACTAAGGATGGCTTCTGCAACGAGCTCAATGATTCCTCACAACGTTAAGCATATCTGATAACTAGCTGTGTGAAAATATGTTGGAAATACACATTGTAAGATGCCTCCTCGCCCTCCGGATAACCTGTACGCTCTTTGGAACTCCACAGGCAGCATTCACCAACGACAACACAGATTTGGCTCCAAGCAGAACGGACACAATCTACGAGATGCATCTCAATAAACAAAGCATACGCAAACAAATATGAAACAGTCCACACTCTGTTACACACAAGAGAGTTGCAGTCGGTAAAATTAGTTGCAGATTCATTTTTGCCAAGTGTACGAGAGCGTGATAACAAGAAGAGCGCCGAGCAGCAGGAAGTCAAACTACATCAGCGAAGTGCGCATGCGCCGCAGCTCTCTTCAATCTAGGGCTGCGTTTCTCTTCATAAAACGGTAAGGACAAGGTATTTTTTTAAATATCTGATTTTAAATATGCTTGGCTGAGAAATATCAACCGTTCTCACGACACTGGCGGCGGTTTTGACCGGGTGTTTCGGGCGCGTCGCGGATGGGGCTCAGCCAGCCAGGCGCTTTCAGAATGGAGGGGCAACGCCGCCGCCGTGCCGTTGTTTGCTGTACGTGCCGCCGCACAGGGAGACGTCATTTTGAGGGGGAGCGGAGAGTTAAAATGCAGAGTTACGAAGGGACGTACGGTTCAGAGACAAGCGGCACGTAACCGTCACACTGTAAATGCAAAGCTTTACCCGTCTCGGGCAGTATGGTTCACAATACCGTTCAGACTGCCACATATATAGTTACGCCCTTGCGTTAGCCATAATGGCTACCGCCAAGCCGAGTCTGACTAGCTGTGTGAAGATCTCAGCAGCGAAACGAGCATTCAACAGCCCACGGCGGTCGCGATAACCCACTTTATTTTGGGAAACGGGAGTCTTTTTCTGTTAAATAAAGCGGACGGACTTAGCTCGAGCGTTGCCGTGAATGGGTTTCTAACCCCACGTCCGTTAGCATCGCACTGAATCACGCAGAACAGCGGGGTATATTCACTAAAGCACGCGGGAGAAAGCTCACACACTGTCCGTTAGCGTTACCGTTACAACTTGTTAAACAATCTGACATTTGTTAAGTGTCACTGTGATGGCACTTTGCATAGATTACTCCGCGACAGCACGGTTAAGGATACAATACCAGTCAATACGCTCAATGCTTTGTATAATTGCTAGAATATAACTTTATATTATTCATATTAATGCATTTGTGCTTTTTTAATATATTGACCATGGCTGTTACTTTCCCAGCTGATAAGAGAACATTAACATTAAAATGACACATTTCCAAATAAAGTTTGTTTTTCTTTCTGTTTGGAGAGAGTGAAACATAGCTAACAACACAAACAAGGTTGTAATACGTTTTATTTCAACATCCCCAGTCTTACTATGTCATGTTATGTCTACATTTGGGCTAAAAGTTTCAGTTAACTAGTTGCCTAACTTAACATTAAGTTAACCAGCTATCCTAATGCCAGGCTATTAAAACTAGATTTTGGGTTCTGATATCATCCATTTAATCCATTTTTAAAAAATGTGTTCATCCATTTTTTCCCAGATGAACAAAGTCCTGGATAGCTGTTACACGAAAGCAGCCCCCCTCTGTAGTCCGCTGCGAGTGTGATGGCGACTACAGACGAGGTCGCGGTGTCCATGGCGGAGGTGGTGATGGTGAAGTCCGAAGGGGAAGGCGACCCGGATGACCCGAACAAGACGCAGGTCATCCTCCAGCTCCAGCCAATCGCCACTGGGTATGTGCTGAGGCCGGGTGCAACGTGGACTGAAATCACGGTTCAGTCGGTTCACTTCCAACCACGCAAACAAACTGGTGCCAGATAATCAGCCACAATTAGGTTTTGATTACAGTGGGATACAGAGTGCCGCACATGATGTCTAGTTCACACTGTTAACTGTTCAAGGAACATTATGTGAGAATAATTATACCCTGTATAGTGGACTCAAAGCATCCCACAATTCATCTTGAAAAGCAGCGTGCAACCAATAACCGTCACTTACTGAGCATTGTGTACCATCATGCATTCCTCTAGGAGAATGACGAGAGCAGAGAGTGTAGCGCAATTGAGACGGATCTATTAGTTGTGGTGCGAAAATGAGTAGAGCACTGCATCATAACACAGACGTTCACAAAGTGCTTTGAATTTAGTTATTCATTTGGGAAAATACCCTTTTAGCTCCCACATTGACAACAGGAGTGTATGCTGCTCCTTTCGTTGTTACTTTTCACAATAAAAGCCCTCGACATGGACATGGCATTACTGGGGAACCAGGCGGACTACTAAAAAAACAGAATACCTCTATACTTCCAAGAAGACATTTTGAAAATGCCAAATGTTTTTTGTTGTTGTTTTTTTTCCAGAGCTGAATCTGCTGAAACAGATGCAGCTGTCATGACGGTTGAAGCGCAACCTGGTAAGAGATTGTCGGAATAAGATTTAGTGATGCTTTTTTCCCACCAGCCTCCTCAAGTGTAAACGCTTTGTGTATCTTTCCATTCTTTCAGAACAAACCGATGGAGACGATGTTGAAATTGGCTGTCCCATAACATGCGGCGACAGTAAAGCCGTGTTGCTCGTTAAGAAGTTTGTGTGTCCAGGAATCAATGTCAAATGCGTGAAGGTTGGTATTCCTGGTCAGCGTTACTGTACTGTACGTTACTGTACTGTACGTTACTGTACTCTACGTTACTGTACTATACGTTACTGTACTGTACATTACTGTACTGTACGTCGTTCAATAGTCGGTCACATACACTACATCCAACGTGTCAGGATCACATAGCATTATGCTGGTTACATTTATAAGTTGGCATGTATTTACGATGGCTGCCCTGACTAATTATATATGATAGTTTTTCTCATTTATGCTTCAAGAGTTTTTAAATGAATACCGGTAGTATTTTTAATACTATTATCAGTCATAGTTGATCAAGTTGAACCTGTAAAGAGCAGTTAAGGACAACAAATGCTCAAATCCAAGGTACGAAGGCTCACAAAAGAAGTACAAAAAAGTGTATATGAGGCTGTAAAAGCTCAGGTATGAACGTTTGTTGGTGGACCAGAATATTACCGTATACGTAGGACATTCACTGAGGTAAAATGATACATTTATATCTATTTTATTATATACACTTGTTTTTGGCATTTTGCTTTAATTTGATAGTGACATAGAGATACAGAGAGGACATGCAGGGGGAGAAAGGGTGATGTAAATTAATGTTGATGTGATTGTATGGGATTTGTTTCAACCATTAAGCTTCCAGACTCACTCACTCCAAAAAAATATGTAGTATTTATCACAGGAAAACATTGAAAACGTTGCACAGTGTTGCTGTAATTCAGGCAATAGCCCAAAAACACACACAAATAGCATCAACATATGAAGGAAAAACAGGCCTGGTAGTTGAAACAAAATGGCAAGCATTATATCAGTATTCCAATTGTCAATATTATTATGTAGAACATATTTTACAGCAGTAGTATATTGTATCCAAGTCAAATACAATCACGGATTCATTTTATCACCAGTCAATCTTCACGACTCATAGATTTATTTATGTAATTTTTATTGCAATAATCACTCCATGAGGGTATAAAAATACTTACAAATTACTTTTATTTAAATTAAAGGCCGGTATTAGCAAATCAATATCAGACATATGAAGTACAGTATGTTATTTTTAGTTTATTTTTTTTCCTGGTGGTCATCTCTTCACTTGCATGAAGTGAATTCATTGTGGTTTCTGAATATCTCTCCACCAGTATGAAGACCAGCTGATCAGCCCGAAGCAGTTTGTGCACATTTCTGGAAAAGCCACTCTGAAAGACTGGAAGAGAGCCATCAGGATGGGAGGAGTCATGCTAAGGTGGGGGGGGGCCTGCATAAAATTCCCAGTTCTGGTTGCTTGCACAATACACAATATTATAATTCATTACAGTCTGCATGCACACTCTTCCATATTTATTTCTGCTGATGTAACGAGGAGAAATGTGATTCGTACATCTTGAATAAATATCCAAAACCATGACGAGATAAAACATTCTGTGCGTGAGCTGAACTAACCATCACTTCGGGGCTGTAAATGGGATGATAATTATTATTGATAAATTATGATGATGGGATGATTAATTATTATTTTTAACTACACCTCCTGACTCTTCTATGGATGTCTAATACACATGAAGCATTCTGAAAAGGTATCATGTCGGGTTCATCAAATACTGTAACTGCTCCATACTTCATGAAAAGGAACTATTAAAGTAAATAAGGTATTCCAGAGGTCTTAACCTTAAATCCTCCTTTAGTTTAAAGTGACTGTAAGTAACATAAAAAGGTCTTGCTTGCAACCCCATCAGCTTTGTGGGGCTTTTTGATTTACTGTTTGAAACCCTTCTGCCCTCCAGAAAAATGATGGATTCAGGTCAGCTCGACTTCTACCAGCACAGCACCCTGTGCACCAACACATGTCGCAGCACCAAGTTCGACCTTTTAATCAACAACACGCGGTTCCCTCCTGACGGCTCCGGACTTATCACCCCCACATCCTCTCAAGGTGAGAACGCACCGAGGCTTTAGCAATTTTGTGTAATTATGTCATAAATTTGAGTAACAAACAAAAATTGGGAAACACATTATCCATGTGCAAGTTGTATGTTTGCTGTTTGACCCTTGTTTTTACTTGGCTTAGTCATGCAGGCTTTAACTGATTCTGGGGCGTGACAATGACTGGAGACTTGCTGAACTCTCTTATACCAGCTGGAGGAAATACTTCAGTTATACAGACTTCCTTCCGACCCGCACCGCTACGCTCCTTTTGTTATTCCTCTGTGACACTGAATGCCTCGGCAGGAGGCGGGATGTTTTCGGGTTATCTCTCCCTCTGCCCATTCACCGGTCCAACCAAACCTATCTACCGATGTCATAATATAATAGGATTAAATGATGAAGTGATGACATTTTGGACAGACATGGATCTAAACGGCAACTTGACTGACTGGTGGACACAAGGCGGAAATTCAAGTATTGATTTTAGATTTTAAGCCCCAGCTCTGCTTCCCATTGGAAACACCGCAAAGCAATGATGACTGACGAGGCGTTTGAGAGTGTTAACTTGCCCCGTCTGACTTTTGCTGTTTTTCTAAACAGCCCTTTATTTAACTTCAATCAGGTGACCCTAGTTCCAAACTCTTAAGCTGCAGTATGCTTCACTGTTGTGTCCACTTACTAGAAATGAATACCCACATGTCAGCCAATCAGAAACGATTTGTCAGTGACCATGATACAAGCAAGTATAACTGGCATTGGACACACCAGAAACATGGTAATGTTTTAGTTTGTCCACGTTAAAAGAATAATGTGTGCTCTTTTTCTGTGTGTAAATTGCAGCTCAGGTGGTCATGGGTAATGGTGGAACAGTGGGCGAGGACAGAGTGGAGGTTCTGAGTGGGAAGATGGACTGGATTTCAAGCTCGCTGGAGGCTGCAGAGAAGAAGGAATCGAATGAGATCTCAGGTCAGAGAAAGCACACATCCCAACACACGACCATTCATCTCACGATCAAGTTAACTCCAGTTGGAGATCAAACACACACAAACACACCAGTGACTTGGGTGTGTTGTCTGTATGTCCACAGAGGACACGTTGAACTTCTGGAAGGGCATCGCCGATGTGGGTTTGCTGGGTGAAGTGGTGACCAACATCAGCACGGAGCTGCTGGAGCTGCTGAACGGCGTGCAGCAGCGGCAGGAACCAGCTGGTGTACAGGACACGGGTACGGAACAACGCTAATGTGTGCTGGCTGCTGGCAAAGCGTCATCCTAAGAGATCATATGTAGGACTTTGGGAGCTGCTCTAAGATGCACGAACGGGAAAGAAAGGAACAAATTCAGCTGCTGTTGGAAGCAGATGGAGGGAAATACCAGAATGATTTCAGTAGGGCTACTGTGGGTTTCTGTAACAATACTGACTGAATAGTTAATGATTCAATGTTTACAACAGCTGAATTTGTTCCTCCTTTCTGACTGACCAAGTGACCCTTTGATTGATTGCCGCACTGATCCCAGATTCCTGTCTGGTAGAGGTGGCGGTGCTCAGTAACCTTGCCCAAGTGTTCGGCCTGCTCGACTCCGTCAAGAAGATGCTGGAGAGGAGGAGGCAGCAGACGGATCCCAGCCAGGAGCAAATCCTCAGCACCCTCACCAGTGAGTACAGAACCAAAACAAGGTTCCACTTCAGGAGTAGACACGTTAAACTGCAATCACATTCACTAAATATTCCACTTCTTGTTTCAACATAAAAACTAAATAATACAATCTTGAAATTTAAAAACATATTAACACCTATTAAAGAAAAATATTAGAAGAATGAATATGCTCATTACGACCATCTCACACAAATTTTGGAGAGAGTATGATGTTAATGCAGGATCGTCATCGATGGTCATCAGACAGGATGTGATTCTAGATTTTTATTTTGACAGGAAATCAGTGTTTCTCTTACTT
Source organism: Eutrigla gurnardus (assembly GCF_963514095.1). Taxonomy (NCBI): domain Eukaryota; kingdom Metazoa; phylum Chordata; class Actinopteri; order Perciformes; family Triglidae; genus Eutrigla; species Eutrigla gurnardus. The sequence goes on along the minus strand of NC_139928.1, from coordinate 6,801,661 downwards.
CGCTTGTCAACCCACTGTGTTGATATATAAATGTTTCTCAGATCACAGGTGCAAGCGCACATTTTGTAGATGAAATCGACATTTAAGCCATGCTAGTGGTTTGGATCTTGGGTTCGCAACATTAATCTGTCAGTCCACCACTTTGACATGGAAATATCTCTATCAAAACTAACTGATGGAGTGCTTTGACATTTTGCACATACATACATACCCACGCGGGGTAGTGGCTGGAGGTCGTTGATGCACTCAGCGGTCTTATCACTAATGGATAGGAGAAGTGAGTGAGGGGTCAGCGTGCAATTCAATGGCAGTAAAAAGGCTAAAGGGCTGCATCCTTGAGGATGCAGCCGTTACTGGCCACGCAAAACGCGATGCTGTTTGTTAGCGCATGGACGCTTGCATATGTGGAGATGATGGAAAAGGGACAGATCACGTTTGTGTATATTTTGAGATTGGACATGACATTTGATGGCGTGTGTCGGCACAACCTCTGATAAGTATTGATATGAAATATCACTATTGGGGCATGCAAAATCTAATTTTAGAAAAGAATAACTGTGTTGTGTGCTGTCTGTAGACCTGGAGGTGCAGTTGGAAGAACAGAAGAAGCAGCAGCACGTACGAGCTCTCCTGTCTTGCCCGCAGCCGGCCAAAAACAAAACTCCCACCAAGCGGCCGACCAAACGACCTCGTCTTCAGAGGCCCGCCTCCACAACCACCCTCCTGACCTCCCCCATCCACCAGCAGGCCTCCCTGCAGCCCCAGCAGTTCACTGTTCTTTCCCCCATCTCGCTGTCCTCTGTGGGCCAGCCGTTTACTGTAGCAGGCCTGCCCATCGGCTCCCTGGCCCAGTCCTCCAACACGGTCACCCTGCTCCCCGCCGGCTCGCAGCTCTTCACCCGTTACATGGTGGCTGGGGACGGAAAGGGGGAAACCATCACTTTGCACCCGTCCTCAGGCCTCACACTGGTGGGCACCGCCATGCAAGACTCCAGCCAATTGGGCACGGTGGTGAGCCCCGTAGAGCTGCTGCACCTGAGCCAGCAGGCCGGCAGCACAGAGATGATGCCCCTAGAAGGCCAGGTGGTGGACGGCACCATGCTGGTGCAGCAGGAGGTGATGCAGGGCGAGGTGGAGGCCGGCCAGGAGCACACGGTCATCGAGATCAACCCGGCTCCGATGGAGCAGGCGGTAGGAGTGATGGAGCTGCAGCTGACGGGGGAGTCGGGAGGAGACGGGGCCACTATGATGGTCCAGAGTGGGATGGAGGTGACAATGGCAGCAGGAGGGGAGGAGGCGCAGTGCCACATACAGGAGGCACAGACTGGGGGGGTTCAGGGGCTACAGCTGGACGCCAGCGGACACTTATCAGGTGTACAGATAGTGGTGATAGAAGAAAATACTCAGGAAGAAAACAAGGTCAAATGAGACACACCTCCTATTTTATCCAGCAGAGCAGGTATGGACTCATATTGGACTTTTCACAGACTTGTGAAACTGTAAATACACAGAATTTCCGAATCCACAATTTGCCTTGGCCTAAGACCAAGCTTTAGGGGTAGCCATTTTTCCTTTTATTAGTGTGTGTGTGTGTGTCCATGCTCCTCAACTTTTTATTGAAACAAAGAGGCATTACAACACAGAATGTACTGTATGCTTCTGTTTGTTTTGTATTTAAAGTATGATTCTGGTTTATTACAATTTGGGTCAAATATTTGTAAATGTGGCTGCCATTTCTCGCTGTATTAATAACATTGTACTCACCAAGCTAAATATGGAGATTTGAGCGTGTGTCAGCATTTCTAAGCAAAAGTCAGACGGGGCAATCGGAGAGTCACAATCAGACAGGTTTCTATTAAAGCTCGAGGTTCGTCCAAACCTATTTGGAAGGGAAACATCTTTTGTGTGCACTCAGTTTTCCTTTACATTGATAGATAATTACCAACATTTTGGGGGTGGTCACACACCCGTACCAGGCCCGTTAGCTACTGAGCTGTGAGGAAACTATATGATTTGTCAAAAAGTGCTGAATAATGACTAAAGATAACAACCTTGAACTAATGGCTACTGAGCTCAGTTAGTTTCTGACTAGCTGATTTAAAACAAAACAAAAAAAAAGAGTTTATATATGTATTCATTTATTATGAATGAATCTGGCTAAACAGATGCCTTGTTTACAAACTGATCGTGTGACTGCTTGTGTTTCTTGCCCCTTCTGACTTCGCCGCTGTGTTCCCAGATGTCATCAATATCAATGATCTTGGTCAGTACACTGTCATCAAAACCGGCAGAACCAATGGCCAAAACATAAACAACACCCAAGTTGTAATTACCTGGAATGATCCATTAAGCCTCCACGAACAACCGGAGGATGAGAGAACGCTCCGCAGCTGCAAAGTCTACATCCAGGGCGTTAATGGTGCTGACGGTTCATCAGTTCACATCCTCTTGCACTGACTCGATAACAGCAGGCTGCACGTCACAGCCCTCTACTGTCGATCAGACTTATACCAGTAACAGTGTTGGTGTCACGCAAGGCTGGGATTAATTGCACTTGTCTGTTATGTCGTCGCGTTGCATCCAAGCTGTATTGTTTTTGCACTGTGTGGCGTCCTTCGAGGGCGACAGGAAGACGTTTGCAACAATGCCTCCTCTCAGTGTTCGGCCACACTGTGTGGCAGTGTTTTTTTAGTTTTTTTATGTGTTTAGTTAAATGGAAACAGACTGAACTCCTCACAGGGATGACATCGCTTATGCATTTAGACTCAGTGGTTTCTTACTGCCTCATTTCATTCACAAACTCCATTTATTTCCCCTCATGGCATCCATCTATGGCTTTATCTCAGTATGATAGATAGTGTGAGCTACTGGGCTGATTGTTTAAGTCAATATATAAAAAAACATATATATATACTTAATGTCAAACTTGGTATGCCTGTATTTTACATTTGTAAAGTAGTGTCATATTTATTAGTTTCCAAACTGAAGTCACAGCCCTCTCTGTTTAGGGCGCAGACATGGATTAATTTATGCTCTTAGTTGTCGCTCACATCAACAAAGACCTATTCAAGTCTTGTGCATTTCCAATAATTTAATTTAACAAATGAGGGTATTTGCATACTGACTTTGTAATGTGTTTTAATATCCGATTAAAACAGAAGAAAAAACTAAACGTGTGAGTGGTTGTTTCGCCACCAGAGAGCGCTGTGTGCACACTCCACCACGGGCTGAAACAGGAGATGGGGGTTAAAGCTGCATTATTAGAAGGTGGAAATAGTCTGCTGCTGTAATCTCAAGAGTTCTCCGTGTGTCAGCCTTATTGCAGTACACGGTGTAATCTGCACCGTCATGGGTGCTGTCCTCAACGGGCAGGCCTCCGTGGAGGCTGAGCCGTGCTGACAGGGCATGCACCAGGACTCGCTGGTTATTAGATTCCCCTCTTCTTTTAGCCCATAATGCTCCCAGACAGGCTCTATGAGGGGAAAGGCGTGTGGACTTTGGTTATACAAGTACAAAAATGGGGCACGTACCTGAACCAGAGGGCTAAAATGGACACTTCGACGAACTGATTGTAGGTGTGAGCACAAACGGCAAACATCCCCGACATCAGCATCTGAATGTGAAGCCGCTGGGGGCCGGGAGGTCAAGAAACCCCACCACGGGGGTCATTACACCCCTTTTTGACCAATGCAAATGTATTAACTGGATTGGGTTTCCTCACCTTTGCACAAGACGAGGAAAACAGGAACAGTCAAAGCATCTGTTGCATGACGGAGACGTCTCAAAGGCTCCCGAGGGGTTGAAAGGCTGTTAAAAGAGGGTCCAACATGGCTGACAGTTTGTCAGTATCACCTTGGAATAGATCCGTCAAGCATCTTGTAGTCAATGTATCTCTCAGGGCTGTCTGGAGGTCTATCTATGGCATCGCAGGAGGAACACGGGCTCATAAACCGACACTGGTAATCCTCCAGCAGATTAAACACGTACGCTTGACATGAAGATTCAGTAAGCGCCACGTTGATAGGTACGTGTTTCCGTTGGTGTTGATTTGTGTGTTTTAGGGTTTTTAAGTTGTTTTTTTAGGATAGTTAAACCCAACATTATGAGGCATTACCTTCTCGGGCTGTCGTCGAGTTCAAGCTAATTCAAACTAACATGTCATTTGTGTGACTTAACTCAAACGGAAGCCGTGTCCGTGAATGGCGTAAAGCGTGTAAGTATGCAGTTAACACCGATGTCGGGCTCTTGCTGCCGTGCAGCAGGTGAGTCTTTAAAGGAGTTTTAGTGGTAGTCGGGCCACAATCGGGTCATGAAAGCGTTGTTTTCCTGTGGTACAGCAGTAACGGCACACCTGGCCTGTGCTCCTCTCGTCAATGTCACTTAGCCCAGTCAGCCAAACACATCAAGCAACAGGAAAGCAACTGCATTACCACTTGCTTCCTGTTTTGACAATGGCAGATGCAGACTAAAGGTTAATATTTTCGGATTTAATAACGATAAACTTTATAACTCCAGGAAGTTTAATTATATAAATTGTTTGTTGTTTTCCCGTCAATCACATCTGATTGGCTGGTTGTGCACGCTGCCCCACCATGCTGTGTTGCCTGACAGGCTCAAGGGTTTTCTTTGAAGTGGCGACGTGACTGTGTTTTACAGAGTCAAACAGCCTCATTGTCGTTGGTCTTTAAGTATGTTTAGAATTCCAAATACTTCCACAGTCACTTACCAGTGTCCATCTGTATTCGTTTAGTTTACTGAAAGGTCAACAGGGCAAACAAAAGCTGAGAGTTTGAAATGGAACAGGTCATTACAGTTTGGTTATTTGTTTAATTTTTGAGAAAAATATGACATCCCTCCTTCACCTTCAATATCTTTGAGTTGATGATCCCACTAACCTACCATTACCTTTCATACTTCCAATCAGTCCCAAAAAAATAATGAGCAAGGACTTGCTTCACTCCAGAACTGTATTCTCATAAGTGTGTACGTTTTTGACAAAATATTTAATGTACTAGTCGATTTATCAACCAGGAACAGAAAGAAATTCCCAATCAGCCATACTCTGTGTGGTGTGTTAAGGAAAGCTTTTTTTTGTAATTCAAATACAATATCATTTGGTTTGGACTGTTGTTCAGCAAAAACAAGCAAACGGGAGGCATCACCTTGGGTTCTGTAGTTGAAAATGACCTTGAAAAAAAGCCTGTGGAAGAAACAACTGTGGATTTGAATCCAGGCCATTTTAGACTTTTTTAAATTTTTTTATTATTTCCTCCCATCCACTTATACATCCATAGTATTTCAACACCCTGTAGGACAGTTACTTTTACAAGTGGTCTAAGTAGACAAACAATCAGCATAAGTTTGTTTACACCAAAAAATAAATAAATACAAATTTTGAAACATCAAAAACACCAAATAAACAAATAAAAGAAACAACAACAAACAAACACAAAAAATATCTACATATCAAAAGTAAAATAATAAAACAATCATGGGTTATAAATTCTCTTTGCCTAAATAAACTTAATCAATTAAATTATATCAGCACATACATATCTTCCTCATGCACCTCTGGGTATCCCTTATGGTCCAGCTCCTATCTCTAAAAAAAATAGAATAAATAAGAACTCTTTGAATTATCAATCCATTTGTTCCCCCACCACCTCCATTAATGGTAACCATCTTTCTATAAACGCTTCCTTCTGTAATCGTAACATATATGTGATTTTTTCCATTGTGTAATATTTCTTATAATTGCTACCCATTCAGCGTTGGTGGGGGGATCCTGCTTAAGCCATCTTAATGTAATTGCTTTCTTTGCTGCTATTAGTAATATTTGTAGGATATATATCCTTTTCCTGTTGAAAGTGATATCAGGTTTCATCCCAAGAATAGCTATCAGAGGGTTTCTTACCAGATCAACTTCTAGTGCTTTGTTCACAGTCACAAAAATTGATTTCCAAAAGTTGTCTAACAATGGACATTGCCAAAATATATGTAAATGAGTTGCTATGTTTTCACCACATCCCCTCCAACACATGCTTGTCTGATTTAAACTAATCTTTGCCATAATTTCAGGTGTTCTAAAAAATCTATTTACTATCTTCCATTGAAACTCTCTCCACGAATTAGCATTAGTAACTTTATGTATCTGAGTGCAAATCTCTATCCAGCCTTCCTCACTAATTTCCTGTTGTAGCTCTATATCCCACTTTTTTTTCACATAACAGGTATTATCCTTTGTCATTAGTGTCAGGTTTCTATATAAATTGGCTTTTGTATGTGGGTTCCTTCTTGGATCTTCGATAAGTATTGTTCTAAGGGCGAGGGCTCTTTTAATCTGTTCCTATTTGGATGATCAGATATAAAGCTTCTTAACTGTAGGTATCTATAAAGGTCTGTTTTTGACAGACTAAATTCAGCTCTTAATTGCTCAAATGATTTTAAGTTATTATTTCTGAACAATTGGTGCACAAAATTTTGATTAATGTGTGTCCAATTTTTAAATCCTATATCCAATTTTAAAGGCAAAAAATCTTTAATATAACTTATTGAGCTCAGAATAGAAAGATCTATTGGCAACTTAAACATTTGTTGTACCTCTCTCCAGGCCCCATACGTGATCCTTGACCATTCTCCTGGAAAATCTCTAATTGATTGTATCCTTGTAAAAGGGATCACTGATAGAGGTATATTAATACTACAGTTATTTTCCATATTGAGCCATCTTGTATTCATATCATCCGATAACCATACTGTCATTGCTCTTAATTGTGCCGCTATCCAATAATATTTCAAGTTGGGCAATCCTAACCCCCCCTTAGATTTGACTAATTGTAATACTTTATATCTTACCCTGGGCTTTTTGCCCAGCCATACAAATCGTGAGATGAGGCGGTCAATAAGAATAAACATAGATTTAGGAGGAGCAACTGGTAATGTCTGGAAAAGAAAGAGAAATCGTGGAAGTAAGTTCATTCTGATAGTCTCCACTCTGCCTATTAATGTAAGTGGGAGTGTAGCCCAGCGGTTTAGGTCTTTCTTAATTTGTTCTACTAGTTTTACATAATTGACATGATATAACTTTAATTCATTTAAATCAGGAGGTATATTTATTCCCAAATACCTAATGCCCTCCCTAGGCCATCTGAATAAAAATGACATTTTCAATTGAGGAGAAAACTGCTTCCGTTTTTGACACATTTATTTTATACCCAGAGTAAAGTCCAAATGTCTCAAGACATTTCATTAAGTTGGGAACACTCTTTTCAGGATCGGAGATGTACACAATTACGTCATCTGCATATAGTGACAACTTGTGTTCCTCTCCATTCACATCAATACCACTTATATCTGTACTATCCCTTATTAGTTGTGCAAGGGGTTCTATGCTAAGAGGGAACAGGAGGGGTGAAAGGGGGTCTCCAGGCCATTTTTAGTGAATTAACAGCTTTTTTTCCCCTCGAGCTTAACCAAGCACGATTCAAACCTTTCTTATCAGTCTTAAGTGCCAATTATAGAGAAGCAGTGATTGCTGGAGCTGCTTTCTATAGCTTTTATAGACCATCTTCACCTCTACCTTTATTCCATGTACAGTGCTGATGCAACATTAAACATTTTCCAGGAAAATGATTAGGTAGAGAGCAACCCCCACTGCCTCTTGTTGCTTGGTACCAAGGTCATAGGTGCAGCAGTACGGCAGGTGAGGCAGCTGTCAGGAGGAAAACGTCTCCAGCCCAGCGACTGGCCCCAAGACAGTGAAGTGGTCCTTAAACCCTCCACTTCTAAAATATACTGTAGATCAGCTCCTCTCAGAGCCTCACGAGAGGATCTAAGTGTAAAAGTTAAAGGTTAATCCTGGATAATTCGGTGTTAGTTCTGACCATTATTTCTAACCTTTATGATGACATTGTACTTTATAAATCATTTCAGGTATTTAAAAACATGCTGACGTCACTGAAACAAAGTCCGACAGGAAAAAACGCAGAGACAGGGAAAGCTTACAGATGTTAAAGGAACCATTAGATTATTTTCTCTGGGGAGCATGAATACATGACCATTAAGTACTGGCTGGGATGAGGACCTTGCTCACCAGCACTGATGCGGAGGGTCATCCTGCAACAAGTTGAACCCGGCACAATGCAAGGTTTTCATTTTTCTCTTGACTTTGATTTAGTTTTTGTCTTTTGCTGAAAATATTAGTATTCCTCAAATTTTAGTCAACTGGTTTTTGTTAGTTGTAGTTGACAGACACTTAGTGTGTGTGTGTTTTTTTTGTCAAACTGTCGCCATCTTTGATGTATGAAGTTACCATGGTTACAGGTATCCTTCTTGTCCATCAGAGAGTTAGTGAACAAAGTGATGCCAGGGGAGTCATTTACTTGTCAATCTTTCACATCATTGTTTTTTCTTATTCGCTGACAAAAAAAATGGAATGCATTTTGTCACATTTATTATTATCAAGCCCTTTTTTGCGTGAATGCAGTCTACTTTTTTCACGTGAAAAAATGTACAATTGACATTTTACCTCACAGTTTCTGTTGATGGAATTAACGCTGATCTGAGGTCTCCATTGGCTAATCAAAGACACTTTTGTTCTGTTTTCCACACAGTATTATATTGTAAAACCCCTCATGATGATACGATCCACTATTTGGCGTCTCTACTTATGATAAACCTTCAGACTCACAGATCCGTCTGGCCTTCCTGGATTGTGTTTCGACATCTGACGAGTACTGATACATTACAACCTTACACGGCTGAACCTGTTTAATACTTTTTTATATTAATATTAAGGTGATACGGGCATTGAATATTAATAACTACCAAAGCTTAAAAGACCAAAGTCAAATACATATATCAAATGTGAGCAGGGGAACCTGCGGTATCAGTCTGACACCAAAGAACGACTGACGCAAGGAGCTGAGCTGTTGGTGGGCTGTTAATCCAAGCTACTGTATCATCCCAAACACTCCACTCAGTCTTGCTTGAAGGGATTTCTGGCTTGCAGGACTGCTGTGTTTACAGCACAGACAAAGAGGATTGTCGACCTTGTCTGATTTTCCTTCTTTTTTTTTTTTCGGCAACCGAGGCTGTGAAGGGGAGTCATAAAACTCTGGCAGCCAGTAGCACCATGTGCCATCCCATCTCCTCCCTCTGCCAGCCAGGTTGGCACGCGCCAGCAGCAGAAGGGTGTGACTTTTTCCTGGACCTCGACAAGCAGGGGAGGGGGGGAGGGGATGAGCGTTGACGGGAGCCGGCTGATGGACAGAGGTGTTAACCCCATCGTCGGCCGGGGAGAGATAGTGGCATCCTTGTTTACACACACTGAGGCCGGATTGTCACCTTGTCTGTCAGGGGAACGTCCTATCTGCCTCCTCTTATCTCGCTGAGAGACACCTCAGTTGCTCTCAGGTAGAGAGGCCCGCTGCGTCTTCACATAAATCTTTTCAGCCATAGCACTGTTTCTTTTCATCTTCACTCCTGCAGATATCCAGACTCCTCCATCCTTTCAGACATGCTCTCTCTACACGTCGTCTTGACATTGACCCCTACCCTCAAACGCACCAAAGTGTACACGCTTACATGAAAACTGCTTTTGTGAGATGAAAACCCATCGAGACCTCACTGGGGTCATAAGCTTGTCGGTCTTTATGATGAAGCATGCATTCTTAAACTATCAGCCTTAAACTAAATGTCTGATTGTTCATCCTTGAATGAATGATTTCAACTTTAGGGAAGTTTCTCACATCTGCAAAGTGCAGTGAAGGACACTGAAAAAGCTGTATGAAATACGGCTTTTGTTTCAAAATGAATAGATTGCACTTATTTGTCCGTTTCAGTGTGAGGACCTATATAGACATCGGGCTGGGTTAAATTGAATTAGAATAAAGAGTTGGCACGCAGGAGTAAATGAAGCACACAATGTGCAAGAGCCCGAGGACATGGAGGAAGCAGTGTGGATGTGCTGTTGTGGTGATGGACAGTTATTCTGGATATACATTTCAAGGACTGAGTGGGCGAGCGCAGTAGAGAGAGGAGAGGAGAGGAGAGAGAGAGAGTCCCAGGAGCTGAACATTTTCATAAATTGATGACTGCTATCGTAGCGGAGCCTAAGTGAAGAAACAAATTGATGAGAGAGGAGGACGAGGATATCGCTTGTCCGTCTCTTATTCTCTCGTTAAAACGCAGCAGATGAAATGATATCAACCACAGTTTCAAATCAAATGAGACAAATGTGTTGGAAACAGCAGATAGAGAGAGGAGGAGAAGTCGTGGTGTATATGCAGCTATTCCTGTATGATTTTGTACACTATGGGTTTCTTCAGGAGGTCTTCAGACAGTAGGTGGCCTTCGATTGGAAAACATTTCAAAACACGAGCAAAGTGAGTGCCGGACAGATAATACTGTATATCTTGATAAATGACAGTAAAAAAAATCTATTTTATGTCTCGGGGGAAGTGAAAGTGTATTGATTCTTGTGGGTAAATGTGCGGCACGGAGACAGAGAATAGAGAAGAACCGAGGGGAAAAAGGATGCTTGGCAGGTTGAATGTTTGGTTGTTTGACCTAAAGTGGTGCTAAAAGTTACACGACAATCAAAGTTATTACATTTCATCCTGAGGGGGATGATGGATCAAATACAATTTGATGGCAATCATCCCGTAATTGTTAAGATCTAAGTCTGGACCAAAGTCAGCTGCTCGTTTATGTTCGTCATAAAGCCTCAGAAATAATCAGTTCCCCCTACTTCCTTAAATGGACAAAAATATACATAAAAAGGAATGGTCTCCTCATAATTCTCCTCTCACCCGTGTTTTTATGAACTCCCAGACTCCCCGCGACGTCCCGTTCAGAGCGGGACAGGTGCATCCATCAAAGCCTGATCGAAGCGGGCGTCGATGTCAATCATCTGACGGAGGCGAGAGAGTGTGAAACGAAGTGCTGTTCGAATGGAAAAGACGTGATTTACTGCTCCGACGTGTGATTGTTGAGCAAGGCAGCGGTTCATAAAAATACTGAATGTGGTGAAACGTCGGTGTTAGGGAAAGCTTGAACCAACCAGCTTCAACTCACGACTAAACGTTGATCTGTTTACTGGAATACAGAAACTCTGGGCGGTTTGAGAGAGAGAGAGAGAGAGAGAGAGATTGACCCTGTATTGATTGTTTAACGCCTGTTCTTATGCAACATACTTCTTATGTAACGTGTGAAGCTAGCCACATGACGTGCTGGATTTTGAGTTGTTCGTGGGATATTTTGTTACTTCTTGAACAGAACTCTGACTTTTCTGGTTTCACTCTGGTTTTCTACAAAGTAGTTCCTGTAGTGACAATAAATGGTTTCTGGGTAATGAAGTCCTGACACATGAGACAACCAAAACCAGAAGCTGCCTGCTGCAGCTTTAAAACATTTTTAAGGAACATCTTTCTACTATCAATTTGAATGGTTTTCTGTTATAATCCATAAAGAACTTCTTCTTTTTCTTTGACAAATAATATTAAAAACACTGTAAATTAATAAAAGAAAGCTGTGACTTAAGATCGTTTTCAAAGGAGCCTCTAAAGGTCACAATCTGAAAGCTTTTAAAATCAATGCTGAGTGAGGAAAAATGAGTAGTTAGCGAACAGAATAGGCTGTTATTTAAATCTGTGTCTTCTAATGGTAAAACCAAAAGAACAACAAATGTGAAATATATTTGTGTTATGTAAACACACACACACACACACACACACGGGACTGATATTTTTAGTAATGCTCTTCGATCAAGCTGGCTGGTCACTATAATGAGGCGGGGGAGATGGAGGCTGGTTCCTTTCACAGGTCAGCGGGCTGACAAAGCCCAGTCTCCTGGTCTGGAACCAGGCTCTGTCAGCTTGCCGAGGTTTATGCCTGAGCTGCATGGCGCCTGCACGGGACTGATCTGTATTCACCTCCACCACGCTGTGGCCCCGCTCCTGTTTAATATGGGCCCGCCGTAGCCTTCCCCGCCATCACCTGGCGCTGCAGAGTTCATTCTCAGTGTGTGTTTTTATCAACACCCCTGGGGGCATATGTAATTGCTCAGTCCTGATGAGAACAGCCCCAGCTCAAAGTACCATCTCATACCACAATTACACCCATGGAAGTGTAGCGGGGAAGGAAAAAACAAAACAAACCCCGGTGAAAATAAAGAAAGTACTCGATGCAGCTCGGAAGGTGAAGGACTCCGGCCGTACCTCCTCCTGCTGAGATGAGCCGGGGCTGATAGACGACTAAAAGTCTGCCATCTCCTTGGGGATAATCATTTCTAAGCTGTTAATCTACGGATGATTGAGGTGAACGTCTGACATTTGAAGCCTTTCTATGTTTAAGTTTCCCGAAGCCTGCAGCCGTGTGGCGGTGGAGCTGGACAATAAAGTAAGGAACTACCTGCGTTCTGTGTGTGAGTCGTGCACACAAAAAAGCGAGCCCACACTATGACAGCTCGACTCCCCTCCGCTTATGAAAATAGATGCTGAGTGCTGAACTGGCTGGGGGGGGGGGGGGGGCTCGCTTGGCTGACAGGCCGATGCGCCTGGTTTGCATTGAGATGCACGACCCAGCCCTTTACCTCGACCCTCCCTTATCCGGTCTCTGTGGCCCCCCTCGGCTGCTGCTGGAGGGAGGTGGATGGCGGTTGGAGCAACACGTCCCCGATCGGTATTCCATTGTGACGAGTGCTGATGCTGCACAGCTTCAGCCTGTCCGTGTGTCGGACCGTCTTCGTGTGTGTGTGGATGTTTTGCTTCTTCTCTGTAACTCTCAACATCTGAATGTTACTGAATATTTAAACTGGCCAGCTAGCTGCCTTTGTCCCCGTCACCCTTAAAATGTAATAACTGGACCTTATATCCGGAGATTTTGTGCAAACAGAACCTATTATTCAACCAATTCCTAAGCTGCCACCACCAATTCTGCTGCATACCGCCTGCATCCTCCCAGATTTTTAACTACATGCATTGTGATGTTGACAGGATGTTCTGAGCCATAATGTCCAAATATGAGCTCAATGTGTAACTTTTTCTCACTCGTGTTTATATTTCCGCTTGGTATGAATGTGATGGGTTTTATATGACACACGGCATCAGTGTTTCTATTAAACGGGTAAACTGGGCTGGCTGAAGGGAACATGAAAACAAAGTGCAGCTGAACTTGTCCATCACTCATTTTTGTGAATTAGAACAAAAGGCTTTATAAGTCACTTAGAAACTTGTTTGCTTATCATATAGGCATCAGTATTAAACTGCTTCATAACCAGTATAAAGTCCCTGTAAGTTAAATACTAAATACACACAGACGTGCTGCATTCAAGATTTAGTATCTTCACAATAATATACTCAAAGTAGCAAAAGTAAAATGACTCATTATGCAGTATGGCCCCTTCCAGAATAATAATGTTTGCAGCACGTTAGCCCAGAATGCACTTGGGGCGAGGCAAACCTCGGTGCAGTCTTCCTGCCTTATAACCAACTTAAAACATTTATTCAAACCTAAAAAAAAAAATTCAAACCAAGAGCTTGGAATTTGTATTCACACTGTAGTAAAGAATTAGTTTTCCATCCTAAATTAAATCTCCACTGAATGTAATCTTTAATCACAAATCTGGTTGCCTTTTCCCCCCAAGCTGGATCCTTTGTTTGTTTTTCTTGAATTTCACCAACAGAATTTATTTGCTTATAAATCGTGTCTGTCTGCAATCAGTAACGAGTAAGTGGGCCTAATCTCTAGTGTGAACTGGAAATACTGAATATTTTGTCATCTCATCTCTTACTTACTTGTATGGTGATGTTTACTTTTAAGGCTCCTGATAGCCGTGTCTAGGCGTAAAATCATCAAATATTTAAGTTTCCCTCAGTTTTCAAAGTCGTTGTATGTATGATTCTCCATGGGTATATACAGTATTTTAAATATCGAGGAGTGACTGACACTGACGTTAGTCTGCCTTAACTAATTAAATCAATTAAAAATTAAAATATGTATCTTGATTTACTCTTACTTTAGAGGCCTGTCTAAACTAAGTGTTTTCAAGCCGCAAATAATTTACTGCGTGTCCCCCGGCCAGATGTTGTGTCCCAGTTTGCCTCTCTTCACGGCCACCAAAAGAGCGTCCTCTGCTGAGTAGGCCTAATGTCGTTAAACTCCATTAAAAGTGATAAGTAGCCGTGTAATACCGCCATGTTAGGACAAACTGTAATTCACACGCTGGCCCTGTTTGATATATAAGGCGCCATAAGGCGGCGGTAGCCTGCCTCTGTGTATCCATTACATGCACCGACTCAAAATGCCCCTCGACGTGTCCAATATTTCCAAGTGAAGTGTTCTTTGGGGGCATCGTGCATGGACATTCATCACGAGAGCTGCCTCGTAGGCGGCTTGAGGTGGATGTGCATGCAGCAGAGAGCACACAGTGATGCAGCACGAACAACGGGGCGTTTTTTGGATTTGCACAACGCTGCTATCGGCTCTCTTAAATACTCAAACACAAAACGGAGAAACGCAGGTGGTGCTTCTGTATTATATTACACAGAGGGGATTGTTTGCATTAAAATATCTTAGTGGTAAACAAGCTTTTTTTTATGAGTGCTGTCAGCGTGTTATTTTCTCAGTGATGGTTGGGTGTTTGGTCATGTAAACGTTATCTTATATGCCAGCTGGAGGACAGGATACTGTGTTCCTGATCACTGCCTGCCAACAAAAAAACATACATTAGATTAGCATGCTGTCAAACCATGAAAGATACACAAGTCAGACAGGTCGTATAGCAGGCAGCATATCGAAGACATGCTGCCACGGCAATGACAGCAACTCCAACCGATGCGTGAAAGGTCAGCGCTTCTCCCCCAACAAGAGAAGGATAGTCCACACAGGGTGGGAGGTGGACGGGTCTAACAAACATAGGCCTCTCACCTAGGAGACCTGAGTGAAAGTCAAAGTAAACATTGACATTTTGTGTGTCAGTCGTTAGTCACGTGAGTCGTTACTTGCCAACCACAGTCTGTGCCTGACGCTCATGACGTTTTGCTGCCGAAACCCAAAATTGAATTTGCTATTTGCTATTTAATGCACTGATGAGAATGTGTTGCACCCGCACACAAAAAACACATATTCCAAGAGGACACTAAATAAAACCTGTGTATGAATCATAAAGCCTCAAACTTGTAATAACTGTTTTACTTTGTTTTGGCCACTTGAGGGACAGTAGAAGAAAGGCGAACACAACATTCGGAACAGCATCACCTTTTAGAGGCTGATCACCACAGATTCTACACTTCTGTTGTATAAAGCCCTGTGTTTCTTGTCTCCAGAGCCGCGTGAAGTCTGATAACTCGCCTCAAGTGTCGTCCCTCGAGTCAGCATCGGGCCAGTCAGAAGAATAGAAGTTTAAAAATGAAAACAATCTGGGCGTGTGGAGTTAGAGCGAAGCGATCTCGCCAGACCTCTGTAGCTCCTCATCTCCGCTCAATGCTCCAGGCTACGTTAGCCGCTTCGAGCGCGACCCTGGATTCTCTGACCGCAACCAGTCCACAAATTCTGGCTTTCTCCATGTGCCGTCTGACAATACAAGCAGAGTTTCACATCACCGAGTCGCTTGGAAGACATTTGGCCCCTTGCACTCAAAGCACACCCGAAAAAGAGGTCATTTTCTAACTGCAGTGATTTAAAAAGCATTCTATCTGCATGCAGAAGATTGTTTATTCATTCGTCTCATTGAGAGATTCAAAGTCACTCTTATTGCCCTCGAAGGCATGCTGTATACATACTTCAACGTTGCCTCCCCACATCAGCACCTATAATTGCTTATTGTCTAACACTTGATTCTCTTCTCTTACACAAAAGTTTTTTCTTTCGCTTTGACGCTGATTAAACTTCCCCCGCCAACCTCACTCAGACTTGGAAAATGGATGTGATGTAATGAAAACACTGTCCACAAAATGCACCGTAACAGTGTGTTTAGAGTGGGTTTCTTTGCCCACACACACCGAGCTACAAATGCCTGTTAGCTTGATTGATTGTGTCACACTCCGCATTCTCTGGAAACTTCAACGCTTATTTTTTTTTGCATTTACATTTTTACTTCATTCCAAACTGGCGAAAGGTCAGTGGTGTTTGTGCTTTGCTCGAGAACACTTGAGAAGTTTTTTTGGATGTCAAGATTTTTCTTACTGTCAGTGGAAATTTCATCATGTTTGACAGCAGAATTGTGAGAAAAGCTGCTGGTATTGTACATTTTTTGCTGGGTTTGCAAGTTTTTTTCATCCTAACTTTTATTACTTACAACTATTGAGAACACCCACTCCAATGTACTTTTGCAAATTGCCTTACTTGCTCTTTATTTACAAGAAAAAATTTCACCATTACAATCAAAGTTGATCAACCATCCAAAGCTTGGTTGACTCCTGTTTGGATGGAATGTTGCTGAATGTAAAGAATTGGATTATATAACAGGTTTAAAGTTGCATTGCTATCTCCTCCATGTTGACCTTTGACTTGTGTCCTGTTGGTTGATATAAAATACTTTATTCATCAGTCTTGCCCCTCTGACCCTTTGTTTCAGTGATAGTTAAACATTTTGGATAATACTGCGTGGGCAGATGCGGGGGGGGGGGGGGGGGGGGGGGGGGAGTTTGAGAAGTGTTATGATACGTTGCTTAGGTTTTACATAGTTTTCGTAGTTATTTTTATTTTTTTAGTTTGTTTGAGCTACCCACTGCGTTAAAAGGTTTTGCCAAAGCGTCAGTGTGTGTCGAGTTGGCATGACAACGTGTTGGCTGGACATTAGCTAATACTGTTATAACCACTGTGGGTTTGCAAGTGTTAGCAAGGGTTAGAACAGATGGAAGTAGTATGTATTTTTGCTTTGTTTGGCTCATGCATTCTCATGATCAGATTCTCCTCCAGCAAGGCATGCGGTGAATATACATCGCCACATGTAAGGAATTTTAATTTGTTGTCTTATTAACTGCAAACTTCACACAGACTGTAAATGAGCAGCGGTGCAAAACAAGTCCGTCATTAGGAAGGGCAAATCTAGTCCTCCCCCACAGAGAACAACTAACAAAACAGGCAATGTCAGACTGAATAATGGTGTGCTACCAAAACTTAGACGCTGCTTACCTCATCCTCCGGCTGGGTGATGTTTCAAGGACAACTCCAGATGAGTGACAAAAACACATCGGAAAAGTGACATTCCAAAGCTGGGAACATATAAGAGACGTTACGCTTTTAAATGACGGGACACATTTTTAATCGATCTACTTTCACACATTGAAGGCCACAAAGAATCAACTCCAAGTTCCCTGATCAACCTTGGGGCTACTTTCTTTTGACGGGACGCTTGTTTTGTGCGCCAAGAGGCAGTCAGTGTGTGTTCTTGATTGGTAAGCCCCACATTGTGTTTGTTTGTAATACTGCAAGTAAAGCCATGAATCCATTTAATCCCACCCACACTACTCCCTGAAACGGATGCCGGCACAAATATGTGCCGAATGGCCAAACGTCTGCATAATTGAGGCAATCAGTCCTTACCGCGCATTATCACATCCGTGAAAAATGAGCAACCGAAGAACATTAAAAGAACTACAGCATATGTTAAGTTCTCCGTGCCGGTTCAGGTTTGTCAGGAGATAATCTTTGCCGACTACTAAACAAAAATCAGCGGGGCGTAGAGCAAAGCACAATCCGGTGTGATTGTTTTGCCACACGGTTTATTAAACTGAAGCCACCTCAGCGTGAAAAGCAGGCAGTGTTTATATGCTAAAATGCCAGCAGATCTCATCTATGCAAGTCTGTCAGTAACGAGGGGAAGCAGACGTGAGCCGCGAGCCGCGTTGCTGCCTTGATGAATTATGAAACAGCCGAGACCGGAGGTTGACCTGTGACTTGTGTCTTCTGAGCTGCCTGTTTACAGAACATATCGTGGATAATAAAAACCACTGCTAAAGGCTTGACTTCAGCACTGCATGACAGAAGAAAGTGCCACTGCAGCAGCTCGGCATCCGCTTGCTCAAAAGCTTCCTCTGCAACCCTTCGTTTACCTTTCCGCTCATATTAAATCACTCCCAATGTAACGCAGAAACAACTGCAGCAGAGGAATTCTGTTAGGTCGACCTGAGCTGTGTGCAGTCAAGGGAGAAGGCACAGAGCACAGTCCTCTCTGGGGGGGACACATATCTGTGACACCGTGCAGGGGACACTCACTTATCTGCCTTCGACTAGTGAAGTCAAATAAAAAAAGTATTATTTTTGCAAATCTGCTGTCATAGAGAGGGACAAACCACAAGAATATTCTAAATATGGGGATACTAGCACACGCATTGCTTATTGGATGACATTCGTAGTGTTGCGCTCAGTTGTACACACAAGAGGTTGTGCAAGGAATGGGAAAAAAGAGAAGAGAGAAGTTCCCACCCTGCTCACATTCCCATCTCTGCACACCTGCACAATCGCTGTATGTAACAATATGAACAGTAACCCTATGTTAATTCATTGAATGGAACTGCCTAAGGACGTAGAATGAATTTCAGTGTAAGCCTACATGATGTTTGAAAGGATCACTTTGCTTCACATCGCTTTGCCTTGTATCATCATGTGTCATGTCGTACTGATCCGCATCGCTTTGCATTGCATCGCATCGCATCAAATCACATCAAATCGCATCAAATCACATAGTATCGAATCGCATCGTATGGCATTGCATCGTATCATATCGCATCACATCGCATCGTATCCTATTGCATCGTATTACATCGTATTGTATCGCATCGCATTGCATTGCATCGTATCGTATCGCATCACATCGCATCGTATCACATCGTATTGTATCGCATCGCATCGCATCGTATCACATCGTATTGTATCGCATCGCATCGCATCATATCGTATCGTATCACATCGTATCACATCTTATTGCATCATATCGTATTGCATCGTATCATATCGCATCGTACAGCATCGTATCGCATTGCATCGTATCATATCGCATCATATCGTATCGCATCGTATCGCATCGTATCGCATCGTATCGCATCGTATCGCATCGTATCACATCTTATTGCATCATATCGTATTGCATCGTATCGTATCATATCGCATCATATCGTATTGTATCGCATCGCATCGTATCGTATCACATCGTATCGTATCGTATCACATCGTATCACATCGTATTGTATCGCATCGCATCGTATCACATCGTATCGTATCGTATCACATCGTATCACATCGTATCACATCGTATCGTATCGTATCACATCGTATCACATCGTATCACATCGTATTGTATCGCATCGCATCGTATCGTATCACATCGTATCGTATCACATCGTATCGTATCACATCGTATCACATCGTATCGTATCGTATCACATCGTATCACATCGTATCACATTGTATCACATCGTATTGTATCGCATCGTATCGTATCACATCGTATCACATCGTATCACATCGTATCGTATCGTATCACATCGTATCACATCGTATCACATCGTATCATATCGCATCATATCGTATCGCATCGTATCGCATCGTATCACATCGCATCATATTGTATCGCATCGTATCACATCGTATCACATCTTATTGCATCATATCGTATTGCATCGTATCGTATCATATCGCATCGTACAGCATCGTATCGCATTGCATCGTATGATATTGTATTCATAGCCTATAGGGAGTTGCTTTCACACATCAGTAGCACACCGCAGAAGTTGCTTCTAGAAGCCGGTTCTACAAATATGTCCAAAGCAACGGTTTCATCCTCTTTTGGAAAATGGTGGAAATGATGCACACATAGCTGCTGTATCATTGACTACTTCTTCACAGGAGAATTCAACGTCCAGTTCAACTTTAACCCTGATATGAGAGAGT
This sequence comes from Eutrigla gurnardus, assembly GCF_963514095.1. Classification (NCBI taxonomy): domain Eukaryota; kingdom Metazoa; phylum Chordata; class Actinopteri; order Perciformes; family Triglidae; genus Eutrigla; species Eutrigla gurnardus. Next base: position 6,781,768 of record NC_139928.1, on the reverse strand, counting down.
TATTATTACTGTTAAGTACAGTTAAATGATTATAAACGCTAAAAATAGCCTTTGAAGCATGGAAACGGATAAATTGATTTCGCTGTGTCCGATTTAATTGACTGTTCCATCTGGTGGGTGTTTGTCTGATGACAATCACCAGCTGGAGCTCCGAGTTTACCACCTTTATAGTTTCCAGTTATATCACCGGTGACGCGGCTGACTTGAAATTAACTTGTTATATAACACGTACTATAAGAACTTTATGAGTGAGCGGTTAATGTAAGCACAGAGGAAGTTATTAGATTTGAAGGGCATGTGGACCACTATATCACAGACACCGATATATCAACCTCTCCCAACAGTTTTAAAAATGCACAGTGAATTATTACGGCCTGGCAAATGAAGCAAGCTCACAATATGCCCCCCGCTATCATCCTCTAAGAAATAAATATCTCCCAGACACAAGTTAAAAGCCCAGAGGCTACAAAATCAATATTTCATAGGCAGGAGGTGATAAAGAGTCCTGATCCAGCTCCTCCTGTCTTTGAAGCAGCCAGTAGTCCAGTAGCAAACAGCAGGATGGCCCGGTGCCATCCGCAGCCACAGCCAAGTGGATTTGGGCCACTGCACAAATTTAACAGGTATAGGGAAAAAAAGTTGGCTGCACTTCACCCTGCAGTGTGTTGATGAGTTTGGAAATAAAAGCCTGGGTGACCATCGCGGGGTGTATTCGGAGCTATTTATCCACCGAACACCAAACTGTGGCCCTGTCACTTTGGAACGACCCCGTGGAAAATGGAAAAAGCCGGGGGATAAAAGTATCCGGACAGGCCGGGTCATTACATTCCCGCTCAACCATTCCAGCTGCCAAGGTTCAGGACTCGTTTACTGGACTGGATCAATACCGAGACCAGGGGGTTTGAGTTTCACACCCAAGGAGGCTTGACACCAAAAAAGTCAAGCTCTTATAAGTTGTCAAACCTTTGTAACATACATGTGATCTGACTCACCAACGGCACGTCTTCGCAGTCCTGTTTTGAAGAAGTTCTAGTCAAAGTTGGTGTTCAATCTCCATTTCAGGCCTCAAGGTCAACAGGAGTCCAGCTGGAGCTCACTGACTGCACCGCTGCAATGCAGCATGCATGTTGTTCATCATCAGGCTGTATGGCGCTTTCATTCATTTATTCCCCACAGCAACAGCGTTTTCATCCGTTTTAGCGACAGCTGGGCTGCACACATACTGACAGAACTGGAGTTACATCTGTGTAACTTACATACAGAGAAATTGCACCATGTATGATAATTTACATGCATTCCTTCACACACAGCAGTGACCCCTGACCCCCTGACCCCTCATTTCGACTCCTCAGCCCTTTCCCTCCAAACTAGACTTGACAAAGAGTCTATACGGTTAAATCAATTTTCATTCCGAGGATGTTATTTTATTTGTTTAATAGTCATGGATTTCCAAGCCTTAAATAGATTGTTTGGCATTTGTTCGGACCCCGTGTTTAGGCCTGAGGTTGCACCTAAATGCCAAGACTGAGGCTGAAGGAAAAGAGGTTGTAGGGGTTAATAGGGGCCCATCTCACATGTTTGCCCAGGGGGACTTTAAGTGAGAAGACAGAGAAAAGTTTGAGATAAGTAACTAAAAATTAACATACATCTGTGATGGGGGGGCATGGTGCCCCCTAGGAGGTCAGTCAGATCCAGCTGCAGTGTTTTGTTGTTGTGTGTACTGATTGTTTCACTCTCACTACTTGCCAGAGGTGTCAAAAGTGCAGACATTATATACTGAAGTAGAAGTACACATACTTGTTCAGAAAGACTAAAAGGAGTACTGATTCAATTCTTTACTCAAGTAAAAGTGAAAAAGTAGCTACAGGCTCTAAAATGTTACTTACTATGTAAGTAAAAAGTAAAAGGTATCCCTATGAAGGACATTTCTACTGGCTGTTTTTTTTGTGTTTTGCAAAGCTAACGGAATCTCTTTCTTTCTTAATAAGAAAACAAAAATCAGTAATTCCCCTCAAATGTATTAAAAAATAGGTACAGACTTTTGCTTTAAAATGTAGTGGAGGAAAAGTAAAAATAAATACTCCATAAAAGTACAGATACTACTTCTTTCTACTTAAGTACAGTAACAAAGTATTTGCGCTCCCGCCTCTGTTACTTGCTGTCATGCGGCAAACAGCATGACAGTAAATATTCCTCACACATGCACATTCACAATAGACTTGGAGCTTGAGGCAAGATTTAAATCCCATTTTAGATCTAAACCGGTGCTTAGGAATAAAAAAAAATCTGAATTTTATTCCTGAATATTTTCCATAAAAAAGGCTAAATAAATATTTTCTGCAAAAAAAAAAAACAAGGCCGAAGGTCTTGAGGAGTCAACTGCTGGAGCTGGATGAAGGGATTCGGTGGCGGACTCTGCTGCAGGCTTTTCACCCCAGGGCTTAAAGCCGAGCAGCCCAGCTAAAACACGACGCCACTCCTCTCTCATATTAATGACAAAATACAGTGGCAGGTGCTTCCTGCAGCACAGTATACTCTGGTGACTGTAGCATGATAATGGAGAGGGACAGGAGCATTAAACAAACACACACACACACACACACACACTGGGGGGAAATGTCCCCTCTAACGTGACAGTATGATGTGTTTGTGCAGTCCGAGACATTTTTTTGGGGGGAGGGAGATGTGAGTTCCACCTCCTCGCCACATGGAGGCGCCGCAGTCCCGCACTCCCGCGTCCCCACTTGCTCGCTTGACGGTGCAAAAAAAAAAAGGAGATAGAAAAAAAAAAAAAGAAGAAGAAAGTAGCGGAGCCGTTACAGGAAAGGGGTGCTATTTTTTGAACGCTTTAGCTCCAGATCAGATGCTCCCTGTGCGGGCTGAGGAGGAGGGAGCAGCCGGGATCCAGCGATGAACGGAGCCGAGCGCACAACTTCTCTCCAGTCCCGCACCCGGAGTTTGCTTTAGGATTTTCCTGCAACGCAAACAAACAAACAAACAAGCTGGACTTTACTTCTTCTGCCAACATGCATTCAGCAGCGTTGATATTGATGGTGGCCGTCCGGATCTACGCAGACAGCATGGAGGGGCCAACAGGTAAAACAAAACAAACAAAAGAAATGACGGGGAAATAAATGTGTGATTTTTATTTTATAGTGGGGGGCAGCGATCACCTGCTCCATCTCGCTGTGTTTAAAGTTGATCTCCCGCAGACCCACCTTGAGTCGGCGTCGCGCTTCTTTTTTTTTTTTGGATCTGCGACTTAATAAAAAGTTGCGTTCAGCGGTTCAAATCGGACTCCGGCTTCATTCGGTGGCGTGAACTTTCTCCCTCGTGCGCGGCGTGAAACGTTAACGCGCACGCGGGTCGAGAAATGTGGAATAAATGTGGAGTTAAAAAATCACAGCATCGTTACATCGCAAGACTCTGGTGTTGGTGGTTTTACTGTGTTTGCTGAGGATCTTCGAAACGAAAGAGGATTCATTCATTATCTGCCACCTGAACCCCCCACTCTCTCTCTGTCTGTCTCTCTGTCTCTCTCTGTGTCTCTCTGCCTGTCTTATCTTTGCCCAAGTGCATTCAGCATCATGACGTCCACTGTCATGTATCCATGCTCAGGCATCAGCAGGTGTGCAAACAGCCTTGAATGCCAGCCAATGTAAATCCCATGATTGAGCCGTCCCTCATGGGTGTTGTATTGGTTGCTGAGGTCTATGAAACGAGCTCCTCTCTCTGCATGTTAATAGTATTGATGGAACATGTTGCATAATGATGTTGCTGATGCGGATGATGAGTCGCTCGACTGGTTTGTGGGGGGAAATCAGCCGTCTGTGGCATTTTGGGAGGAACAAATCACGTATCGGTATGGGGGGGGGGGGTGAATCGGTAATGTCGACGTTGTGCACCACAATAAAAAGCAGCCGATACAGATATCTTCTGTGTTGTTAAACTGGTTGACAGGAGTAGCTTTTCAATGTGAAGAGAGGAAAACTGAGATTATTTTTCAGCCACAATCCCCGTATCTGAGGTTCAAATCCTTTCGGTTTGCCTGTGGTGAGTTAAATCTGAATGGCGAAGGCCCCCCGAACCTTGACTTTTGAGTAGGGGTGGAGGGGGGCGGGGGCTCTGGTCACTCCCTGTCTGGTCTCAAGTAAAAGTGACAGTTGGTTTGTCCCAAGAATGCTTTGCAACTGGTGCTGCGCGTCGTAGCCCCGTTATAAATACTCTGTGGGTATCGGTTACGTGGCCACCTAAACCAGTTGCCGAACAGACGTGCAGCGAGCCACTCCCTGCTCTCCAGGATCGAGTTGGTCCTGGAGGCAAAGATCTAATGTAACAAGCCAACTGTCTTATGGGAGAGGACAAGGGAGAAGACACCAGCTGGCCTACGGGCAGTTTGTGTGTTCGGTGGGAAAGTGTCCACGTAGGAGGTCGTAGGTCAAGACGAAGCTGCTGTGTTGCACCTTGTATGAGCAGATTTGCAATCTTGTTTACTTGATCATTGGGCAGGTTTGAGTCATTTTAAATCTTTCAACGGCTGCTTTTTTCTATTCATCAAACGAAGGAATCACATTGGCCCTTGTGCTGCATCTAATGATTATTTTCATATTTTTTTTTCTTAGTGAATCGATTAGTCCTTTTGGTCTGTAAAATGTCAGAAAAATTATGAAAATGTCCATCTTGTTTTCTGTTTAACCAGCGGTCCGACACCCAAACAGGGCCGAGCAAGCCAGAGCATGACTCGACTCAAAATGGTTGTTGATTCATTTCCTGTCGACTTATCGATTCATTGACTAATCATTGCGCCTCCAACTAGAAGTGAAAATGTCAGCAACACCCAGGCCAGTGTTTCCAGGATACACACAGAGCTGCCGATATCCAATCATTTCTGTTTTAAAAGTTTCTAAAGGAAATCCCAATATATCTCATGCAGACATGATGAGCTTTTTCTACGTTGTGGAGTGATGGTAGCCATGTTGTGGCGATCCTTGAACCACGTGATAACAGGCTGATTTTGATTTCTTTGACGTTCACACCACTTGTTGCTACTTTTGAAGTTTCAACATTTGCTAGGGCTGCCAGCTATTTGTATCGTGCAATTTACTACTTCTGTTGTATTCAGACAAATGCTTCAGTATTAGAGTAGAAGCAGCACGGACACGCCACTCCAATCACTCTGAGATTGGAGATCGGTAGGAGGTGAGCTCGAAAAAGGCCGCACTCAAATGGACTCCGATACGAGAAGCTGGGCCTTCATGGGGGGGGGGGGGGGTCCTCGGTGTGTAGCGACGTGGATCTGGCTTGGGTGTTAATCCAACACAAAAGAGCCTGACACAAACTGCTCTCCTGGGGCAAACGTGGAGGCTGTAAATGGAGAAAATGGAGCGTGTGCTCGCACAAAAGGCAAATGATGAAATGCGGATGTTCTGGAGGAAATAACACAAGAATCTGTAATACAACAATGGCATAATGGCTACGCGTTGTTCACGAAAATGAGTACACCCTGTAATTATAGCTTGTGATAATGAGATGGCAAAGGGAACAAGCCTTGTTTCGACATCCGTTTCATAAAAGGAAGAACAATCGGAGGGATCTATCAGTGGAGCTCCATGTTGTTTTCCAGGCGAGTCCTCGGAGCTGCGAGCCCACAATCTAGATCTTTAACTGTCTTTTTGGCTGAATGGACGCAATTACGCTGGAAATTGATTAAAAATGACCGATTTGCAATAATGAACTACAGACTGCGTTTCACTCCCCCCTCTTCTGTGCCAGCGTTCGTTGGGTGGCATATTGCAAACGTGAGCTTGTTTCTGCCTTCTGGTTTAAAATGGATGGACCGAGCATGAAATGTATGGATGCTTTCAGTCAGACGCGGCGAGGGAGAGCGAAGCGCCTCAGGTGGAAGGCAGTTGGGCCTTTCCTTCCTCACACTTTGATGGCTTTGGAGAGATTTTAATTGCCTCCGCTGTTAGTCGCCAGTCGTTTTTGTCTCTGAGAATTTTATTGGCAGCGTGGCTAAAGCACACTCGTAGAGGTGTTTTCATCGGAATTAACATTTTACTTTTAATCATCACAACTAAAGACTTCTTGAGTTTGGGACTTCGGAAGGGCCAGTGAACAGCTGAGAGAGTCCGGAGTATATATCATGTGTGTGTGTGTGTGTGTGTGTGTATATATATATATTAGGGGTGTAACGGTACATGTATTTGTATTGAACCGTTTCGGTACGGGGTGCTCGGTTCGGAACGGAGGCGTACCGAACGAGTTTCCATACGGACATATTAAGTAGAGGACCGCATTTGTGGAGCATGCTGCAGCCGCACATGCGCAGTTGCGCACACCGCGACACAATAAACAGCAGTAGTAGCGGACGTCATGGCTAATGCCGCTAGCGTTGGCAACAAGCCAGAGTTGGAGGACCCTCCCGCGACATTAAGGTCTCCTGTTTGGGAACACTTCGGCAAAGCGGTTTGCCGACATTGTTCATGTGAGGTCGGGTATGTTTCTGGCAACACGTCAAACCTGTTGACGCATTTGAAACGGCACCACCCCCACGTGAACATCACTACAACGAGGAGAAAGACGAGCGTAAAGGCGGGTCCACACCGGACCGAAAATCGGCGTCTTTGAGAGAGTCGGCGTCCGTTACATGAGTCTCCTTGGTGTGGTCGCTCGAATCGGCCCACGTCGGCGTTCATTTCAGCCGATTCAAATGTGTAATCCGCCATTCGAGTCGGCCATATTAAGTAGCCCGACTTCATTTACCGACGCGAGTCGGGCAGTCGGTCCGGTGTGGACCCGCCTTTAGTGCAAACACAGCTCCCCACCGCATTTAAACAGCCTCTCCCTGCCCTGTTCAATTTTGCACATCAGATGGAGAAAAGATTTGTTTTTAAAAAAACAGTCTGAGCCTTATTCATGTTATTTAATCTGAGCAACAACTTGAAACTATTTAGTGTTGCAACTGTTCAATTTTGCACATCAGATGGAGAAAATATTTTTTTTAAAGAAACAGTCTGTTATTTTTATTTATTTTTATTTTTTAAATAAATATTTTAAATACTTGTATTTATATTTTTGAGCAGCATTCTAGCTCCAGTGCATGTTCCTACTGTTAAAAGCACGAAAGTAATAAACAACTAGCACATTTATATTTTGCATTTTGTTTTCTTACTGTACCGAAAATGAACCGAACCGTGACCTCAAAACCGAGGTACGTACCGAACCGAGATTTTTGTGTACCGTTACACCCCTAATATATATATATATATATATATATATATATATATATATATATCTGCAGTGTGATTACTTCTCTTTATCTAAAAATGCTTTCCTCTTATCACCGAGGGAGGAGTTAAGGCTGCCATTGTGCAACTGAAGTCAATTTTCTCCCCAAGGGAGTTAAGTTGGTGAAATGCAATGTCGCCTCCAACACACCTTATTGTGCTGGTCTAAGCTGAATTCCAGCTCCTCCTGCCCCCTCTATCTTTCCACATCGTGTTTTTTTCTGGCGTCAACAGTATTGGGGGCAATAACACGTTATCGGTTACAGTAATGTGATTACTTTTTTGGGAATGATGAGCAGTGTGCGGGATTAGGACTTGAGATTTACCGTCACTGTGGCGTCCGTGCTAGTTTGATGCTGGAAGGGCAGTTCTGCTGCGTTTAGGTAGTTGAATCTGTAAAGCTGGCGCTGGTTTATTCCATGTCTGGAATTTGTGTGACAACGTATTTCCCACTTGGGTGCAAAGCCGCCTTCACGAGGAGTGAATCCAAAATCCAATTGAAACCCTCTTGATTACACTAATTGAATGTGTTTAAATGGTGTGGCAGTGGGAGCAGTCATGTGTGAATATATGTCGGAATAACTGGATGTTTTCTTGTTTTTCCCATTATACCAATATGGTTTGACATTTGCACCCAAAAGAGGAGGAATGTGGCTCCTGGTAGCGAAGTTGTCCCATATACAAGGGCTGCTGGGTTTAACCAGGAGAGCTTCCTCCTTTTATCACGGTTGTATGAAACATTTCATTTTCTTGACAGACATTGGAATCGTTCACAGGGCCAGTGTTGGAAATGTGGTGTTGTTGTATGGCCTTGTGTGATAAGTTAATAACGTTGATCCACCAGTGCTGCTGCTGGCGGCCCGTCACCGCCGTGTGTTGTTGATGGACGCGGCAGAGCTGCCAGACTGTCTTGGCCCGGACCCACGAGGCCTCTTCGGTGGCAGAACCAGGACTCTCCAGGTGTTAACAACAAATCATCAACAACAAATCATCGTAGAGCAGATGGAGGAGTGCCAGCAGGCGCCGCACTGCCTGTCCAGCTGATCGCTAAACATGTTTAGACAATAAAGCTAAATTTGATCCTCTGTTTTTTTGATGTCCTCAGGTTGGTGAACGCAAATTGAGCTATACTTTATCTGTAGGTGCTGCAGTTGCTCTTCTCTCAGTGATTCATTATAATGATGTGCTGGAGGAAAGGCTTCATGAAATCAGTAAAACCTTCACACGCCATGAACGCATCGGCTTCTTGGAGAATCGACTGCTGCTGGAGTTTGGATCCTGGAACTTTGGGGCCTCTTGCAGGTAGACAGAGTGCTGCTTAATTCACGATTATTGAGTCCCAGAGGACTGACCTGCTGCCGTGGCAACAAAAGCCAGGGGTTTCAAAGATGATTACAATAATGCTAGTGAATTGTAGGAATGCTTCAAGTGCCCGAGATGCGACTTTGAGCCGTCAACGTGAGAGCTAAACGTCCGCTCCGAAAGTGGCCGCATAGGCAGCTCAGCCGATCACGGTAAGTGATTGCACACGGCCACAATAGCTGTCGCTGAAAACTTTATTACATTTCACGTCAGCAAAGTGTCTTTTAATTCCTCCACCCGTCTTGGAGACAGGAAATATCATCAAGGCAGGCAGTTACACTTATCTTGTCAAATGTGAAGGAATGAACCTCTAACAAATTCACCTTAAAACACTTTAAAGCTGTTGGATGTGCCTCGCATTCCTTTTTCTTTTTTTTTTGTCGTTGCTGTGGTGTGTGTATTGATTTCCGCTAAATGAGAACATTGAAGCTGTCTCAGGTAAAAGAAGACTTTCTAAGCAGGTTTTGGAGAGGATAATAGAAAAGTGGAAAAATGAAATATACTCCACAAAGCCAGTTTGCATATACCATTGCCCCACAATGCACTGCACCAAGAATACAGATGTGCTGCTTAAAGCTGCAAAACACGGAGACGAATGACCCAACGTGGTGAGACAAGGTCAGGGGAGATTTTAGAAAACAAATCGGTTAGGAATTAATTTGAGTTAATTCATTAAGTTTCTCTCAAAAGCGATTTTGGCTTTTCTGTGTGGAATGTCGGATAAGGAATGTGCGCCATTCGTCATCTTAACCTCCAAAACGGTAGAAATCACAAGCGTACGGAAACATCGGGATATAAATCGTGAAAAGAACAAACCAGAAACTTGCGAGATAAACGTCATAGCCAATGAAGGCATGAATGGTGACTTATCATTAGTGTCCATGTTGTTTTGTTCTTCTTGTTCAGTAGTTTCAGGGATTTGAGCAAACTCGTGAAGATATGGTGAGTCGTGTCCAATATTCTTGTAGAAGATGAAAGAAGTCAAATTTTCATACACGTTAATTTCTTTTTGTGGCTCAAGTCTACGAGTCCATGTGCCTTCTCTGTTATTGTAGGAAATGTGAGTTCTTGTGTTTAGACTTGAGCTGCTATTTCTAAATATTAATATTTCTCAATGCCAGGTATCCAAAAGAATAGAAATTGAAAGTCGGGTATTGTATCAGAGCTTTTATCAAAACATTTTCAAATCATACCCCGGTAGCCCCACTTAGAGGAAGTAGACAAATAAAAGCCGGTTAAGGGAAAGTGGGTTTCTCGGAAAAAAACAAATTGTGCATCAGAATTTTCAAAAGGATGCACTCAGTCCTGCAGAGTGATGATAGATAACAACGTGGAGTGTTTGAGGGAGGATTTATTTTTTCCTTTCAAGGATAATTTCCCCCCAGGTATTTAAATGATTGCTCTCGGCACACCGACGTGGCCAACCTGTTGGGGATTGGCAGGTGAGATTGATGGTGCGAATCTTGTTTGATTGTACCTTGTTTTACGGATGACTTGGACAGAGATGAGATTATGCAAACATGACTGTTGCTCTCTGCAGCTGCCATTGCGTCCCCGGATTTGTCACCGCCGCTGACAGCCAGCCCTGAATAATCTTTATGTATATTCCTCGCGCCGCCTATTGTGTTTCACATTCTGCTGCTGAGCCAATTGTCCGAGCTTCTCCTCGGCCGTGAAAACCTGCGGCCGGACCTGTCGCCACCGATCACAGGTCGAGGTGCGTCGTGGCGCCGGCAGCGGGGAGGAAACTGCCGCTCGCTTACTGCTGCGCCGCGAGATGACCGTGCAGCAGATTCAGCGGACGGGGGTCGGGGTTCAGCCACAGGATGATTTTGTGACAGTGCTGTCAGCAAGTGTCGCTTTAGATTGAGATGACTTTGAGGGGCCAAACTGCGGGGAACAGCATTCCTCTCGCTTCCTCTCCTCGCCGCAGCTTCTGGGGGTGAAATAACTGCATGATGCCAAAAGCTATTTCTTTCCAGCTCCGCTCCATCCTCCTCAGCGCTTTATCTCCAACAGTTCTTCCCTCTTGAGCTCAGATGTTTAGTCTGCCGCATCATTAATGCAGAAGACCACAGTGCTGATAAACTTGCGTGAGATTAACTCCCAAACTACAAACTCAAACCCTTCCTTATATCTTACCCTTCATTTTGGTAAGAAAAAAAAAAAGAAATCAGTGATATGGAGCAAGACCTGGGGTGTGCAGGTCCCAGGGTAGCTGTAGATATTACACTTTTAAAAAGTAGGCGTTTAAAGTTATCAAACCTGTGGGCCTCCCAGGGTCCCCGTGGCGCACCAGAGATATTAAAAGTTGAAGAGAAACTTGTGAGAAAAAACCCCCCCTAAAATTATTAAATAAATAAAATGAAATGTCCCTCAACGGAGTGAACAAGGGCACTGCGGCATCGGCTGCTCACCCCTGTCAAGGTTAGCGGCGACCCTCCTGTGCACAGCGGGCGAGTTGATGCAGCATGAGAAGCAACACCTGCGTGTCTGCTATCACTGCGGGGCGTCTCCATCCACGGCCTCGCCGCTTCCTTCTTCCATTTGGATTGATGCCAGTTTTGTGGCTCTAATCTGCTCCTTTTTTTCCGGAGCATCTCACTTTTGATGTACGTGGAGTGTCAGCACTCCAGAGTGGAGGCTGACGGCGTGATGAGTAACGCCCTGCCCTCCATCTGCAGCTCCTCCAGAGGTGCTTCTGAGCACATGATCCCCCCCCCCCCCCCCCCCCAAACCTCCTTGGGGGGGGGGTTATGTGCAGTTGCGGTTTGTATGACTCGCTGTTAGACCGCAAACTAGTAAGTTTCCCCAGGGACTTAGGAACCTTTTGAGGCACTCATTACATTTGAGTACAGGGACCAGGGTCCAAATTAAGTTTCTGGCATCTGACTTTTCCACCCCTCCCCTCAATAAAGGACCCGGTCTGGCCTTTCTCTTCTTCCATGGCATTAAAAGTTAGGCTTATTTGTTTCCTTCCCGACTCATTTTAAATTAAGAGCCATGGGAGCGAGCTGAGAGGATGAGTGGGAGACGAGAGAGAGACAGCGTAGTGGAAAGAAAAAAAGTAATTTTCTGATTATTTCATGGTTTAGTTCTAAAGCACAAATAAATAACCTTCAAACACTCGAGAGATGATTTAGTGTGGACCCAGTAGTTTAGTTTTCCTCCACTGCATTTCATTCATTACATAAAGGACAGCAATGGGCTGAGAGTCCCAACCACTGTGATTTGGAAAGAACTGTCACCTTGCAAGAGGATGTGTAGAAAGAAGCTGACGGAGAAATAGGTTTGAAAGTGAATTTGATAAACTTCCATCGTGGGCGTTCCCGTTGATTAACCCTTGCGCCGTTGATGCCTCGCATCCTCATCTGCCTCTCAGCCCATCTGTCCTTCCTCTGCCTGTCTTTTTAGTTGGCATGCACTTTTCTCCCCGTTACTTCCGTCTTTTTTTCTTCCTTCCACCTCTTCTCTTGACTTCTATGTGGAAGGGTTACCTTGGCAATGATTCAGACGTTTGCAGGGTTTTTGGCACTTCTGAGATGCTGGAGCACCTGGGCCAGCATCTGCTGTGTTTCCCTTCCAAAAAGGCGCCTGCGTGAGTAGCGAGTACAGGGGGTGCCCCCCCGTGGCCTCTGGACTCGGACTGATAAACGTAAAGGATTACATTCATGAGCGGGGAGCTGCCGGATCATGCCCTGCGTGGGAATGAGCGAGCTGCCTTTGCATTCACAGAGGGGAGCGCCTTAGCCCGGCGAGGATGATTGGAGGGAACACACCTGTAAAATCCTCGTTCTGTTTCATGAGGCGCATCGCCGCCCGTGCCTGGAGCGCGATGTTGTATTTTTTTTATAAGCTCGCTGTTACAGGAGGCCTTTAATCATGGATTCAAAGAGCAAGACCCCCAAGTGTAGGCGCAGCGTCTCAGGCGGAGGTGCAGATAAAAAAGGAGGCAGCGAGTGGAGGGAAGGAATTGGGAGAAGAGAGGAGTGTGTGCGGAGTTCAGGAAAGGGGGTCAGGTGGGTTATTGATGAAATCAGTGGGATACAGCATGAAAATCTACCGGTGGCCGCCGGGCGCCACCTTTCATCTTCCCCCCTCCCCCTTTCCCTTGCAGCTAGGGGGGCGGCGTCTCCAGATTGGCCAGCGAACATGTGTGTCCTTGCGCCCTCCTGGCCTACACCCCTAATCTCGGCATCAATAGAGTCTGAGCAGATGGCACCGTGGCCGGGGTCAGCAAGCCCATACATAATAATACCAGGCCATGAGAGGATGATGAGGCTGGCCCAGACACCGGAGGGATGATGCAGGGATGACCTGAGTAGATGTTAAAAAACAGATCTACTTTGTTTGCCCTTGCATAAGGCAGCAGTTGACATATGTTGTTTGTGAGTTGGTTTAAACACAGCCTCTGTATATTGACCTAGAAAAGTGATGAGAGCAGCACAAAGCTTGCCTTCAAAAAAAAGAAAAGAAGCTGCACCAGTGTATTTTTTCTTCTTCTTCTGTTCTGTGTTTCATGTAGGAGCTGGTGTTATGAAGCTAAACAAAATGACCTGCCACAGGAGGAGCACTGTGTTTTAGATGGATGCGGCTCAGCATGGGACGACATGATGATTTTCATGTCAAGATGATCCTGGCCAAAATAATTGCTATTCATGTTATCTCAATGATTGTCAAGATATGATTATAACTGTCAAAAACAGCACTTACACGTACTGGAATCACTTTAAATTTAGTTGAAAACAAATATTTTCATTGCGTGGCAGATGAGATCTTTTTTTTCTTGAACAGAAGATCCTTTTTATGGAAAGAGTAAATACATATATCAGAAGCTTTCCCTGCATTTGTATCGCCTATTCTAGCTGGGATCGGCTCCAGCCCCCCCATGACCCTAAATACAGGATTAGCGGTAGAAAATGGATGGATGGATGGATGTATCGCCTATTCTTTAAATCAGACTTGAATGTTTCTCCATCCTGATAGCACCCTAGAAAACTTTTTCAAGTCACTTTTGGTGAAATTTACAATTATCCTCATAATGGAAATTCACCACGAGCATAATTTACTTTCACTTATTATTATTATTATTATTATTATTATTATTATTATTATTATTATGTTTTTAACAAGATACCATACCGTCCCACCTCTAGATGTAGCTTTTTTATTATACATATTTTTTTATTAGTAAATGTCTTATGTTGTGCACTTTATAGTTTATTGTTCACCTTAGTGTCAATGTATTGCCACACCCTGGGACAGTGAGAAACCTTTCGTTTTTCTTGTTTGTGGTACATGGAAGGAATTGACAAATAAAAAGTTGAGTTGATACATTGATATTGCAACATACTGTATGTGTCTCCATCCGCAGCTATCTTCCTGCATCTTTCTCTTCAGCTTTTTTGTTAGATGATAATTTCGTATTTTTGTTTTTCTTCGAGCGATATCAGTCAGCAAGGGAATGTCAACCCTAGCCAGGAGGCAGAGGAGCAGCACTCGACTGAACTCAGCTCAACTGTGTTTATGTGCTACACAGTTCATATGAAGTGCTTTACGGAGAGGAGAGAACAAAAACGAGAGGAGACGCACAGATTCACAATTTCAAGCGACGGAGGCAGGCAGCGCCTGTAGCAAAAGACAAATACAAATGAACACAACAACAGTTTAGAGCCAGTCTCCATCCCTTGGCTATTCCTCCTGGTTGTGTGGGGGCATTCTGTCTTACAGTTGTCAAATGATGCAACTTTCCAGGATGTGTTGCACTTGGAATAAAACTCCACTGATTTAGCAATTCACTTTCTAACTTAGAAACTCATGATAGAAAAAAAAAAAAAAACAAAAAAAACAATGCAGCGGAACCAGAGACACTGTCTTTTTATATTAGACACATCCATCTTCACTGTCAAAAGCTGGTGCCTACATTACCCACAATGCAACTAGAGTGGATTCCCTCTACTTTATTGATTGGGGTGTGCAGTAGGGGCTAATGAAGCCTCGCTTTACAATTATTCTCATTGAGTTGAGGGAAAAAAAGAAGGAATTCATGTCCTGGAGGCCGTTAATCCAGGTCTGCTAATATATTGTAGTTACGGGGCTATATGGGGAGGTAAGGCAAGGCGTTGTCAGCATAACTGTAAAAGAAATATTGTACTTCTAGAAATATGGCCTAAGGGGAACATTTAAATGTAAAGAAACTCACACCATGCATCAAATCTGGGCGACATAGCAGGAAAAGGCTGTGCTTCAGCCCTAAAGAAAGAGGGTAGTACCAATTCCCGAGTCACCCGCCAGAGGAAGGTCATTTTTCACTTTCTAATACAAATTTGCGACCTGACGTTCCGATTCTTCCCCGCTCTCAACCATATCGTATGCCACGTACTTAACAACGAGGTCGCTTTGAGCTCTCTGCAGACTGTGCAGCGCTGGGAGGCGTTACAGTGGCCCTGATGCGGTTAGCAGAAGAGAGGAATGCATATGTAGAACAATGGGTGACATGTTTGTCACTGTCACTCCTGAGGGACACATAAATTCCTTCTGCCTGGATCCGTGCAGCCACGCCCCCTCGCTTCTGTCCTCCCAGACATCTCTAATTATATGCACACAAAAGTAGGCTACGTATTGTTTTCATATCTCCCCTCCCAACCCCCCCGATTTGCCAATTCTGTCACCCACTTTCTGCCAGGCCGGAAAACCTGTTGTTAAAAGAAAAAAAATCAAAGCTGCCATCATGGAGAGAGAATGGGGGAGGCAGGGGAGGAGGAGGAGAGTTCCTCACTCCCCAGAAAGAAAGTGCTTTACTGCAGTGCTTACTTTATGGTAATGGAGTCAGTCACATCTTCATTCTAAAGGCTGCAGCCAAGGACAGTAACCGTTGACTTCAACCGTGTGTGTGTGTGTGTGTGTGTGTGTGTGTGTGTGTGTGTGTGTGTGTGTGTGTGTGTGTGTGTGTGTGTGTGTGTGTGTGTGTGTGTGTGTGTGTTACCCTCGTCCTCATTCTGTATATGCATGAGTGCATTTAGGGAGGGTGGAGCAATTAATAGTGGGGTGCAGATTAGGAATCCTGTCAAAAGTGACAGCTCTTTTTTTTATTTTTTTTTTATTGCTCTGTCTGCAGTGAAAGGAAGAGAGGCTGAGTAACGAGCTCGGTGGCAAAATCCAACGCGAGCGCCAGCGTCCTTTTTTGTCTATGTGTCCTTGCCTTGTAGGCGACGTCTTTGACCCCGCGTGTTGTCCGTGTTTAATTAAGAATCCGCTGGAGAGGGATTACAGCACAAGGCACGGTGAATCTGCAGAGGCAGAGGAGTGCAGGCATAAGTAGAATGACTAATGGGAGGTTTAGCGTGGCCGGTTGGCTGGGCACAGTATGGGGGGGGGGGGATGGAAAAGCAGCCAGCATGTGAGTGAAGGCGAGCGTGTTTTTGGGTGGTTTACAGTGAATCCTTAGCTAAGCAGTCTCCTGCCTAATTTGTTTGTGCTTAATCGGGCTGGAATTGAGCTTGAATCGCTCACCTGCCGAACTTGCTCACTGCAGCACGGAATGAAGAATGCCCCGGGATTAGAAGTGACCTCGCGGCCATGTGAGACAGTGCACAGGATTTTATGGTACACTGTCATCGTCAACATTTTTCAAGCTCAAACTGTAATATCCCAGCTTCCAAACTCCAAGTAGACTGAATATATTTTAGTTTGAGTCTTATTTTCTGATATTTTGAGATGACTTCATTGAGGAAAAAATGAAAAAGAAAATCCACCCCTACTCCAGAGACAGAAAGCCTTTTCAAGATATGATAACGTGTGTGTGTGTGTGTGTGTGTGTGTGTGTGTGTGTCACTGCTGTTGCTATGGCTGCTTAGCCTGCTGCAGCTAATCAGTTAATGATAACTTCTTAATAAGACATTTAAACTAATGCATTTATAATGTTCTGCTTAGTGTTATTCCAGTACCTTTATCACAAATGCCTGCGATACATTGTACAGTGTATGTACTATATATATATATATGGTATATATGGTCTTCTTTTTGTGTTTTTCTCTCTTTAAATATAAAATATGCTGTTTCTGCACCACCTGTTGCTCGTAGCTTTGAATGTTGGATATGAAGCCTTGGCTCTGAGGAGCTGACGGGACCACTGGGCACTTGGAACTGACCTCTAACTTTTTGCTGGTTCAAGACAAGACCGGGAGGCTTGTGGGGATTTGGGAGGCGGGTTTGGCCAGAGGGCATCAGGGCTGTTTACTCTGTCCCGGCCCTGACTAGGGGGGGGGGGGGGGGGGACTGGGCATGGGGCTGGGTGTATGTGAGTTTTGACCTAGCCAGGGGCTTGAATAACAATGTCCAGTAATTGCCTGATTCTGTCACTGAGATCATTATCACAGGTGTGTGGGTCCTTGCAGTTGCAAGTGGGGATGAAAGCCTGCAGAGCTTTGACAGAAAAACATCCTTTTTTTACCTTCAGATTTTTTTTTAAGGACTTGCCATGAGGTTTTAATGATTAGGCGGGAAGGGGCCTGTTTCAGTGTCACTAAATTTGACGTATGGTCTTAATGATGTTGACATTTCAAATATGCTTCGGAGAAAATATTGTTTCGAGCGGTCGCCCTCTCCCTTCGTGTCGTGAAAAACAAAGTCAGTGGCATGTGAAATGTGCGTGTTGGAGAAGGAGGAGGCGATGCGGTTGGAGGAGAGTACAAGTTTTTTTTTCTAGTTGATTAGGCAGCTGAAATCATCCTTTGTGAAGGCGGTGCATGCAAGGCAGGGAGGGAAGCTCAACCTCCCAGAGGAAGGCCTTTTGGGTTCATTGCCACTGGATTGATTGGGGGGTTGTTCTGGGCTCGCTTTCAGGGACGTGGGTCCATTCATAGGCGAGACTGGAGGCTCCTGGATTTATTCCGGCCCGATGGTTAGCTGCAGCGGTGCCGCCGGGGTGTGCTGGGGGATTTAAACCCCCTATCGCAATGGCAAAGCAGCATGCTACTCACAGAGAAAATGAGAGCGGGCAAGCAAACCCGTATACTCTCATCATCAGAGTCTACAGGAGACTGAAAAGAAGGCATGGATGGAGAGAGATTGCTGCAGAATGAGGTGAAGGAACAAAGAATCAGTGATGGGGGGGGGGGCGGGGGGGAGTAGAAGATAGAGGAAGAAAAAAAAACGGAGCACGAAGTTTGCAATGCCTCAGTAACAAGATATGTCTTCAGCTGCAGACTGAAGGAAGAGTAAAGAGGAGAGGGAGATTAGCAGAGGAGGAAGATGAGAGGGCTGCTCAGTGACTGCATGAAGGATAGAGGGCCTGTTGTCCAATGTTTGAACACAGCAGAGACACTGTCTGCAGCTGCATGGGCCCCGCGGTGGAGCTCCATCCGTGGGACCACGTTTATCAGCACAAACACAGGGATGGAAGTCGCACCAAAGGGAGGCTTCTCATTAATGTGCGCTACTGCACGAGGCTCGTTTCAGAGATCATTACGTCCTGGTAAGAAGTGCTCGTTTGTCAGGATCGTGCAGGAATCGCGTCCGATTTGCCTTCTTCCTTGTGGCCCTCCACTTTAAAGTCAGTCCACAGATGCATTCAAAACTGGGACTGCATAACTCCCTGCGTGGCGAATATCCATGCTGAGTATCTTTACATATAGAGAGGGAGAAGAGAGCACATTCTATTTATTCTCGTGGCCCTCTGCCATCTCGGCCTTCTTTCGACACTTCGGAAGAACCCAAGGGAGACACTTCACTTTTGTAAACCAGGTGCAGGAGACAGGAAGCGGTTTGTGTGCGCGCTGTAACTCCGTCTGCCTATACACAAGAGTTCAGTTAAAGATGCCCCTTGCAACTTGGGGAGGAACTTTGGCGAGTTTGTTTCTGGAGCATCCTCCCGAAAGTTGTGGTCCCGCCACGTAGCACAGTGAACCGAGAAGTCTGTTCTGAAGGCAGACCAGGTGTGGCCGTGGGGCTGTTTCATCAGGGAGCGGCTAAGCGGGTCTGTCTGCTGGCCTGCTGCAGGGTTACCAGTGATGAATGGACGGACTCAAGGACTGTGTCCTGGAGCGGAGAGTTTTTCCAAGACTGCACAGGGTGACCTTGGAGCGATCGTGAAGAAGATTCACAACTCCGGGTCTGATTGATGATCTGTGGACCTGATCCCTCACCTCCAGGCTCCGCGTGGAGCAGGGCGACATGTCGTGACTGATGCGTTGGTGTACTGATGCCGGACAGGTAACGTCGTCCACATGTGACATGCCGGACATGAGGCATATCATGATGATTTAATCTGTGATATCTAAATATTGGGTACATTGCTATATTTTTTGCTAATAAAAAGGAGGAAAGACAAAATCTCAGTGTGTCCGTTTGGATGAATGACTTCTTCACATCTAATGAGATATCCCTTCTTTTGCCAGCTGAACTCAGCATAACTTTTTCGGTCCACTTCAAAGTTTTGAATCCACTTCGTGGACAACGTACCATTTTCTACTGCTGGATTTCCAGCTGGATTTTCTTGTTCAGAAACCCCGACTGCATCTCCCAGTAGAATGGGCTTGATTACTTCAGCCAAGAACACAAGTAGACCTGATTTCAGAGTGATTATCAAAAATGGAAAGAAAGAAAGAACATGCTTACAATAAGGCCACACATTTTGATCTATGGTTGTGGGGGTTTGGTGTTCTGTAGCACTGATTGCCAAGTTTTTGGAGTCTTTTGAAATGGATGATAATAACAGCCCTCCTCTGATAGATCACAGACTTCACTTTATAGAGTGGCGAGTGGGAAATTAGTAAATTAGTGGTATTTTGTCCCTAACAGCAGCCTTTTTTTATCCCCCGCAAATAAAATGCGTAAAAAAGTACCAGCAATCATTGATGCTTCATTAACAAACTGATGATCAGCCCTTCTATTAGAGGAGGACGGAGGAAAAGGCCCGTAATTGGCATATCGTTCCTCTTGCAAAATGAATTACCCACTTTCTCTATGACTCATATTACGATAGACTCCAATTATAATCATTCTCAAGGGTTCGGAGGAACGGTTTGTATCGCTAAGTAGGCTGCCCATGCCGAGGGATCCTGCGACCCTGCGACGCTGAACGCTACCTGTTGCTGTTGAGACACCGTGTGGGTTTATTCCAGCCAATCCTCTAAAATAAAGACAGGTTTATGAGGCTGGTTACTGCTCCCAATCTTCCCCTTCTCTCTGATGTTCTAGTAAATTCCACTGAATATCTTTAGAGAAGCGTCTGAGGAATGTGCTCTTCCACAGGGGACCGGGGTATATTTGTAGAAGCAATCTGTCTACTTGAAGAATGCCTCTCCGGAGTGTCTTAACTCTTATTTCTTCTCTTGCTGCCAAAATGAAAGAAGACACACAGCGCTGTCTGCCCATTATCCTCAAGGCTTAGTCTCTCCTGTCTTCTTAGATGAGACTTAGGACGTGAGTGTACATGTCTCTATCTGTTTGTCTGCGTTTGGTGCATGCCTCTGCCACCGAGATGACATTCACACCTCCTAGGAACCTTTTATTTCCGTCCCCCACAAAGATTCGGACATTTAGTGGAAATGTCATCTGCAAGGTAACATTTAGATTTAAGATGTTCGACACAAAAATCCACAATTCATCAAGTGCTTTTTGTCTCGTTATCTCTTTCTTAAAACTAGTGAAACAATCTCCCACTGCTGCAAATGCAAATTAACTTGTTTCAAGAATTTTATGACAATGATTTTCTTGGCTGCAGAATGATGTTAAAATATAATTTGTCAAAAATGTCTTCAAACATAATCTGAATACATTGGTACATTTATTCCACCTCTTTTAAGACGTTTCTGTAGGGTAAGCACAAAATAATGATGAAACTATATATAGTTTTTTTGTGAAAATGAAATCTGCTAACCTGAAACACATAAACGGTAAAGGAAGACTGGTCCGTTGTTCTGTTTTGGTTGAAAAGACATGCATGAACATGTGATACTGTTGAAAGGATCTTTCTAGTAAACCAGGCAGCAACCTTCGGTTCTGAAAAGCGAAGCCAACGCAGAAGTGCCTTAAACTTGCATTCTCTCTACTGGCCATCAGGGGGCGACTCCTCTGGTCACAAACTATATCAGATTGCACGGAAGTATAAAGAGAATTTAACGCACATTTTTTACAAAACCGACGAAGTGAATAGAACGTGAATTAGGTGTATTGAATAAAGAGAGCTTGGCCGTATGGTAGTGCTGTCGGGCAGCTGCCTGTTTCAGCTCCGATGAGGCTTTATTTGTACTCTGTGAAGCTGATGACGGAGAGCTGCCGTTAACAGCTCTTTTTATTTATAGCGGAGATTCTCGTATGGGCAGCAGCAGCATGTTTGACAGCTCTGGGGAAAGTTATAGAGCTGTCTCTTCCATCCAGCTTTTCAAATTAAGTAATGCATGTCTAAATGTTTGGATGGAAACATGGTGTTGTAAGAGTAGTGTGGCTCCTGGAGAGGGAGAGGGGGAGAGACAGAGAGAGACAGAGAGAGGGGGAGACCAGGTGTGATTGGAGCCGAGGAAAAATTGGCAGTAAAAATACATAGCTGTGTTATCTCCCCCCAACCCCCCCAAGAAAAGAAAATGTATTTAATCTAACCATTTGGCGTTTACTCCGCGGCACACTAGATGGCGCTCCGAGGCCCCCAGGCGGTCTACAATTTTAGATGTTAGGACAAGCTATTTAAAAATAAATCTATGTTCAGCAGAGCGAGGGCAGAAACATTATTTTGGCAAACTAGATGAAGATTAATTAACACTCCATTGCCAATGATCACGTCATTTCGATGAGCAGCCATTGAAATTAGCAGCATGGATTTCGGTCTGGTGGCAAAGTCAAACACAGCAGCTCGGCCGTGTGGCATGACATTAAGTGAATAAGACAAATTGTTAATCACAATTAACCGTACGATAATTAATCATCAACTCAAATTTCATCATCGCGACCACAATGATCATAACATCATACCTTTCAGAACTTTCTTTGAGTCCCGTGGAACAATCCCGACCCCCCTCCTCAGCTACTGGCACCTTGAGCTCACTGATGGATGGTGCAGTGAGTGATTTTCAGCTATGGAAGCTAAAACGCCTCGCTCTCGCACCACAAATAGGGACAGTGACAAAGTATCATTTCATTCCAGTATTTATCACAGTATTTTGCATGGTGTCATATTACTTGTACTACTTGTACACTCAACCTTACATTTCTATTTGAAGTGGGCTACAGTTAATCAATGGCGTTATTGTTTCTGTTCCCTGGACGCTATATGCAGCTTCTATCGGTCTCAGATTTTTTTTTTTTTGCCCGAAGAGGTCGATAGAAGTTAGGCGGCTTAAAAAAAGTTCAAAGCCTAATGTATACAGTGAGCTTCGTAATGTTTCCAAGCGCTAGATATTCCTTTTTTCACAGACACAAAGTTGGCAACCCTGCAGTGCCAGTGTGCTGTCTGTATGAATAACACATGAAGCCAGAGTTGGCTGGTTGCTGTGCTGTTTCCCACGCAAAGCCCTCTGCTGCCGGCTTTCCTCAAGGATCAGCTGCTCATTAGAAGTGTGTTGCTGCTAATTGATCAGCGGCTTTGGGCCTAGATGACCCCCCCCCCCCCCCCACACACACACACACACACACACACACACTCAAACCGTGGACATATCAGACATGAGATCCTTTTTTTTTTAATGAAAATACTGGCCGAAGCTCCAGATCTCCAGATCTCCAGAAGCTCCAGTTCGAGCAACATGAAGCCTCAGAAGCCCTCTGGAATACGGAATTTTATTCCCACCTCATATGCGTGCACATTCACCGTCGCTGCACCACCCGGCAGATGCATATTTATTTATTCCCCCACCCCGTGTTTTCTAATGCACACAAACACCCATCCTGCATGTCTTTGGTTGCTTTGCCGCTGCCCACCCACCAGCCCGCACCTCTTGCCCATCCCGGCCATCAGTCAGCCGTCCCGCCGCGCTGCTGATGTGACAGAGCAGCCGTCGGAGCATCTCAGTCAGCGGCTGTGATGCTGAGCCAGAGTGACAGAGCGACAGGGGGAAACGCGCCAAACAAACAGCCAGTAATATTGCCCTGTCCTTTCACTTACAACTCTCTGTCAGACAGAGTGCTGACAGAGTGGGAAAAAGTACAGACACCCTTAAACACCCAAACATGTACGCGCACACACACACCCATACAGTATACTCACAGCTGTTTGCCATATAATTGCATCATTACAAAGAAAGCCTGCTTGCTGATGCACACTGAGTGATTTCCTGTTGCTTTTTTTTGCTGCAAAGCTCCGTTAGCCGAAACGCGAGGATTCATGAATTCCAAAACTGTATGGATGTGACTTTGCCGCCATAACCCCCCTCTGAGCCGCGCCGAGTTATTTACACAGCTTCGGGTGGGGATTATGTCCGTGGGCCCTGATTGTTTTCCATGCATGACTAGCATTAATGTGTCTGGGTTGCTAAACAGGATGGGTGATGCGCAGAGACACGGCTGGCTCTTACCTCAATCTGGGCCTGGATGATCCAGGATTACTGGATATCACATTCTTTCGTTCCCTGTGGGCCGTGGCTCGGTCTGTCTCCGAGATGCCCGCCTGGTAGCACGTGCTTATCACTGCTGAGATGGGGACTCTGCAAAAGGCTGTTCAAGGAGAATGTTGGAATGCTTACGAATGTAGCGGATTCTCTTATATAGTTGCCATTCTGGGAAGCAACAGTGAGAAAAGGAATTCATGTTTGGCTCCGGTGCAGGGTCTTTACCTGCTGATCTTGCCGCAGGAAAAATCCAAAAGCAATGGCCATATTTTGTAAATGCTGGGTAAAAGCATCAGGGACAGATTTACCTCCTTACATTCAAATTTACAGTTCAAAAAGCTTTCACTGCAGGAATTGTGCAAACTCGTGCTTCTGCTGTTCTGTGAGACTTGGCCAGCTTTGGCAGTGGCTACTTGTCCTGTTATTTACGGTACAAAATAATTAAGCATTTGAGTGCCCTTATTGAATTTAATGTGGAAAATCAGTCCTTTTTCCTTTCTGAAATAGTCATTGTCTCCTGGCTGAGTTCTGCGGAACAGTGACAAAAGAGATTAAGAGGCCCTAATTCTCCTCTGAAATCCACTTCAACCCGAGTAGTGAATCCAGCCTGAGGGCTGGAGAAAGCTTTATTTCCCTATCGCCAGACTGAGCTCCTCTTAGCTTTATGTGTCCCCGGTCTCCCTCCCATTCAGCAATGACAGGTGCATCTGATAGTGTTCACCTGGGGCAAATGACTGGGATTACTTCCTGGACGCCAACTCGGAGGACCTTATGACCTCCAGACGGACTCGATGGGTACTCAGACATCCGACTGTCCGTGAAAGATACCAGCTCCATACTAATGCAGGATGTAACTGCATACATTCCTCTTGATCTGCCTCACCTTTGAGCCGGGCACTGAAGTCGATGTCACCCCCCTACACTGCCTCAACACCTTCACTAAGCACCAACTAAGCACTCTTCATCCCCCCACTTCATCTTTTAAGGCATGTGTTTATCTAAGTGCAAGTATCGTCAGTCTTGATTACACTCGAGCACAGCCTGACTGCGGACCGCGGAGACTCCTTGGCGGCTGCCGAACGCTGAGCTCTGGCTGCTCGCAAAGGTGACACCCATGTTCATTGAGTCGGCGATGACTCATTTTCTCCTTAATCAGGACAGAAAATATGCTGTCCGTCTACAAATGGGCTGCCGGGCCGATGTCGGCGGCAACGGGGAGAGCCGTAAATCACCTCTCAGACTTGACTGCGAGTGTGAATCATGTGTGGAGGACGTGCACGGCGCACCACTCCGCAGCTCACCGTAGTCTTTAGGGCTCCTGGCCAGATGCAGCAGTCAACAGGTAGTTAATTTACCCTTCGGCTATGATTCGACTGGAGATGAAGCAACTGCCGGGGCAGCCTGCGGCCAAATTCACATCCCCTTCGTTCCTCCGCTATCCCAGGACCTATGGATGTCAAGATTGTGACCAGAGAGAGGAATCCCATTCAGAGCTCCATGCTTTGGTCCAGTTGCATTTCATGCATTTCATCTCTCTGAGAGTGAGTGATTCGTTTTGTTGTGTCAGGGCTCACAGCCTGAATAAAGCATTAGCTGGCAGGTTAGCCTAATGCAATGCTCCTTTCTGGAACTTCACTCTGATAGCCTAAGGGTGCAAACATAAGTGGATTAGAAAACACACACACTGAGAATCCACTGTATGTTTTATAAAACCCCCGCACGTCCCGGTATCTCCGGCTCGCCCACCCCTCCTCCTCCTTTCTTAATACACACCGAAGCACTTGCAAACAAACACCATGCATAAGCATGAAACGACCCACATGCTGGAGCATCGTTCCGGGCCGATGCGTTGGCGGTGGCCTTGCGCCGGAGAAAATCTCTACCTCCTGCTTGAATCTAACTGTGACGCTAACACGAGGTGAAGCGCTATCTGGCACGGCCCTGTCACGAGGCTTGCCATCTGCGGGGTGGCGCCGCACCAACTGTGCGACTGCTGACAGTGGGTACAACCTCGAGCAAGGCAGCAGGAGAGACCTAGACCCGGAGATAATGATGCCGTTGCCTCCATGTTATTTTTTTTCTTCTTCCCATCGTTATGCTACCTGCCTTGTGGCCTTTTCCACAGGCAGGCCATTAGTGGGATGTGATGGTGTCCAAAGCTTTCTTCAAGTGACAAACATGATTTAAATCTACCGCGTGTTGTATCTCCATTTGAAGGAAGGACATGTACCGGGATGCATCATTACAGAGTGAAATGCCCTCTTTCTCCTTCAGAGTTTCCAGCGAGGTCCCGGGGGTCCTTGTGTTATCTGCATTAGATAACAGTACGCCTCTATACACACAGAGAAAATCATTCATTAAGCCACTACCGAAAGCGTGCACTGTGAGGCCCGTGTGTGCATGTGTTAATGTGTGAGTGGGTGGGGTGGCTTGTTTTTTGTTCAGGCGTCGCCTGAGCCGAATGTCTTCCGACAGCGTTAGACAATGTAGGCATGACGGGGGCTTCACTTAATTCATTGACCTCGTTCCTTGATCTTGTTTGTTTGTGTTCTTCTGGCTGCTTAGCGGGCCGCTCTAATGACGGCGGGCAGCTAGTGCTGCGCAGCGTCTCGAGCTGATGCCACTCGGAGGGCGTACGTGCCCACTTCGAGACGAGAAGAGAAAGAGATTATTAAATGATTTCAAGACATTATTTCAGCTCCCATGCTTTTGGCGGAGGCTACAAACAAAAGCAAGGGAGTATTAGACTTTAAAACTACTTCTGTGAATGACTTATTTAATGTCTGTGTGTCAGAACACAGAATCAATGTCTTCAGGTTCCGCGCCGCTCCGATAGGATATCCATAAATTGAGTGGATGATGGCGACCAAGTCAAAGCCGTCTCCTCCCATTAAAGCCCATCATGAGGAGGGACGGGGATAGGTCACATTGTCCGGGGGCTGACAGGGATTAATTGAGGCTGTGTGACTTTGCACACCAGCGGCGCCTCGGGGGGGACATCTCTGTCGCTGCCCTTAAATAACCTCGCGGTGCCCCGCCACCTTGCCGACAGTAACAGGTGAATATTTTATGAACCGCTGGGATTTGAGGGAAACCGCCAATGATTTTTTTTTTTTTTTTAGGTGGCAGCTAATGGCCTCAGATGTGAGACAGGAGAGGAGTTTACTTTTGCCTCAACTCAATTTGAAGATTTGACAATCTATTCCACAGACAGAGGCTGTCTCCATTGCTTGGGCAAACTCAGAGTCATGTCTGCCCAGACACCGGAGTTTTTTTTTTTTTTTTTTAGAGGAAGGCCAAACTTATGAGACAGCTACTGCAGTAAACTCTGTAGGGAAGTGCAGATTTGAAGAAAGGCACAGATGGCTATGCTGGAAGGAAATGAAATGACAAACTGCAATGGAGACTCTAGCTGTCATTTGTTTTTCAAATCTTCAGCTGCCTGAGACGCGGTCTCCGTCTGCTAATGTCAACCTGTCTGGCTGCGGAAAACGCTTGAGTTAAAGCGTTTTTTATGCCCGGAACTCTTTTATTGTTTGTGGGTACAAAGCATGCAGGATTTTCATAATTGGACCAGTGATTTTCAGTCACCAGCTCCCTTCCCCCTACACACACACACACACACACACACACACACACACACACACACACTTCTTTGAGATCTTCTGTCGATCAAGTAATGATTTCCTAGATTGTTTCTCCTGGAATGTCTGAAGGTGGCACTTTAAAACATAATTGTGTTTTATAACAAGCTGGGCCTTTTAAAGGGACAGTTCACTGCAAAAATAACACTTCATATTTGTCCTATTTTAACAGTAGTTCCTACATGAAGCTGCTTACAACAAGGTATGTGGACTATTTAGAGTCACCGGGTGAATTGATGTTTTAGATCGATGTTTGGACAAACTTTGCAACTCGCACCGAAACAAACATTGATGAAAATATTATTGAAATAAATAGTATTTTTTATATTTTGGGGTTAACTGTCCCTTTTAAGATCCTTTACGTGTCATATGGCATGGAAATGTACAGTATGAGACAGTAAGAGGCAAAACAGAAGTATAGTGACAAAGCTTGTAAACATAAAGATATAATAAATTAAACTAAACAAAAAACTATACCAATATAACAGATATTTCCTAATTTTTATCATATATTCTTCATATTTAATGCAGTCAGGATATCAAATAACAAATTCATTCAAATTTTGACATCATGATGTTGACGACTTTAGACTTGACTCGACAAATCAAAATTAATGCAACACGCACCAGAATTATTCGATAATCTTTTTGTGCTAATAATCATTTATTCAAAACAAATAATAACACTTAAATGCATCACCTCCTCCGCAACGTCAGTTATTTTTTCCCAGTGAAAAAGCGACCTGAAGGCGGGTGATTGGAGAGCAACATTGTTGCCTTAATGAACCCGCCGTGAGCAATCTAAACCTACCTTAATTTGACTCACGGGTTTTTATTGAGCTCCATAAATGTTTGGATTCTTTTACATCTTCTGATGTTATATCCCGTAAATAACTAGAGCCGGTGGAGTCTGCTTCATTTGGTAACCTCTTTTTTTAAGCATCATCTGATCAATAATTACACATCTTTGCCATTTCAGGCTGCCAGACACTGTTGTCATCACAGGAAAGAGAATCTTAAAAAAAATCAGGAAAAACAGTGTGTGGGATTATCACTTGTGTTTTTGTGTTGGTGTTGTGCATTTTCACACTGATAAAGGCTCAGCTTAGGTGAGGACGAGCACATATGTGCCACCAAACAGTGTGTGCTCTCACATTTCTGCATGTGTGTCTGTGATTCCATATGTCCCCTTATTTGAATAAATGCTTTTCAAATTGCTCTCCATAAACGTCAGAGCAGAGTACATCAAAAGCCCCCCCCCCCCCTCCCCAAGGCCATTTCACCTACCTGGTGAGATTGCGTACCCGCCCTAAATCTCTGCCCCCGCTGCTCCGTTCAGAGTAAATTACCTTTTGTACACAACGATGTGACATGACATGTCGTTGCATGGAAAACAGCTCTGGTTTCATCACTCTTCCCGACATCTCAGACGCTCATCCTCGCGCCTCTCTTTTCCTGTTTTTTCAACTCTCATTTCCGTTCTGATGAGCCGCGGGGTGACGAAACCCGGACCAGGAAGGATGGGGGAGGGAGGGGTGTTGCTTGTCGTCTAGACGTGGCGCTATCGCTGAGATGAGAGAGGGTGGGCTGGGAATAATTCTTGCACCGTAGGGGGTACGAGGAGAGGTTTGTGGGGGGTAAATGGAGATAATTAGACACATTTTGAGGCACAGTTGGGGGCTGAGTCATCCAGGGGGAGCTGAGGCCGCTCCTCCATCTTTCCATCTCTTCACATGCATCACGAGATGGGCTGTCGCTGTTTCAATGAAGGCAATGCAAATAGCCCCATGACTCTACACCTGCATCGTCGCGTGGCTGCTGCCATTTGTCTTCCCCCCCCTCCACTAAGTACCATTTGTAACTGAGAAGAATGCCACGGTGATGATAAGATGTTGGCGAGGACAGCCCTCCTCCACTAGGGGCAGTGTGCACTCCTGGGGGATAAAAACGGAGCAAGATTGCTTCTTGAAAAACAAACTCTGAAAGACACCGACGCTGCATTCAGAGGACGCCGTAAACGGCAGCTTCTTGCTTGTAAAACACTTTAAGTCGGCTTTCAGGTGGTGCAAATTACTTTTAAAATAACTTTCCGCTTGGTGTCACCAACAAGAGCAGTGGAGTGTCGAGAAGAGATATACCTCAAATTAATTTCTAATTAAACCAGCAGCCGGCTCTACAAGGCGACTGTGCAGGGATTTGGGGGATTTCTCCTGACTCATGCAAGTCGTCACGCTTAAGCCCACGTGTAAATCTAACGAACACCAAAACTAGGACAACGTGTCTCTTGTTACACTGACAATGAACCCCGGCTTCGTGTTTGACTGATTTCTATATAGCCTGTCTTTGTGAGCTTCAAACATCTTCCCATTTAGTATTGAACACGTTGTTTTGTCGTCTGAATGACATTTGCTATCGCCAAGGCGCCGTGTGGAACGCATTCTGCTACGGGGCTGCAACTCACATTTTTTCTCATTAGTGATTGAAACATTGATTATCTCCACACTTTTGGTAAAATGTCAGAGAAATGGTGTCAAATGCCTTTTTACGTGATCATATTTGAATTACTTTCAAATACAAACAGTCCAAAACACAGAGCTTCCCAGTATACGATGAGAAAAGCACAAAGTCCTCACAACTGAATATATGGAACCACGTCAATTGTTTTCTGACCAACCATCAGTTAACTTTCACATGAAACAGATGAATTAAAACCCACAAATCAGCCTTTTCATATATTTTTCGACTTCTATCCCCGGTGTTGCATCATCGCATGTGACAGAGCTAAGTCTAAACCTGTTCTCAGACGCGTCACAGTAGAAGTTCATGATGAGGCGATGATAAAAACGGAACTCAGCGCTTTTACTGGCGGCGGCTCTGGAGCGCTACAAACACACGGAAGCACTCCTGCTTCCGACAGATATTCCCGCGTGACTTGAACGGAGCTTAACTGTGTTTCTTTCCTTTTCTTCACTTCCCGTCTTGTGTGTGTTATCGTTTCTCGCTGCAGACAGTCACCGTCTGCTCTACCTCTGTGTGTGTGTGTGTGTGTGTGTGTGTGTGTGTGTGTGTGTGTGAGTGTGAGTGTGATGCCGATGATAAATACAGTCTCCGATGTGTTTTGCTTCACATCGACATGTGTTGATTAGGGAAGCAAAAACACAGTTAGCCCACGGTTCAATACGGCTCTTGGGATATGGTGTCAGTTCTGTTTCAGTTTGTGTGCAAGGAGAAAAAAATAGCTGTTTATATGTTCCAAAATTCTTTCTTTATTTTGCTTATGAGCTACGAATTAATTTTTTTTACGTTCCAACACATTCAAGTGTATTGTATAATAACATAAATAAATATGTAAAAACTTTCAAATGCAAAAGCGCTTCTTAGCCTTGATGACTGGTTTAAGATAAAAGGGGGTAAAAAAATAAAAAGTAAATGTACATATTTGAAATAAACAAAGTCGTCATTTTAAATAAAACTACCATTAAACATAAGGTCACCGTTTTAAATATAAATATCTGTACATCAGTAGCCCATATATGACTACATACATACATTTCCTTTCTAACCAACACGCTCTCAATCTGCGTGAAGGATCGTCTGATAGGGTGAATGGCGTCTCCGTGGATGAGCGCTCCATTGACCCTGACCTTTCTTCTTTTCTTTAAAAAAAAAAGAAAAAAACGCAACGGGACATGAACACAAATACTGACATGGACTCTTTATTATGTGGTTATGTTTTTCCCTTTGTCGTAAAAAGGTGCACTACGTTGTCACTATCGTCTCTGGACAGCGTGTGTCGTAACTAATATTGACAAAAACTCGTACGCTTCAACTTAACTCTCAAGAAATTTGTGTTTTTGGCTGCATTATGATTCAATCTTCCCTATTATCCTCATTCTTACTATACTATCTATTCTGTTTTTAGTCCCCCCCCCCTCCTCTGCAACAGTTGAATTTCCTCAGGGCAATCCTGAATGTTTAATTTTTTCCCTCTCATCTCATCTTCCTCCCTTCTTCCCCCCCTCAAAGTATCTGCTGCATTCTCTTACTCTCCCAAGACTCGAGCTGCTGCTTCAGAACCGGCACCTGCTGTGTTCTCAGATCATCGTGATGCTGACTTTCTGCCTGACAAAGCAAGGGGTTTGGGCTGGAAGGCTCAATCACCCTGGGGGGGTTCCGAGTCAGGCTACTTTACTACAGGAAAACAAAACTATATGTGTACGACGACGGCATCTCAACGGGCTCAAGCGGCAATTAACAAAACCTTGTTTGTCTGTTGAAAATGATCAAATAGCGTCTGTGATATCGCAAATATCAGGAGCTGCACATCAAGACTATTTGTACGCCTTGAAAAATTCAACATTAAAGAACAGAAGATTAAACACATTCCACATGAAGAGTGGTGTACTTGTCATGTTAACTGCTACTCAGCCTGGGAGAACTGTTGTGTGATGTCTTGTGTGGCTCCGGGGAAGCTTTGGCAAATCTGAGAAAACAGTCCTGATGATGTCACAGTCATGTCCTCGTGCTCTGAGACATACAATACAGACATGTATATTCAAAGTATTTACTGGTAATTTTGTTCTTGACGAGAGAATCGATCGATGGAGTAGCCTTTTTAAAATATGCGAAAGCAGTTTATTATACCAATGAGTAATACACATTGTGATATAAAGATAATGTCTTAAAAAATAGCTTTGTGTCCTTAATATCATTAATTGACAGTATAAATATTTGATTTAAAAACACAAAAACCTCAAATGATCTAAAAACTGTTTTATGTGCTTCATATCGACCTGAGCCGATAAGCGGCGTCGCTCCAGTTGCCGGGGGTTACGGGCTAAATTACGTGACTCTTGTAGAAAAGTAAATGGCCATCTGCCCCCGAATACTTTCTGGTCAAAACAACCACTTCATTCTGTCATCCGAGAAATGAGACCTGCCTGCTCTCCCAGAACGTCTGCTCGGAGGAACGCAGCACGATCGGGTTGTCATTAAAATAAAAATGGCTTTAATGGAACCAAGAGTACGATATGTATACAAGTACAATACGGTGAGAGGAAATCGAGTTACGTCAATTATTCACGTAATGCTCATTTCTTTTTTCTCCCTCTGGGCCTTCTGGGAAATAGTCATCGCTGTCTGGAATGACGTTGGATGTTCATTAATGTGTGTTTTCTATTCGCGGCAGGTAAGACTTAATTCTCTCTCCGTGTTGTGCTCATTAAACCTGCAGTTTTGTGTCGTTCAGCCCAGGGGAGACAGAAAAAAACCCCAGAATGATTGTTTTCGGAAAACAATTTACAAAAAAGACAGATTGTCCCGATATGAGAGTGAATATTTAGAGGTGATATGTAAAGAACGGCCCCGGGGCTCGTGTTTATCTCGCTCTCTGCACGTTATGTGGCCGCTTATTTTCCATTTAAAAGAAATGAAAGTATTTTCATTCACGCAGTGGGATAAAGCGAACACGTCCTCGTTCTCCTTTCATGCTTATTTGTACAGACTCCTGCTCCCCCCCCCCCCCCCCCCCCAACACTCCATTCCCCTTTCAGAACGAAGCCGAGGAAGTGGTCAGTGGCTTCAGTGGAGGTTTGGGCTCATTAGCCTCCCGGAGACTTTATATTAATGCTCTTTTTCATTGTTCTCCAAGATTATTAAAAGCTACTCTCCTCCAAGCACGTTTCATCTCAGCTTATAATGACATACAGACACGCACACACACACACACACACACACACACACACACACACACACACACACGTGTTGACTTTGCTTTCACATTCACTCAGAGATGAGAGAGAGGCCCAGCTCGGCCGATAAGCCAGATGAAAGCTGTGGAAGAAAGGAGGGAAATGGAGGCTGAAACTGCTCTTGAAGGAAAATGTTAAGATTAGTAATGTGCCTCGGCGAGGTGATTAAGAGCACCCAGGGGTGCCGAGGGTGGCGGGAGGCCAAGGGGTTAGTTTTGTAGGAGCCAGCCGGGATCAAGGCCAGATCCACAGCCCCCCCCTCCCTCTAAACTCCCCAATTCCCCGCCACCCCGACACATTTCCTCAAAGCGCCGGCTCTCCTGGCCCCCGGCTCCCCTCGCCGCGACACACACTCGCAGACACACTCCGCTACACAGGAAGCTGATGGTCATTATCACCCATGAGCGCTCGGCGGGGCTTCGAGGGTCTTTTCTGGTTGGCTCCACGCACCAGTGTCTGAGTGAAGCCTTCTGCTCACGGCTCATCGCCACTCGGTGCTTTCCCGGGGCTTCCCATGATGCCGTTCAGCTCTTGCTGGTGGGATGACGTCTCGGGCAATATGATACGATGGCTTGAATTCATAATGCAAAGTGATGTTAAAGCAAAGTGAACGCGGCCCTTTCATCGTCGCCTGTGTGTGAAGTAGATGCATGCTGAGCTCTATTGAGCACACGGGGGATCGGGCATATGGCGAGACAAGATGTCTCGTGGCGTCATCAGGACGGCACGGACACGCGTGTGTGGACTGGATTCAGGAGAAACTGCCTTATGAACTGGCATAATAAGCCACATCTGTTGGAGTAATATCGTGGTGTCTGATTATTTCAACTTTAATTTGAATTATTTATCTACATGATGCTTTACTGAAGAACTGTGTGTTGTTAAATGTTTTTTTGTTTTTCTTTTCAATCCGCTTTATACTTCCACTCCAAACATATGAAGAGCTTATAAAATTTAGATTTAGATTAGATCCAGATAAGTTGGACCCTGTTAAACAAAAGCTCCTGCACTGAAGACGTGAAGTAAATGATCTGAATAGGCTACTTCCTCCACTGCTGGTTATATATTAGAGCCAGATGAGGGTCTTTCAAGTGTAATATCACCCATATTTTTACAACTGGATGCTACGTAGCTCCTTCACACAAGGAGAGCGTAGTTTCATTTTGCAATAGAATATTCAGAGGAAGCTACATGAATTATTAGACACAAAATGTCATGTTTCATTCCTTCACGACGGGGACATAATGCATGTTTCACTTTGGGTCCTGCCTTAGTGTTTCCTGTGCAGAAGGAGTTATCTGTCTGCCGTGGAGCTGATTCTATGTGAATGCAGAAACTTATTATATTATTATATTTTATTTATATTATATTATATTATATTTTTGTAGCTATTTTTACGGACATATTGACATACTTTAAGACATTAAATCTTCTGCTTTGCGTCATAATAGAACTGTGAATGTCCTGATTTATCATAATAGTTTTCTTTTTTTGGGGGGGGGGGGGGGTTGGTAGAAAGTAATATAATAAAAGCCATCCACATAAGGTCTAGGATCACATCTAATATCTGGCCCCGGACAGTTAGTCCGACCCATAGCATTATCAGCACCACAAAGCCTTCCTCTCCCTGTGTAATTACCTGTATAAGGCTAATGTGTTTCTCCCAGCCGGCAGCTTGATGTAATGTTAACACCGCTCAAGGCGCGACAGCCAATCGGATCCGCCGTTAAGAGGCTGGGTGTTTAATGGGAGGTCACTTGCTGCGTTTTAGCCCACTGACACCGACAACCTGAGCACCAGAAAGTCTTTTCTTCCACTACCTGCAAAGGGCTGGGTGTTGGCAACATGCCCACCGCCTTCCTTTGTCTCCACACACACACACACACACACACACACACATACACATACACACACACACACACACACACACACACACGAGTTAGCTCTGGGGAGATTTCTTCTTCTGTTATTGCCATTCTTAATGTTTTATCGGAAATACTCCTTTAAAGGGCTACTGTGTTTCAGCAGACTAAAATCAACTTTAAATCAGCATTTAATGTTATTAATCCTTTTATTGAATCATCTTCTGCCAGGGAGTCCTGGAAGGACGGGCTACGAAGGAAACCGAGGAGCCCAAAGACACGGATCAGAAAATACAAGAATCAGAGGAGAACGTGTTTAAACGTGTTTAAAAATTGCTTCAGCAGCAATTTCCAAGCTTTCTGGGCCATGAAAGGAAAAGCCACCTGTATAAAAATAAAAAAAATGGCAACAACTGTTAACAGTTTTAGCTATTAAATGGCTATTCATGGCTCGTTTTGGTGCCTCCGGAAGCCCGAAACATAAGCCCACTCGCTTACAGACGGGTAATGTCTGTAAGTGAGTGTGCTATATTCCTATATTGCTATAATGCTCACACTTGACACTGGAACCAAAGATGATGTGACTCGTCGCCTGTCCTGATTGAAGATGACTTTATTTCCTCCAGTTTAAAGCTGTTGGCCCACCATGTTAGAAGGGCGTGTCCCGTGTTATTAAGGCCAGGGGCCAAGTGGTACTAAATGAAGAACAAACTGATGGGGTTGGCTCCGCCGTCCATCCCGGACACTGCTCCCTGTAAAAAAAAAAAAAAAAAAAAAAAAAAATCTTGGCAGCTGTTGGAGTGTGAATGTTAAATAAGAATGAGGAGGGGGCTCAGTGGTCCGGTCCCAGTGATTGATGGAGATCTTATATTATATAAATATTATCTGAGACGCGGCTTAAGTGTCATAATGGATATTACTATGTCATAAACTTTCATCCCTTGTTTAATGCCCCGGAGACGGACATGAAGGCTGCTGCGCATGCTCGCACTTAAGCCCAAGTGAATGGACGCAGCATAAACGTGGACACACACACTCACTCTCTCACACACACACACACACACACACACACTCACTCACACAGGCTCTCGTTAACCTTTACAGGGTCCCAGTTGCTCTCTAACTCAGCCTAGAAGGCCGTGTGGGCTGTGAGCACAGGCTTCTATATTGGCCGCAATTAATATGCAGCACAAATTCCCAGCCCTTGTAATTCTTTACCCGTGCTCTGCAATCTTTTAACTCCTCCCCGGTGACGACCACGAATAAGCACCTCATTTTCGGCTTCTGCTGTCATGTGAAGGAGGTTATCATCTGGGGGGGGCACGGCTGACATTGTCGTCACCGTGGTGGTTTTCTGACGGCCCTTGCGTTGGTGTCGAGGCCGGCCCACTGAACACAAGCGTGCGAGTGGAGCAGGCCCCCAGCTGTGGTAATTAAAGGCCCCACGGCAGAGCCCGTATCTCAGACACATTCGTCTCGCCTCCTCGCTCACAGCTTTTCTTTGGCTCTCCACGCCGGGCTCGGTTGCCCGGGCGAGGGCTGCGATCTGTGAAGCGCCCAAAAATGTTCCTTGCGATGCGGTCTGGGAGGGAAAGAGAGAGTCAAACATGTGGTTTAGTTAAAATGAGTAAGATTCACATAAATCTGCACTTCATTAACACGGTTGTTTCGAAGCTTTTACACGGAACGACGCCGCGTCCTGGCGAGTTTCTCTTGTGAATCTTGAGGCCGTAAATAAAAAAACAAACACGATTCAACAACACAGCACTTCTGTAAACCAGCGTAATGGGATGGCTTGCTTTCCACAGGAAGACACCTGGGAGATCAGAGAGCCAAACGTGAAACAAATGATAATTTTTCAATTTTGCTTTCGGTGTACTGTGAAGAATTCGTTGTGACTGCACAAGTTTTCGACTGCTGTTATTTCTTTTCTTTCTTGTTTCCAACCGAAGCGTGAATTGAAAACAATGTTCCCTCTGGATTGTTTAGATGGTGGATGTAAAATACAGTATTTCCTACTTTCTATGAGTTCTATGGTGTATTTCTGGTGAAATCAGCTGCTTTGTGGTGCGCGCGTCACACCTACCGCTCGTTCATTAGTGAACCGGATGAACGCAGTTCGTATTTTTGTGGAATCGGCAGAATCACCGTGTGTGAAAAGGTTAAAAATGGATGCATTTCCAAACAAACAAGCTGCACAGCTGTGAAGAAGAAATGTAGGAGGAGGTGCCATGTAGCATGAAAAAGTCCACGAGGATTAAACTCTGCCAGATGAGTGCCTATATACGATGCCCTTTATCGTGGTGGTGAGTCGGATTAATAATTAATCGTTATTTAATGGCTGATAGCTTGTTTTTTATTAGTCTCCACAAAGCCGTATTGAAGTAAAGTGATGTTCTTCGTTTAGGAGGCTTTTTTCCGAGCCACCTGGCACTCGCTGGATCACATTCTGATGAAGCCTAATGTTATTTGGCAGTTATTACATCAGCTGCTACAATCCCGTTAGAGTGCATTCGATATATTCCAGTTGTAGAGATTGCATTAGGTCGTCGGACCATCAGTCCATATGACGGTGCCACGCTGTGGTTTAATTCTGGCCACGGCCCCCGAATGGATCTCCTCCGCACGAATCCATGTCTTGAACATTTGTCATTCAGGTTGTGCTTTCCTGGAATCGTACCAGGGGGCTCTTTCATTTTAAACACCTTTCTTTCTGTACGGGACGTAATGGCCGGCTGGCTGACTCGGGCTGACCTTCCCTCCACTTTAAACCTTTTAGCTGCGACCTTTTCCTCCTAGTTCCCTACGTGAATGTTGAAGAGAGCACTTCACCTTGGTGAAAGCTCTACATTTAGCTTTGCTGTCGAAAGACGGGAAAAGATTCCTCATCCTCGTAACAACAGGCCTGTCATTTTGGTTAATGGTACATTTCAGATGCACATGAGCTGTGCTAATGCCTTAATGACTCCTCTTTACTTTTTATATCATGCCACTGCCACACTAACCATCATTCCACCATCTCCTCCTTTTTCAAGTAACACGGGTTCGCTTAAAAGCTCAAGCAGACTAAAAGACCCACGTTTGCTCGCGCAGCAGCTTGATGGAGCGTCGTTTGTTCCTCGTTTAACTTGACGGTTACAGATGTTGCAGCCTTTTAAAAAAAATATAAGGTGCATGAATATTCATTCAGAGGGTAAATGCAATCTATTCATATGCACTTATTGGCTTGAAACCTGCTTCGTGCAGCGCCTTTTTGAATAAAGTGGAGCATTTAGAGGCTTTTTTTTTAAAGAGGATGAACTCTTTCTTTCCTTCCTTTCTTTTTTTCCTCCTTCCTGCTTTTCATCCCAGAAATTGAGGTTTGCTCTAAATAACTGCAGGCGCTATTTCCCCGCGTGCGGGAACTAAGCAGCTCCGAAAAGACTGCTAAAAGATTGAAGAGCAATTATGTCTGCATCTTGGACATTTGGGTAATAATTCTTTATCATAATAATGGACAGCACTCTCCCGGCTAAGCCTCTTATAACGAGTGCTCATTTAAATGTATATGGTGTTGAAGGAAGTGCTGCTTATAATGTGATTTAAAGCCTCTTGTTACTGAACACCACTCTGCTTCCATGTCTTACAGTTCCTCCGCGTGCAGCTGAGTAGTGTCACCTTGTGCTGCTGCTGCTGGTATGATGCTCGACGCATCCTCCCAGCCCAAGTAGGGGTTTGGGGGGGGGGGGTGCGGGGTAAACGATGCTACCGGAAGGAGAGGATCAAGCGTTCCACAGGGCATCTGAATCAAAGCCCTCTCTCGTCTCCTCTGCAGAGTGAGAGGGGAGGCGTGAGCTGTAATTAAGTCGGAGCAAAGACAGTGCTTCTCTCTCTCCGAGGAGCGCTGATCTCGTTCAAAAAGGGGCCTATCATCACCGTGGTTACGGTGGCCTATTATGACTCGAGCATATTGTTTGTCGGTGCAAACGCGGGCGTATCGCTGATTTTCAAGTGCCGTTGTGGAGACAGCTGCTTGCTGATTTCCTTTTAACTTTGTTCGACAGTTTTGCTGGCGGAGTGGCAGCGCGCCCGCATATTCTCCGTACATTAAACTCAGGCGGTGCTCTCTCTCTTTCGCCTGGAGGCTGGATTATTTGGGCCGGATGCAACAAGGTGCTCAGAGCACACATCCTGCTCTATGACTCGATGACATCACACGCTTCCTGCAGTCTATTTCACAGCAAAATTATGTTATTGATTTATTTACTTTCGTTTGTTTTACTTTATTCAGAATCATTCAGTGCACATTTCTACTATTGATTTCCTCCAAACAAAATACAGATTCAAAACATGTAAGCTCATTACAAAGAAATAAAACTAGCAGGGATTTGGACGATCATGATGATTTATTAAAGTGCAAATACAATTTAACATGCTCTCCTCAAAGCTTCTAGACACCATTGGGGGAAAACACATTCATTAACTCGACAGAAAGCAAATAAAAGATAGTTTCCAACAATCACCAACTCTTGGTTCAAAATAACATTTAATAGTCAGATTCAAAATATGGCCACTTACTGGGAATGAGTCACTGAGTGATGAAAGTCGGAAACAAAAACTCAGTGAAGATTTAGCAACTGGATTGCCAATTACCTGTACTGTGTCGAGCTTTTTGACATTGGAACAGTATTTTTAGACGTCAAAGCATCCCTCCCTCCGACTTTGAACTACACGTCTTGGTCCCCATTGCTTAATGAGTCAATTTGAGTGCTCCTTATCACAAATAATAGTTTTTGTTGTGCAAAACAGAAATAATTGTTTTTTGTTGTGCAAAACTTTGTATTAGCTGATACAAAGTTTTGCACAACAAAAAACAATTATTTCTGTTTTGCACAACAATATATATATATATATATATATATATATATATATATATATATATATATATAACCATATATATATATATATATATAAAACACTCGTGATTATCATATGATGTATACGTTGCGCCACTCATAACTTGGCTTTCTATTATATTGTATTCTATTGTATGTGATGGGTGTATTGCTTCCCTTTTTGATTTATTTGAGTGTTGCTATATTGTACATATACATCATATGATAATCACGAGTGTTTTTTAAAACTTTGTTGCCATCTGTTGATGGTTTGGGTCATGTGACCGAAGGTATATGAACACACCCAGCAACGCCAGAGGCGAGCCTGACGACGCTGAAAGCGAAACGCGTTGTTCATAATAAAAGTATATCAGCAGAGTCTGATCAGTGTGCGGTGGCCGTCTTTTTCTATTGATTTTACGCACTCCTGCTACCCACCTGCACCTGAG
Source organism: Eutrigla gurnardus (assembly GCF_963514095.1). NCBI lineage: Eukaryota > Metazoa > Chordata > Actinopteri > Perciformes > Triglidae > Eutrigla > Eutrigla gurnardus. Next base: position 6,741,998 of record NC_139928.1, on the reverse strand, counting down.
GAACTGTGGCTGTGCAGGGAGATTTGCTTTTCTTCAATATATATGGTTATATATATATATATTGGATATTTTTACCTCTCAAACATACTAATCTTTCCTAAAACAAATCAGTATCGCAGCAGCCTGCTCTGTTTGTATACACTGGAAGGTAGGCTACAGTGTGCAGTCTAGCCATGTGCCTGTTTGGATGCGGACGGCAGGGAGGCTGTGTAGTCAGAGCTTTAATGGAGGTCAGGGCCCCGCAGCTGCCAGGAGCACCCAAGGGACGCGCTGCAGCGGCAGTGTTGGGGCCTGTGGCGCTCTGAGGGGAGGAAGGCTTGTCATCTGAACCCCCTGCATGTAATCGCTTGTTATTCTGGCCACGTTCCCCTCCCTGGAGTCATTTTTTTTTGTGAACAATATGTAAAATAAATGATTAAAAAAACGTACAATGGCTTACTGAGAATTCTGTTCTTGTGGCTGACCACCCGGGGTGAATACCAGGAACGCGTGCATAACTTTTCCTGCACCCAACAGGAAGGAGAACGCTGTAGATTCCACATTTGCGGGTTTCACATGACTGAGTTCAGTCTGCTCCGAGCCATTCTGAGCATTTCTTTTTGTAGTTTTACCATTTGATTGTATGGAAATTGACAGAAAAGCCGCCGGGCCGTTGGTTGTCGTGACATCATGCGCTCAGACCCGTCGTGTAAATCTATGTGTGTCATCGCCGTGACTGCAAATACCATCCAGCAGAGAGACGCGGGGCTGTTCTTTCGAGGCGGCCATATTTTCAGTGTTTAGAATGGGATGTGTTTGATTTTTAAGTGGCCTGCCATCCTCTCAGGAAATCACATTTTTTAAGACCAGTCATTAATGTGTCGCTTCTCATCGGCACGGGTGAATTTAAGCGTGGCGACGGTAATCATTTCTAATAAGAATGCATCACCACCAAACAGAGGCATAAAGCTTTCAACTGATGCATTTAGGTCAGTCCTGACGTGAATATTCCTCTGTTGCAGGGGACAATAAAGAATTGACATAACCACTTTAAGTGGCTTTCCACATGAAGGGAAAAATTGTCTCCTCCAGCACTCTTGATTACATTTTCATATGAAACAGGAGTCTGAGCATAGCTGTCATTTTCATCTCCATCAACGAAGAGGCTCAGTGCTGTAACGCAGGTGGTGGTGGTGGTGGGGGGGGGGGGGCGACTTGTCTTCTTAATTAGGGTGATTTGAGTGTCATTGAAAAAGGTCTGTTTTTTTATTCATCAACCTCTATTCATGCTCCCCTCTCCCCTGACATTTTAACAATAGCTCCGATTGCGGGAGATGGAGTCCTGTCAGTGATGTCTCCGTGGAGGGAGGGGAGGGGGGGGGATTAAATAAGGGAATGAAAGCTTTGCCTCATGGAAACTGCCTGCCTTGTCTGCAGCAGTGCTATCTTGTTTTTCTTTTCTTTTTTACCTTAATAAACTGCCGTCAGACGATTTAGACACGTCTCCACCCTGACAGAGGGCGAACCCTTTCTCCTCTCCAGCTATCGGATTTCCGATCTCGATCGCAGGTTTATCACACAGCCACCCCTTTAATCTCGCCGTACACGGACCGCTTCATCCGTGCTGCGCTGTCGGGTCGGGTTACTGATACTTTGGGAACCAAAACTGTGGAAACACACAGATTTGTCAGTGTTTTTCTAAAGAGGAAACCAGTTCAATTTAAAGCCCATTAGGTAATCAACGACCTTTATCGACCTCTTGAACTGTGGCACATTCCTATCCGGTTCTTCGGTGCAACTCATTTAGCTGCAGGTACACCGGGCTTACTCTGTGCTACGGGGCAGTTAAAATCTATTACCTCCTTAAAGATACTCAAAGATGTTAAAGAGTGTTATTGGCCTCTCAAACAGTCACCTTGGCCGGCCCACACTGCTGGGATTTTCCTGACTTGCAGTTAGGGACTGAAACCATCACGGACTAGTAATGAAACAATTTCACACTACAGCATACGCCCTGCGGTCCCAATCTCACCCGCCGCTCCTTACCCCAGCATGCCGCGTGTAGTTATTCTTCATTCCGCCGTCACGTTGGGCGGTGAATCAGAAGGGTTTGGCCGAGATGGTACGAGAACGCGACAGTAGGAGGTGGAAGAGCGGGACAGGATGAAGAAAAAAAGGTTGTGCATGCAAACATGGCTGCGGCATAGGAGGAGACATAGTTCATCCTCATTAATGGAGACGTATGACCAGGTGTGTCCCAGGTTGGACAGACGTGGAGCCATTACCAGACCATTTACTCTACATTTACTGTCTTGTAAAGGTCACAAGAGCGCGGCGGTTCAGCCCATCAGTCCTAACATGCTCCGACATCTCCAGTCAAATCTCCATATCATGATGCATGATGATGAACGATCGCAGCTGGAGCTCCGCCAAGTACGCTTTTTGATCGATCTCCCCTCACGTAAGGCGGCGGGTTGACTCACGCCGTCCCAATAAGATCAACCGCTGCGTTCTGTGTACGTTTTCACTTAGTGACCGTCGGCGCCGTATGACAGACGGCCGTGAATTTAAAAGGAGGAGGCGCTGCTTCACCCGCCGTATGCACATCAGCACGACTTCACTGGATGCCCTTGTTGCACTGGTGAGACTCTCGTTATGCACGGCCGTCATCAAACACTGTGGCTGCCACGTACAGCACTCGCATCATCATGCATTCACCACATGTAGTTACACAGCGTCGCTGGGAGGGATCAATCACTTCAAACAATGATCTCGTATGAGAAGCCTTGAATTTATTTATTTTTTGTTTGGGTAAAACACAGAGGAAAATAAATGATCAATAATTTCTGTCCATAAATCAATTTAAATGATGTGAAACAATTTCACATAATTAGATTGTTATATTTGGTTTATGTGTACAAAACAACTCAAGCAGTAACATTTGCTATGACCTAATAAAACACCTGAACAAATAATGTTTTGGCATTTTATTCTCAGTCGGCTCACCGTTTTATGTCTGAAATGCACGTATTCTCCCAGCATTTTCTGTTTTTATGAATACCAGTTATGAAACAGGAGAGTTACAAGTCATGGATGTAAAAATCAGAAATGTCTAACATATTCACCAGATGTGCCGTACAAATGTTTTGATATGATGAAGTAAATGAACTTTGTCCGACCTCAGGATCCACACTGTGGATTTGTCGGGCGAAGTAAACAGAACTTTTTGTTTGTTTACAAGAAAACTCCACAGGGCAGCTTTCATGTGGCGTACACATGGTTTTTGTGTGTATGCATAATTTATACATCTGGCTTTTGGTGTGTGTTTTTCATTCCTAGTTTAATGACGATCTCAATGCTGATTCAAGTTTAAAAGAATACATTCGCCCAATGTGTTTACGCATTAAAACCGAATATTGGCTCACTGACTTTGCTCTGAGGACGACTTGTTGCCTTTGGGGGTCGAACACTAGGAGTGTTGTTTTTCTTCAATACAACTACTCCACTCTTTTACCAATTCCTCTTCTTCACCCGACTCCCTCCCCTCACATTCCTCCTCCTCCTCCTCCTCCGTGCGGCTTCTGAAGAAGCAGTGGCTGTTATTAATGGTCCATGTAGAAGTGGTGTTGTGATTATTCCTCTGCTGGCTCACTATTGATGAGCTGTACACAGCTGCGTCCCCCCTCCTCCGTCTCCCCCTCCCTCCCTCCCTCCCAAACCCCATCCATAAGCAAACTTGTCTTGCCTGCACACGCTCAAATGCAAATCACGCCGTGGCGGCGGCGGCGGCGGAGCTTTATCTCAACCCAAACAAGAGCAGCGGCAGAACATCCTGGATCCTCGGTCCCAACAGAGCTGCTGCAGCTTCTGAGCGGCTCTGATTAAAAGGAGCGCCAGCCGAGCTCTGCTGCCGGTTACACAATGTTAGGTGGTTTGCCCTGCGGAATATTCTTTAACGCGATGGGAAATAAGCTTAACAGATAGAGCTGGCTTATCGGCACAGGGTGCGATTTTTGGTTGGGTTTCACCCAGTCAAGTTTAGGTTTTACATAAGGAAAGATTATAGTGACAAGGTGTGTGTGTGTGTGTGTGTGTGTGTGTGTGTGTGTGTGTGTGTGTGTAGTAACTCTCATGCAGTAGAAGTGATTTAACGGTTTTTCTTTTTTTCAAAGTGCAAGGCGCTCGTTCAGTGTAAGTTTCAGCAGCTTTTTTTTCTTTATGTTTTTCAAATGAGCAGTGAAAGGCAATCTCTCAGACTGGCAGCCAACCATATAGCTGGGATTTCTATCTGTGAGAATGAGCCGCCGCTCTGCCCTGCATTAAGTTATCCCCGTGAGAGTTATCGCACATGAGTTTCTTTGTTAAATCTCTACTCCGCATTGATAATTTAAGCCAAGAACTGATCAATAGAAACTCATGCTCATCTCCGACTTATTTGATTACCTCTCTGTGTTTTATACTGTATAGAGAAGAGAAATCCGATTGCTACATATCCTCCTGCCATACTGTGATTTGTTTTCATTATGGACGCCCCTCTTTGGCTTTGCTCTTTCTCTCTCGTTCTTCTGCTTGAGGGCTCTTCTGTCTCGCCCCTCTAATTCATTACAGATGAATTCTAGGTGAGACGCTTGTGTTTTCCTCCCTCATCATCACACAATATGTGTATGTGATGTGTGTGTCTATATATATACATAGAGAGAGAGAGAGAGAGAGAGAGAGAGAGAGAGAGAGAGAGAGAAGACTTCATCATTATAGTATAACACCAAGTCAGTTAATCTTCAGGGAGACCTCCATGTCATAGCCGGGATCAAATCGTCAGGGCCCTGGGTTCTTCCTGGTGCAGTGGGCCTGTGGGGTCCATCACAAGCGCTTCAAGCTGGTCTTCACATTCTCCCATTAATCTCCCTCCAGGGCCTCTTCCGGCTCCGTCACAACCACTTGTGCAGAGTGAGAGTTTTGCTCGTCCCACTACTTTCTCACTTTTATCCTACACATGCCACTCATAGGATTCAATTAACTGCAAGGTATTAGACTCCTAGTCTTGAGGGCCGATGCACCCAGAATACAAACTTATGTTCTCACTTGCATCTTGTGCTATCCAGATTATTTTGTTTTATTTGGCCAGTATTTCTATGGTCAGTTAGATTTGTGTTCTTGGGGTCGTCCTGTTGCCCTAGAGGTCGAAGGTGAATACGTACGTACTACATACTTACGTAATTGCAGCGTCCCCGGTTTGATTACAGTTTTTATATCATACCCAATATCCTTCCCTCATTTCCATCTGGCTCTAAATTGCCCTTTTGAAATGTTATCAAAGCATTAAATGTTGTTGCTATCACTACCAAAGTACTTCAGATGCTGCAGAATGGAGCATTTGTTGCTTTTTCTCAAGGTGATTTTGGGACTAAGGCTAATGTCAAGCTGCTGAAATGCTCATATTCAATACGTCTAATTCATAAGCCTAGTGATCCTTTTTTATGTCTTATTACCAACACATCCTATGAAAAGACCAAACTAAACAATGGATGCATCCACAAATGAATATTTTATGTGTGTCAAAGCATGAAATGTCTTATTCCTATTAGGCAGAGAGCTCCATTGTTGTCCAAAATAAACCACATAAATGAGTCATGCTGTTGCACTGACATGTTCCTTTATTAACATGAATAAACACTTTTGAATTAATCCCACGTACGCCGTCATACGCTGCCCAAACACTCAACAGAGCATTAAATGTGGATTAATCCACTGCTGAAAATAGCACTGGATTAATTTTGAATACATTTATGCAATGAACTACATTGTCCAGCTGTTATTGGAAATGAATGAGCCTTTTTTTTTAAAGAATTTACACATATGGGACTTGTATTCAGTTCTTCAGTATGGGTTAAATCTGACAATTTTGAATAATTAAAAAAAAAAAGTCAAATGACTAATATTGGGTTTTCCCCTCAGAGTTCTGAAATACCACAGGGAAGCCTCAGAAACAGTATTTAGACCGTCACTGAAAGCCGTATTAATGAGATTCTTAGCTGCCTCACGCAGGCTTTGCCGGCTGTTGAGTAAAATCCTTCGACAACAGACGGAGGATTTCTCTGATCAGCGGTCTCGTGTAAAATTAGCTGCGAGGAAAAAAATACATTCTGTTGCTTGCTTTTGTGAAATCCGATGAAATGCTGCGAAGGATTTTAGATCGGCAGAATCTGGAAGGAAGTTAATGCAGCGTCTCATTATCAATGACTTTTTTCTTTCTTTGCCAGAAAGAAGAGAGAATGTGGTGTAGTTGAGACGCGAGGACGAGCACGACGTAGATACGGCGTCCCGGGCCCGGTATCTGACGACAAGCTCGGGTCTTGTTTGGCAAATTACCCATCCTACCTTTCAAAGAGAGAGATGCCTCGTTGTTGCACCTTTATTTATTCCTCCCCTTTGTTCTCTTCCCGAGGAACTTGTCAGCCGTGACAGTGGCTCACTAAAGTTATCTCGGGGCCCCGTCGTCCTCGTCTCAAGGTGTTATTGGCGCTCTGCATGGCGGTGCATTGCTCGGGGACTGTGGCGGAACAGCGCCGCGTTATCGCCCCCGATAAGCAATTAGCATTCTCAAAGCCGCTTTCTCTCACATTCAACTTATTATGATGTGGACATTTTGAGCAATCTCAGTCCCTCGTTGGCCGGAGTCCCTGTTGCTGCGATGAACACTAATTTGTTTCCAGTCGTTACGGTGTTAGCCTGTGTGACACTGACGGATTCATTATGATCTCATTCATTTTTAAGTAAACATCAAAACGACACACATTCGTAGAAATGCACACACACACACACACACACACACACACACACACACACAGATCAGTAGAAACTCGTGGCTTTTCTAATTACATGGGCTTCGCCCTCCTGCTGCCAGAGAAGCTCATTTGGGCAATGAGAGGAACGTACTCGCTAAAAGCAAAAGGAGGCTGGGAAGGATGAGTCTAATGAGGGGAATCAGTGGGACGTGTCTGATGGTGACATTTCTTCCCGGAGCTGGAGGGCTCTCCATGAAAAGGCAGGCCTTCACCGTGGGGCCCTGCTCCAGCACTCAGCCCTCTCATCCTCCAGATAACCGGGCACGGCGCGGCACAACCAGCAGCCCCTCACACAGGAGGCAATTAAAACTCTGATCTGCTTACACACCCGGAAAACACTCGCTGGGCTGCAGGCGGAGGGGAAGAGGGCCGGGGCGGTGGAGACGCTCGGTGGGGGGGTGATACACGTTTGTCAACAGGAAGGGCAAAATCAGAGGTCCAGAATTAGAAGTCTTATTGCAACATAAAATATTTAGAAAGATATGCTAAGAAAACTGAAGCGGCTTCTTAACAATAAGAGCAATATTGGGGGAGTCGGCCAAACGAGATGCTGTTAAGTGGAAGCTGGCACGGAGTCAGCGTGGCTCTTTAAGACCGGCAACACTGCTGCCAAGCCTCAATGCGATCCATTGGTGAACGCGGTCCTGGGACCTCAGTGGGCTCCAGGAGTGAGTTTAGTGTGAGCTAAAGCAATAACGCTGCTGCTTAAACTCTTAATGTGATTTATTACCACTCGGATTTAGTAGCTGTTGCTCCGCCCATCGGTTCTTTTGATTCTCATTTGTCATAGTAATCATGAACGAAGGTTTTGAGATCTTGGAAGGTGGAGTTTTAGCCAAACCGACTTCCAATTTATTCAGAGGCAAAACGGAATAATGACACGTGCTGTATCACCGGGAAACCTTGAACCAGGAAGTCAGGGTGTAAGCAGTGTTGGAAAAGACAGTTTGGGTTGTAATTTTACCTTTAGCCTTTGGTTTCTTTCCCAAATAGCTTTGGTTAACCAGGAGATTTCCTTAAAACCTGTATCATCGTCTCACTGCATTGAAATATGTCCAATCAGCGATAATATTTGAAGTGATATTGACATATTTGATCAATGAGCACCTTCCTATTGATCGTCAAACGCTCTCCCTCCCAAAACCTTGTTTTGCCTGCTGGATAAATCTAACTAACCTGATCGAATCAGAATTTTGACTTCCTCGCATCAGCAGAGCACTCCTGTTTCTGTATCGTTCCCCAAATTAATCAGGAAAACCACAGGTGTGGAACTAATGACATCAATGGCGTTCTGGTCCCACAACAGGTGATGTTATCAGTTACAGCTTTTGACGTGTCGTAAAGAAAGACGAGAAATGTCTCTACATCGTTTGCTCCCTGGTCATGTGCATAGCCTCCATTAATAGGGGTTAATAGAAATATAACACATTCATTCATAATCAATTCATTATTTTGCGAGCACATTCTCAGCCTCTGACCTTTCCCCCGTTTTATATCACTATCAAATAAATATTTTGTTCTTTTGGGACTGTTATGTGGACAAGACGAGCTATTTGAAGGGGTGCTCTTGGAAATTGTGACGCATTTAGGGAATAAAAGTGTCAAAAAAAGATCAATCACTGAAGAAAATAACCGTTGGCTACGGCTCTAAAAGGTAAATTGTGTCTAAACTGCCCGTACGAATGGGGAAACATCGCTCTGTGAAGTAGAGCATTAGGCACACGCACACATGCATGACCACACATTGGTCCAGACTACTCGTTTTTAGATTTCCTGCAGTACGCCTGTTTTTTCTGACCAATTAAACAGGAACACACCATTTTTGTCCCTCTGGTTTGACGACCAGCTTTCAAAGCCTGTTGCTTGTGCTGTAATGGCAGAATAGTGAATGAAGCCATTAGAGGCCCGGCGGGGTTGGGTCACCTTCACAGGCTAAGAGCCGGGCCATTGTTGTCCTCCCATCAACTAAAGAACCCGCTGCCCGTCATTTTCTGGCCATTTCGGTGAACCTGTGGCTGTTGTCATTTTCTCACCACAGGGCTAATTGCACCAAATGGTTTATTCGAGGGAAAAGATGAGATTGGCAGTCGGCGCTGACCGCCTGGTGCCAACCATTAGCTTTGCAAAGATTCTTGGTGTGTAACACATTTACAGTGAGCCTGTGGTGATGTAACTGAGCAATCGTTTCTAGACTACAATTTTGTCCGTGGTAGCGAAGAAAGTTTACTAACGGCCTCAAGTTTCTTATCTTAATCTGTTTTCTCCTCTAACACCTTTTGTTTCTCCCGTCCCTGTAGCCGGCTGTACCTTTGATGAGGACTCGGACCCCGGCTTGTGCGAGTACCGACAGGGACAAGATGATGACTTTGACTGGCAGCTGATCAGGACCTATAACTGGCCACACCCGACCCCAGATCTGCTACGAGGTAGGCTCCTAACGGTCCACAACGCACCACGTGGTCATCTTGTAGCATCAACTTCATGTTCAGAGACTGTAAAAGCTCATGCAGGACTTTACTGCAGTCGTGTATTAGAGAGTAAAGAGTTTATTCAACTTGCCAAATGAAGTTTCTAAATCAACATGATTAGCATATATGCAGACTTCCCAGCAGGCATTGTCTGAAAAGTGAAAACTCTCCAGAGGACCCTCTGTTTTATCGCTTGGAGAAGACACATATGATGGTGTCCTGCTGCGTATGTTAATTAATATCTCAGGTTCCTACAGCAGGTGTTTGGGAACCTACTGTATATTTAGTAAAAGCAAACATGAAGCAAAGAAGCTCCACGTCCAGAAATAGTTGCAATGACACACACACACACACAGGATAACCCACCAGGTTTTATGTGCCGTGCTGTTCCTCGGATGGTTCATGAGGTGGGCTCAGATGTTCAGAATAAAACAATGACGCGTTTAATGAAAATACATTTTCTCTAATATACCTCCAGAGCATTTTGTTTGAATGGCTTTGAATGGAGGGTCCAAAGGAAAGGAGGGACAGTTGTGCATAAACAGTGCCAGTGTTGTGAAAGTTACATCCAAAAGTTAGATGATTTAAAAAGCCTAATAACATTGGCTGAACCTCTAAAGTTTGGGTGATTTTCAATTGGAGTGCGGCCCTTATCTTTTAATTTGGATTATCCCCAACACTGGTCACTTCACAGACTCACACTGTCCCGAATTACAGAGAATGTGAATCCATTTTCAAGTATTAAAATAGTAATTTTCGTTAAAGCAGAATCGCAGTTTAACAAAAATACTATGGGCCCTAGTTTCGTAGACCAGGTGCAGTCAGAACTTGCACTGAGGTTCAGTGCAAGTTCCGTCACTTGACAACCCGATGACAGAAGCAGCGCCGCCGCTCAAACCACGCGCATCACGCGCTGTGCGTGCATCTCATAATAATAACAATGCCGATATTATATCACTATAGAAATTGTAGGCACTTTTAAGGCATGTATATCACAAAACAGGGTCAGGGTGCACAGCTCATCATCTGCGCTCCACAGCTGCACCGGATTCCCCGTCCAACACCAGAACGGCGGGACACCGGGACCTCGCATGCCGCTCAGACCAGCTGCAGCCCCAACTCCGGTTCCAGCTCGCGGCAAAGTTGCGCGTTTCTCCATACTGCGGAGGCGCGAGACCAGGCACGAGCTGCTGTATTTTTTTTTTTACGATTTTTTCAGGCATAGACGCATTTTATTAGCAGTGTATAGATATGAAAAACAGGAGAGAGAGAGGGAGATGTTTTGGTCCGAGAGGCTGAGTTTCCGTTATGCGTGCCATCCACCTTTGATCTGACGTCAGTGACGGGACAATCTATATAGATATAAATTCACGTGTTGTGTCAGCTTGGTGCAGCGAAAGTTTCGTGGCAAAAAGCCTCGCCGAGACTTCGCCGAAAGCCCGCCAGCTCCAACCTAGTCTACTCTTGGCGCAAGGTGCAAATAAAGTGCATTCATTCAAGGCGAATTACAGCTGGCGGAGTGGAAGTTTGGCTGACCACAGATATCCAGATATATCCGGATACGGTCTCAACCCATGCTGATTGCAGTCCACCTCTTCCTCCTCCTCCTGATTTTGCCTCCTGACTCACTTTTGATTTAGAAGCAGTAAACTCCGAGTGTCGCTAAACAGGAAAAGAACACATTAAATTGGCCAAGCAGAGACGAGCCATGGTCACTATTGGGCGTGTTGCCTCAGGGAGGCTTCGAACTTCATCACCTCGTGCCAAGCAAATAAATAGTGGTTTTACATGCAAACTACAAGTTTGACTATGTGGTCTTTCAGTACTAAGACTATGTTCACTATCTTCCCTTTAAATATGGCGCGAGCAACAACACCCAATTGATTCCTGTATTTTTGCCGCTTTATCGTGAGCTGTTTTCGGGTGAAAGAATCACCCAAGATGCCCTTTGGGGGAAAGGATAGAGAAGTCGAGCGGAACCTTAAATGAGTTACGTAGCCTTTCTGTCTGTCTCTCAGTCTAATATCCCATCTGAAAGCTGCACCAATCAATACTTTACATGGATAATGGATCCAGTGAATTTGTGTTTTGGATTTTAAAAAGGTCTCTCATATGTGATCTCATTACCACCCAACACTGCGGTCGCCCACAGCTCTATGGAGGGATCCAGCCTGTTTTATCTCATTGTTTGAGTCATGTAACTAGGTAGTGAACACAGTGGAACATTTAGCAGACATTTCCACGGAAGAGTTGATGGTTTTGGTGTTTTCGTACATATTATCAGCCAGGCATCACACATGCAGATGTGCACAATGCTACAAAACCACATTAAGATTAAGGTTATTATGGTTATTATGGTTTATGTTAAATAATGACGTAGCAATGCAACGTAACAATGCAACTACCATAACAGCCGTAATTAAACAGTAATTGCCCTCAGCAGGCTAGCGTCCATAGTGCATCAACTTTGCATAGCAAATCCGTTTTTACACAGGACAGGAGTAGCGGTCTTCTGGGTGAAAGTTTGGATTTTTACAGTAAGTGCAGTACGACGGCATATTAGGGTCACTGTTGGAAAAAAAAGGTTGTTAGCATCGCAATTAAGTAGCAAATCTACGACTTTTAGGGTTATTCTTGCCAGTAATCACTTGCGTGTCTTGAAGACAGTGTGAACATGCTTTATTTCCACTCCTGTTGAATGTTAATGGATGATGAGATGGTCTTATAGCGATTCCTCAGTGATTCATGCCAAACAATCTCATTACCGCAGACCCCGTTCCAATCATCAACCCACTGACAGCTTGTTTTTCCACATGCAGCCCCTTGCTGCTTTTCCTTTAATGCTCGCCGTGCAGCTACACAGGTGGCCTGCTTCCAATATGCGCTGACATTTGACATATATGTTTATTTAAACGGCTGCTATTTTAGTATTTTTTTCTCGGGAAATGCTTTGCAAGTCCACATCAGAGGAAAAAACTTGTGAAGTGTGACTAGCGCTGGTCATAGGTTGCCTGTTGGGGTAAATAGTGGCAATTTGTCGAAGGAGCCGGCGGACGTCCAGGATTTCATAATCCATCCGCAGTTACAGAGGCTTTGTTCCGCCGTACCAGGCGCAGCTCCCCCGAGGCATGCTGGGTACGTGAAGGAACTTCCCGGGATCGGCGGAGTCTAGCACGGGTCAATGCTGATTACACTTCCTGGTGTTCCTCAGGGGCCGGCAGCGCCACAATCATCTACTTTTCATTCCATTAGAGATGGTTAATTTCAGATGAGATGGGCACGTGCTTTGGATGACTTGGATGTTCCTCTCCGATGCTGCTGGATAAGACATGGAGGTATGACACACGGCAGCGTGGGTTCTCATCATTAGAGGAACCTGCTGTGAGCCAGCTTATACATAAACCATAGGCTGCATGAGGGAGTAGTAGCGAGTGCTGCACACATCCCCCTCCTACGCAGGTCTCAGGCATCAACAGCCACCTGCATAGTCTTCACTCTAATGACATATCATTAATATATCATTATGCTATATACTATATATCATAATATATCAATACCAAGACATTCCCTTTATAGTAGACTCTTGGGGAAAGTCAAGCTGGAACGGCATTTCAAGGCTCTCTGGCTTCCGTCCAGCGACGTATTTCTGAAACGGGATCAGCAGGTGGGACAAAATGTTGGGAGGAGTTTAATTTGATCGTTCAAATGATTAGCTCATGACCTTCTCCAGCTCTGTGCAGCGCCAACGTTGCAGATTGATTGATGGATAGATGTCATATTATTTGTTTTATTTTATTTTCCAGTAAGAAAAATATTGGATTTTGATCTAAAAATGCGAAGAAATTGATTTTTTGGTAATTGTTTTTGGCATATGTTGTTAGGTAGGTGCACAATATGACCCGGGATGTGATCGAAAAGGGTTAAAGAGGCAATTTTGATTTCATCTCAATTTTAAAAGCGGTTGGGTTGGGCTATAGTGACCACTAATCATCATCATCATCATACTATGATGGATGTCATTATTATAGTATATCACTCAATGAGCCATTTTTCTCCATTTAGTGATTACTTTTGGACCATTATAATAGTAATACTTTGACTTTTTTTCAATGCAGGACGTTTAATTGTTTTCGAGTATCTCTGCAGTGTTGTATTGCTATTTTAACTAAAACATGTACTTCTTCCACCAGTAAACAACCAGGACATAGTCCCACCCATTGGTGTGGGCGGCACTTGAGTGAAATACTCTGGTGACAAACCGGAGCGTTACTACCTGCATTTTGCAGCGTTAATTGAGACACCACACAGGTGGTTGCTTCACGTCGTGCTGATTTGGAGGAGAGATGAAAAATTCTAACTGAAGCATGATTGATGCAAGTATATTTCCCCAATGCAGGATTTATACCAACTGAGATATTCTGCCTTATTGCCCAGTCCTACTTTACAATATTAAATATGAAATAAGGACATAGATTCTCATCTGTATTGCATTAATATGGAGTCCACTGAGGAACTACAACCTGCCTCCCAAAGTATGTAGTTTTCTTTTTTCAACACTGCATCAAGGCGTAACGCAGGGAACTATAATTGATGTATTTGGACGTGAACACACGGCCTCTGTCAGAGTGGGAATGTGAACGTCAGCTTTATCCGCCATGTTTTCACACTGCAATGAAAGCTGACCCGTCCATCCATCCCTCCGGTTTAACCAGCAGCTCGGGAAGAATATGCAAGGTCAGAGTTACACAGGAGGACCTCTGAAGCAACGTGTATATATATCAGAATATATATGGTGCTACCTTGAATTCTTCCAGGGGGCTTTAAATTCTTTCAGAGACGCTAAAGAGACTGCAATTGAGACACCAACTTAGTTTATTGGGCACCAGCAGTTCAATAATATTGATTTGTGCTCACCAGCCAGTGGAATACCAATGACATGAAACATTGCAGCTAAAAGAGAACATGTTACGCCCTTCAGCTTTTGCAGTTTTTTTGTCTCTCTCTCTCTCCCTCTCTCTCTCTCTCTCTCTCTCCCTACCCCTACAACAGTGTTCCTTCTGATTCTCTGTCTGCTTGTCGGCATTGTGATGCAGGATGTGAGAGTGTCTGGGGCTATGTGGGAAGGCAGACATGATTGTTGTGCATGATGTACAGGGTGCTCTTTTTAATAGTAAAATTGAGCAGGTTTCTGCTGTGCCGGATCAAGACCAAGCAGACTCGGAGGCCCTTGAAGGAGATTTTATTGGAGTTGAATTAAATCTACTCCGCAGAGGACAACTAAAAAAAAAATGGACCACGTTGAGGTCGATATCCCCACGGGGCCCGTTTGAGCGATGGCAACTTCGAGAAGGGTTGATCTAGATTAAATTCTCAAATGTTGTCCTGCATTAAACAAAAAAAAAATGTAAAATGTCTCTAAGAAAAGCAACGAAAACTGCGATGTCAGTTAAACTAACTAGAGGAGGCAGAATGACTCTTTGCATTTAAATGGCACATTAACAGAGAGCAGTTTCTCTTGATCGCATGACTTATTTGAATTTGTCAGCATGGGAGAGTATGTTATTGTGGAGGTACAGTCGGGTCCATGTCCCGCTGAAGGAGCCTGCTCCTACTGGTAACGACTCAGGCGCGAAGGTAGTGTCTTATAGTTTAACATGGACAGCAGCATCTGTCCTCGCCAGAACAACCGCATCTTGGATCATTTGTCCAAAATGTCTCACTGACCCGACCACAGCACCTCTCATGAATAATTCATTATTTCCACTCTTGTCTTTCATTGGGTTGGTGTTTTGGATTCCTGACTGTAGTAAGACTTTTTATTTTCATCCACTGCTGCTTCTGTGAAATAACCTCTCATTGTGTTTACAACAGCAAATTATGATTTAATGAACTCCTGGTTGCATCAGATGTTGGCTGCTAGTAATTGGTGCCACACGCAGCAGCAGCAGGCTGGACTATTTTTTTTCTTCTTTTTCTAGTGGAAAAAGTTGCTGACTGTTCAGTACAGCACTGGGAATCTGGACCCCCCTTTTTCTTGAAATAGTGTCACTTGTCATGGCGGCCGTCGGTTCCCCCGAGGTTCTAAATTCACTTTCTTTTATCAGACTCGGGGGAGGGGGGAGTTAAGAGGACCACATAAACCATGTGTGAGTGTATCTTGGTGAGACAGACTGAGCACACTAAATACAACAATCAGACCAGACAGACTGGAGAAATGAAAACAGGATGGAAAAAAAATATATATATTTCCACATGGCGATGTGTTTGGGGGGAGAGATTCAGGTGTGATTATCTGGAAAGTGAAGGCCAGAATTTTCCATGTCGAACTTTTACCTGCTTGTTGCTTTCTTATCCTCGCGTGGCACGTTGAATGATAAAGGCTCAGGACAAAATTGCACTTCGCCGTGGAAGAAAAGTGTTGATAACAAAGCCATCTAAGCCTTTACAGTAACCCCCCCCATGTGGTTCACATGCCTGCATATTTGTTTCAACTGTTGTTTTTTCCATGAATACTCATATATACATATAATATACAATAATATTACATTTTTTTTTGAAGATGACAAACTTAATCTTACCAGATCCACTCAACTTACATTTCACAATAAAAGCATGTAATATTCACAGGTGAATATTGTGTCCTTTCTGCCTCGTTTAAAAGGACAGTGTGTAGCATTTAGGGGGATCTACAGGCTGAAATACAATTTAATATACTTTAAATAAGAATAGTGTTTTGATGCCTTATAATGAGTCGTTTATGTCTACATATGGAGCTGGTCCTCTTCACAGAGCTGTCAGCCATATTTTACTACGGTAGCCCAGGATGAACACACCAAACATTCTCTAGATGGGGCCATTTGCTTTTTCACGTTTTCACATCGGCCTCCATAGTTCTGCTACACGTGTGGCACATGGGAAAACTCTTAAGTTGGTTGCAACCTTACCACTAGATGCAACTACATCCTTGTACTTGTACTTATTATACGTCACTTTGGATAAAAGCGTCTGCTAAATGCCCTCAATGTTAATCCTACACACTGCACCTTTTTAAATCTCGCCCCTGAACACCACACATGTACATTGAAGACTAAGTACATGTTTTATCTTTGGTCAATCAGCTGCACATGTATCACGCTGTAGAAATGATGTCGACAGCCCGTGCTGATTGGCTTCTTATGCAGCTCAACAGATATGATTAGACTTAACTGCTGCTGACCGAGCTAATCACTTCATTCAATCGGCAAGATGTTTCAGTAGCATGTCTTTCCTGAAATAGATTATAATGTGGTTGGAGAACGTCAATCATTTGTGAATTTTGACAAAGGAATTATTAGCTAAATATACATAATGGAGAACAACACACCGGAACGCCAGAGCACTTTAAAGAGTTATGTCTTGACCTCGAAAACTCTTTTTTCTTCACCGTGTCACATTTTAAATGATGGAGCCCGTTATGGCATCACATCCAGGGTATTACTCTGTCTCAGCAGCAGGTATGACAATTATGTGACCATCCCTCTATAATTAACATGACTTTAATGACAAACCTGTAAATAGAAAACGGCATGAAGCCGGTCATGTCATTAGACAGGCAGCAATATTTTGTCAGCGATATGACTCACTTCATTGACAGTGGGATGGCAGCTCTCACACGTCTGACTCATCCGTTATAACGGACCCTGGCTTCATGTGTACGCAGTTTTTTTGTCGTACATTGAGGGTGTGGGGAGACAGACTAAAGTTGTTGTGCAAGTAATTGTCAACTAACTGTACATTGATGTGTGTTGCTGAATTCAGACATATTAAAAGTCAAAATGAGCATTAAGTTAACTCCTTGTATTCACTTTGATGGTAGGTAATGTGATACTAAATACGATTTTGCGTCATGTTTATTGTATTTTTTTAGTAACTTAATTTCTGGGGTATTTGATTTGCTAAATAAGCCGAAAACGACATTCATGTTTAGCCCACTTTACCCTTAAACAATGTATCAATTGATTTCCGCCACTACTTCATCCAGCTTTAGCTTACAACAGCAGGTTTACATTTTTGTTCAAATTTATTTTTGTTAGCACTCACCAATGTTTGACTAACGCTGAATTGAAATAGAAGTTTTGGTTGTCTGGTTGAAACAGAAGTATTTAGCATGGTACAACAAATTGAGCAGTTAAAATGAAGTATTGTTGTACACATAACGTCATAGATAAACGTTAGCATATGGCTAGCTTTTAACTAATGTTAGCTAGCTACATGGTGTATTCAACACAAAAGCATGTGATTTGTTTTTGAGATGTGTCATGATTTAATGTTCGGTTCACAATAGAACAACAACTGTCAAACTACTCAATTAGGTTAAGCCTGTATTAATAGCCGTTCACAACAAGTGCCAGCCTGAATACTAATGTTCCCTAAAACCCACTCCTTGTGTCGTTTGGACTTAATGTGTCTCTTCAGTCATATGCTAACAAGGAGGTCAACCACAGCGCCCTCTCTAAAGCTCTCGGCAGTTTATGAAAGGCGTTTGGAGTAGATTTGCATTATTTATTAGCTTTACCTATGCCCTCCAATGCCTGAGCTTTTAATAGCTGGAATTAACAGCATGTTGCACTGCGAGTGACTCTTCTTAAAACAGGTTCCCCACCGCTCCAAAACGGCCTCTCTGTTACCACCACTGATTATTATAGTGGTGTTTACTTCTTCACTATCTCTCTCCACGCACATCACTCCACACCTTGTGTAGGCAACACACCCACGGACGCATAACAAGGGCAATCACTAGTTTAGCCAAAAAAAAGCCTCCTATGAAAGACATTTAAAACTCACCCTCCTTTAAGTAGATTTGAAATGGGATCTATGTGTGAATAGACAAAGTAAATAGCTTTAATTGGCTGTTGACCTATGTTTCCGTGACTTGAACAGGAAGCATGGCTCCATTGGAGACATATTTACACATGCATCAATCTGCTTAACAAAACTGCTGTTGAGTAAAATAGGACATAAAAGTGCAAATGGATCTCTATGTGGTATATGATTCTACGAGTCAGACCGCCTTCCTCTGCTTATGTTAAGTGTGCAGCACTGTTGTGGCCAATATTTCATATACTGATTAAGGTCTTACTCAGGTTAAGCTGCTTATTTGCATGCATTTTCACATCCTTACTACAAATATCCCTGAATGTGGAGAAATACGACTTACATACACTACGAAATAGATTTAGCATAAATAAATGCTTCCAGTTTGCAGTTACGCCCACGAGACGTAGCTTAGATAGGGAAGCTGCAGGTAGCTGATAACAATGAGAGCCTATGTGTTGCATAAGAAGTATGAATGAAAGAACCACCTGGTGGAGATCTGCACTCTGAGATTACTTTTCTTTTTGGATTTAATGGTCCTCACCTGTCCACTCTAATACCGACCCCCGTTTCTCACTATTATCCCAAATGTGTCTCTTTATCCTCTTCTTCCTCCTGAGTTTTATGTCCTTGTATGTTTCTGATATCTCTTTCTCTTATCCTCTGTTTTTTTCCTCCTCTCTCCCCTTCCCCCAGGTGCTGACAGGCTATCTTTAGGAAATATTTCCATATCCCCCCGCTGTCTCACTGTCTATCTGTCGGTGTAATTGATATATTATATATTATAGGCTCCAGAGTTAGGTTGACTCATTTGCATATAATGGGCTGATAAAGGATGTAATAATGAAAGCCCAGAGCCGTACCCAGAAAGGATGAGGCTTGTGAGACTAATGATCGTTTAAATAATGCACAATAAGTGATATTTTCCAGACAGATCAAAACCTCCGGAGCTCTGAAGCGAGCAAAAGGAGAATACTTTGGAATAGTTTGACTGAACCCCCGAACGAAGTCAAAATCCTTCAAAGAACTTTGTCAACTCCATTAACTAGCACCTGCCGAGGCCACAGGATCTGTGACCCGTAGACCCAAGACTAGACACAAACATTGGAAAACTACTGAAACTGAGAGAGTTACTTTTTTTACACTCAGTATTCAGTCAAGGACAGAAACTAAGTTGTGAACCTGAATATGAGGGAAGTTGCTGCAGGTAATCTGATGCTGAGGCAACCCCTCGATGCATTAGCACTAGTATTTTGAGCCTCCATCAGCTGTTTTGTTATATATACATCTCTCTCTCTCTCGTGAAGGACGATATTAACGTATGTGTGTGTGTGTGTGTATATATATATATATATATATATATATATATATATATATATATATATATATATATATATATAAAACATCTTAATATCTTAATCTCTACTCTTGTTTCATCTTGATGCGGGCAGATTAATGAGCAAACATATTTTTCCTATGACTGCATGAGTGCATTACTAGTTGGTCCATAACAATGACAATATTAATTTTAGCATTTTGGTAACTTCTGTCTGTCATTTCATTTCATTTCTGTTATTTCATCCTTTTCTTAGTTTAATTCTAGTCTAAATTCGAGAGAAAAGATTTCTTTCAGGGTTCTTGCTTAGTTTGTGTGGATTCCCTCTGACTTCTTCTCTGCATGTCAGCAGGTCAGTAGGAGGGAAACCCCCCTCCCTTCGTTTCCACAGACCAAGGCCTTAATTAATAGCCCCTTTTAGACTGCCTTTTCATTGCGGGAGTATTCCGCCGTTATTCCACCCCGTCGTCAGTCTAAACGTTCGCCGAGGCAGAAAGGCGTAACAGAATATTACGCCTCTGAGACTCCAACGGAGGTCGTCACAGAGGAGAGACGAGTCGATACGGCGTTCTATCTAAACGCTCCGAGCACCCGAGGCGGAAAAGACGTGACATAGTGAAGACGTCTTACCTGGACGATACGCCACCGCCGGATTTAACAAGCTATATATTATAATATATATGTATACTTGTATATATAATATATACATATACAGAGAGAGATGCTCAGTTGCCCACTATTTACATCACACTGCGTGTGTGTCGCGGAAATTGAATTAGACAAAACAAAGACTTTCAAGTGCATTAAAAGTGCTACGCCGTTTTATATACTAGCCTGTTTTCTTGCACAGCATTGATACTACTTCCCTTAACCCTGGCTCTGCTGACTCAGGACTCAGCTGCTCCCAGCATGTGGACCGGCTGTTTGTGGCCCGTCGGCTGTAACGCAGCATGGCTTCATTTCACTTAAGCATCACATCATTCCTCTCGCATCACTCGGGAGTAGTCCCTATTTCTGGGGTGTTAGATCAGAGAGCTTCCTAAACATGTCCTCAGAATCTGTGAGTTCCTGAGTAAGCCTCGTCACTTCCCCTGCCCTGGTGAGTGTTGGCTTTGTTTTTTGATTCCTACCCTCTTTCTCAAACACTTGACATCTCTTTTCCTTTCATACCGTCTCCACGGGGATGCTCAGCTGTATGATGCACTTTTGTTTTTGCCTTTGTCTTCGGTTGTTTTTTTGTTGGTCTCTGGGCGCCCAGTGTGCTGCTCCAGAAGTTACCCTGGTTCACGCTGCCTGTATGTGAGCGAGTGCTGGAGAAGGCCATCGCGTGGCTGTGGGGCATGGCCCACACACCAGACGAAACATTAGCCTTTATTCAGACTGTCGATAGCATTCTGGCAGAATAATGCAAGGCAATAATGCAATCGATGTTCCCTGAAAGCAGCCTTAAAGGGTATTAAAAAGTCTCACATTTCATTAACCAGGGTGTTATGAATATGTTTTTCCTCTGCTGCTGCAGACATTACTGGTGCCTTACTGTAATGTGCACGTGTCAAGTTTAAAAAACTAAAGTGAACTTAAATGACTGAAGCGTCTTCCATTAGTTAACCCGTCCATTTTCTGCCTCTTTTGCAGGTCTAAGCCGTGTTAATTGAATTAGCACTTATTGTTATAGACTGCTGGGAAGTAGCCTACTAAAACAAAATGACATAATAAATAATTCATGTCCATATCGTCCCTAATGGTTTTCCATCATACTTACACCAGCATGAACGTGAAACAGGTATTACATTTATTTCTACATGATATTAAAATGGTCTTAAAAGGCCTTAATTTGCTAATGCATTCAAGCAGAAACGCTCTTTTAGCAATCAACGCTAGCAGAATGAAGCTACGCGATCTTGACACCCGTGCTGCAAGCCGTGGATGAGGACAATGCTACAAGGTGTGCACTATCTTCCTGGTGTCACACCGTGCTACAGCAAAACTTTTTTTCAGCCCCTATATCTCCAGCCTCTAGAATGTGGGAATGATTTATGTAGGTTATACTCAACTCGTCAGGGGTTTAATTACTACGGAGCTGAGCTAAGAAATTGCCTTCACTCTGCTCTTACCTTTTGTCTGAAGAAGCAAACGGAGACAAAACATGTAATTAGTTTTTACTCTTTGTCCAAAACTACATCTATTGTTTCGCCCTGAACGCAGGGTTTTTACTGTGGTCTGATTGTGAGTTTTAGGCTGCCATTTTAAATTTGATCATGTTCAGTCTTCAGCTGTGGCACAAGCAGCACGCGCCTATATGTCACATCGGAAATGATCACATAAACACAAAGAAGAGCAGTATTGGTAGATGCATAAATAAACCATTATATTGGTCTAGCCCTTCTAATGGCTCTTAATTGGGCCCTGTGTGTGATGAATCCCCGTGTGTTTCTCCACTATTCCTTTCTTGGGTTGCGTTGCAGTAACCCCTGTGGTTGCCTGAGCCTCCTAATTCCCTCCTCCATCTGTGGCTCGCGGCTCTCTTTGGCTGCGGGTTGTTGTTGTTGCTGCCGATGCGGCGGCTGTCTTTCCCCCTCTGTGTGGAAGATAAAATTCCCAGGATGACACGGGAGGGTTATCGGACTGGGAACAGGCCGCCCCGGCGCGCCGCTTCCCCACACTCGGGTTGGCCGGACGGGTAATTGGCTTCTTCTTCTTCTGCTGCTGCTTCTCCCGCTTCTTCTCGCCCGCCGCCCCACTGATGAGCACTCGCTGCTATCTCCCTTTTTTCTCTTCTTCCATTCACACTCGCTCTTTTGTTGCCCATCTCAACCACGGTGAACTTGAAAGTTTGTCGGTTTTGAAATGCCGCCGTTAAATATCTTCTACGCCGCGCCTGGTATTTGAAAAAAACAAAAAAAAAAAACAAGCTGAGGCAACGTGGGAAATAAGGCTGGCACTGGAGATGATGATGTCAAAAGGTAATATTTTTTACTGTCAGCAGCTCACATCCAAATGTGAAAGCTCTGTCTGGGGGATGGAAAGCCATCATCCGTCTTCCTTTTTAAACCTGTAGAAGCACTGCTAAAGCGTTTACTTTACACTGCCCTGCTGGTAAGCTCTTATTGTGTTGAGTTCACTGTAAATTCTCAAATCATGGCCGCTAATTTACCCTCAACTACTTTCCTGTTTCCTCCCCAGGATTCATTCCAATTGTACGACGGCTGAGTCATGTCATCCCGAGCAACCGGTTGCTCTAGTTCCTTATTCTTCAGCTTCTTCAGCTCAGTCATCCATTATCTTCCGTCATCTCCTTCCTTGTTGCACTTTAAAAGCCCTTTAGCAGCTCAAAGGACCGCATCTCCTTTGAAGTAGCCCTTGATGGTACTCCTAGGTGGATTAAAAGCATCAAAATGTAATTTTCAACACAGTCGAGGCGAGTCACTTACAAAATGAATGATTTACGTACAGTGCAAATGTTAATTAAGTGTAAGACATATGCCAGTAAATGGGTGAAAAAAACCCCCATAAATTGGCAGATGGGTGGTGATAAAAATTAATTTGGTGGAGACTCGCTCTTATTTTCATTAATACTGAAGCATTAGACTTTCATCATGTTATTTTTTAATTGAGAGAAAGATAAATTAGATTTTTTTTTTTTTTTTACAATAAAATAATAGAACAATAATTGCAATCCGCAATAAATATTTTTTTTTCATCCCATGGGGGGTTTGGAAGTCGATAAAATCAATCTGAAATAAATGAATGATAAAAACATTTTCACTTCGATTCTGCCGTGGATTGCCATTAAGCTACTGCTAACGAAACGCAACAGATGTTCCACATTAAAAAGAGTGTCAGAGAACAAATGTCTGCAGGAGATGTGAAGATGTTCAAGTCTTGTAAAGTTACCATCAATAAAACTCAAGATAGCGACAGGAATTAATTAGTCACTTAAAATAGAGTCCTTAAAAAAGAGAAAACTAAGAGCAGCAGATTGGCGGGTATGCCCATAACTATCGCAAAGGAAAGGCCAATATTTGAATATCGGCCTTTATAAGTGAACATATGACATTCATACATAATGTAACTAAAAATATTTTAAAATGCTTGACTTAAATAGGATATCCCTATGACTTTTTTTCCTTTCACAAATCGATAAGCCCTTTCTAATGAATCCACAACCTGGGACAGGTTCACAATTACCTCTGGCTTCTGTCTTTGCACTTGTTTGCCTGCTTGTCTCTGAACCGCCACATATTTCCCAGAGTGCTTGTCAAAGTCAAGCAAACCGCGCGGCTGCCGGCCGCTGGGAGCGATGCTGGGAGGTGCACCCTCGGGTACCTCGCGGATCCTCCGCCGAGCTTCGACAGCGGACGGGGGATGTCTCGGCTTTCCCTCGGCGCATCTTTATGCAGAGATGAACTGACATGCTCTCCTGGAGTAGCCGTCGGAGGAGGAGGAGAGGGGGGAGCAAGCGAGGGAATCTGCACTTGGCAGGGCTAATCCAGACTCGGGGATGTGCTGTTCCAGGCTGCTATCTTTAACCGGGGGGCTGCAACTCCCACCGAGAAGAATGCGAGACTTTGATTGGGCCGCCCACACTGGTGCAATGTTTTGGCCAGAGCTGGAGGCTCCCTTCTTTCATAGTTGTTGCTGTGCACTTTTTTTTTTTTCTTTTTTTTTACTTGAGGACAGAATGAAATGAGGAATGGAAGGTGGTGACCTTGAGTATTGCCCTTGGCTTAGATAAGCATCGACTTCTACTTTCCTGCACTCTCCCTGCTCCATGAGGAGAACAAACACCTCAAAGAGATGTTGCTGCAAAAACGGGAAAAAAAATCCAAATCTCAAAACAGAAATACCACCATATTGTCGAAACGCTCAAGTCTCCAAAACACCTTCCAAAACCAATTAAGGGAGTGTTTTCATTCCTTAACACTAGTTAAGATGAATTTGAGCTGTGCAGTTTATTCTCTATGGTTATAATTGGATGTGGAACAATCCTTCCTGATTAGAGTCAGTCGAGGGGTTTTCACTTTTCTCCAGAGTTGGATTTGAAAACTCCCCAACCGTCAGCAGGCGGAAATTCTCCTCGAGTGATGGCATGAAGAGATAAGGAGAGTTTATTTCCCCAAACAGGCAGATAATTAATTGGACGAGAGAGGATTGAGTAATCCTTTTTTTCCATGGGCCGTAACCACCCTCGTCCAGGGATTGCGGACCTAGGCGCTTCAAAGCACGGCCGAAAAAGACCTGACGGAGACTGAACGGAGTTCTCCATCTCAATAATCCATCACTTCCACCCCCTCTCCGCTCCCAAGCCCTCGCTCTACCTCCCTTCCTTTTCTCCAGTTCACACTAAAATACTGTAAATACAGAGAAAATGAGAGCGATAAAGTAATTAAAAGTCAGGGAAGTTTCTTCCGCCGCTGCACACTGAACTTCTTGCGCACTGCACACTGTTTTTTTTTTTTTTGCCTTTTTTTGGCCTTGAAGTGGTCTTTGAATGCTGCATTAGCCGTATCTCTAAGGGAGCTGTAATGAATTATAATACAAAAAAAAAAAAAAATGTCAGGCCCTCCTTTTCATTTGTTCTCCCTTTCTTCATGTTTGAAAAGATCCTAAAACAATGGTAGGAAGGTTAAAAATGTTCCACCTGAGCAAAGGGGCATCCAGAATTGTCAAATTGTATTTATTTCGGGGGACTTGGTATCAAACATAATATATGATGCCCGCCGCCTGCAGGTGCATCAGAGCTTTCTGTGTCTTGCACCTGTCAACTAGAAGCATGGATGAGGGGCGGAGGTGGTGGATCATCTTGCCTCTCCTGCAACTAGGAACATGTCCAAAAGCACAACCGAAAACAGGAGCTCCGTCTGTTTAAAGTCATATTTGTGTATTTGTGCAGGATTATTACATGGTCCTCATCCTGATTTGTTATGGATATGAAACAGTTTTGAGAGCATGTTTCCATCTTTGGAGGGATATTATGTTGAAACTGTCTTTGGACATTTAGCAGCATGAGAGCATTGTTGCCACCAGCGACTTCAGTTTAAGATTTTTGGGATTTTCTCTTTGGAAACGTATATTGGTCCAAGTCTTCGTCTTTGTAATCGTGACACAATGAATGAAAATCATGAGAAAGAAATTCAACCTCCCACCTTACCTTCAAGTCTCTGAACCCTGTCAGAGCGATTTGGGTCTCTTGAAAAAAGCGCCATACAAATCCAATCCATTATTATCATTATTATCATTATTATTCTAAGTTGCTGCTCACCATGTAAAGTAGGCATGATTATCCGATTGGCAGGTATAGAAAGCATTGAATACAGCCCCTTGATTGCAGCTTAATATTTTTCTCTACTTGAAATGTAGGTACTCTGAAACCTTTACTTTATTAGAGTCTCAAACTGTCGAGTAGCAGTAGGTGGCATTGGATGTGTGAATGAGTAGTTCCTGATCTAAATCTGGAATTGATAATTGGTGTAAGCTGAGGTATGGCATCGACGCTGCTATAACAACTTGAATGTAATGCCCTGATATGTGGAGATGTTGATGTCAGCTATTAGCATCAGTCATATGAAGGACACTCAGAGGGCATCACTGGCGACATGTAACTAAGTCTTCTTTTTGTTGTGTTCATCCCACAAATCATCATCTCTAAGAGGGCCAAAAAACACCTTTAAATGCCTGTGAGTTCCTGTGCTGTATGCATTTCAAGAACTCGGCAGGAGTAAAACAACAATAAAACCCAAAGCAGTCGTCTGAAACTTAAATTGATCCACGTGCGTCTCAGAAGTCATCCTCTGGAAGATTGGAATCAGCCGGTTTTTGATTTCCGTCTCAACTCGGCTGCCGCAGCAGTTTTTCATCTCTGGATTTTGAGCTTTTGTCATTGCTCAGAGAGCAGAACATGGGTGTGATTAATAGAGTCCATAATGCACGGAGCGCGTACACCGCCCTCCCCCAGTACACCCTGTCATCAATAAAAAGTAAAGGGAGACATAACGCATGTGAGCAGCGAGCGGATAGTAAACAAGATAAGATTAAACCCGCTGCAAATGTCAAGCAAACAAATGCGTAAGGTAAATACATGAAGTTCACGCATTTAACGAAGTTGTGGGAATAAACTTAAATTAGTGTTTTAGTGTAGTAATCTTAATGCGTCTTATACGTTTGACTAAATATGCATAAAAGAACATGCACTAGGGATGGCGTGATATCAATATATCGTGGTGAATTTCCATTATTGGGATAATCTTTAATGTCATATCAATGTAAAAAATAGAGCCTGATTAATATAAAATACAGGATAATAAAATGTATACATTTATTCAAGACCTTATGATTTATGGCCATCTTATTTCTGATTATTTTATTGTTTTTCACAAAAAGGATGTTCACTATGTGTCTCATCTGTGGAGCAATACAAACGTAAATAAATGTTTCCTAACAAAATGTACAGTAAATGGATTCAGTTTAAAGCATTATTTTTTTTTTAGTTTTAACCATATTTTGATCGTGAATCGTAATTTTTTTTTTTTTGGCCTCCCCTAACCTGCACCATGTAAACTGAAATATTGAATGTATTCTAACAAGATTTTGACAAAGGGGCCTTGTCTTTTCACCTGATAATGGCTACATCAAATATGACATTATTGGAATATCACAGGATACATTTTCTTGGCAGCATGAGTTTCTGTACTAGTTGTGTCATCACTAATCCACCTACAGTAATACCTGTCAAGACATTTCACTATAAACCAAAATGGATATAGACAACACAGCTATCTGTGCCTTGTTTGCTCAAAGAGACTCACTTTGTTATTTCTCAGTAGTGGATGCATGTACCACTTTTTCAGGTTATGTTACCCTTAAAGTCATCATCCCTCTAAACTTTATGCAACAGTTTAGTAATCCAGTAGCCTTTGTGTTCTGTGTTAAATCTCCTCTTCCTCCTCCCACTCGCTCCGCCGCCGAAGAGTGTTGTTGCTTGTTTTTAGACCTTGTCGGGTGTCAACAAAACTTGAGTGGGATGTTATGAGTGTCTTCTCACCGGCGGGATCTCATTACTTTCAAGGTTGCCTGGTTCCTCAGGGAGCAGCACAACTTTTTCCACTTTACAGGGGACAGAGAGAGGCAGCGTATCAAGAGTGGTCCCGGAATCCTAATTTTCTTACCTAATCCTTTAAGTTAAACTCTTTTAGGATTGCTATTGGTGTTGAGGGAGGAAATAGTGTCCTGTCAGCTCACATTGAGACTCGTTCAATGCTGCCATAACAAAAACAATGACATTTTCTCCTGTTTTAAATGCAACAAGTGCAAAAAGTGAAAGGAGAAATTGAAACTCGGGCACACATCTGTGTTTTCAAAGAGAAAGTACATCGGAGGGAACCTGATAGGCGGAGGTTGATAAAGGTTGAAAGAAGAGAAAACCGAAGTCGGAGAGGGGAAAAGAGGGCGAGCGAAGTGAGATGAGATCATGCAAGTTTGTTATGCAGATGAGGAGAGTCAGCGACTCCTTAACTGCCTGAGCGTTTCCTAATTCATCACTGTCGCTCTGTGTGTGTGTGTGTGTGTGTGTGTGTGTGTGTGTGTGTGTGTGTGTGCGTACAGTGGAGCATCTGTGTGGCGGCCACCAGCTCTGATTGATCACCCTTCTGCAGAGTACAGGAGCACATTCCTGGGGCCATGATGCACCCGCCGGGTGCCTCAGAGCTTTGATTAAGGCGGAGACGACCCCAGAAATGAGTGCCACCAGAGGCTTCAGCCTCTCACGCATTGTTCTCTCTCTTCCCTCTCCCCGTCTGAGATTAATCTATCCGTCCCCCTCATTCACCCATCTGCTCATTTAATTCTCTCTCTTTTCACTCCTCTCTTCTTCTTGTCCAGCCGCTCGGCATCTAATCCACTCCACTGTCTTTTAGTCGCCTCCTTCTATCTCTTCTGTCCAGTCGCTTCCTATTTATTCCAGGCTACACTTTGCTCTGTGCTAACTCTGTAGCATAGCCTGCAGTGAGTAAAGCTAGGTTTGCATCACGTTTAGCAGATACACATTGGCGCTAATAGCTTAGCCTCGCAATGACTCCCGCAAAGCAGCTGCTTTTTGTTAAAGTCGGAGTCGGCGTTGTGCAAGTTAACGTGAACACAATCTGCGAGTGGGAAATGTATCTTCGTGGGGGAACATTCCTGCGTTTCCACTGTTCCATCGCAACCGCTCGTCAAGCTCGTCAGCGGCCGAGGTCTCGATAAAATCCTCACATTCGCTTCACTGTTGAGCCGTTTTAGCGCTCTTGTACAATACAATAGACAATCCAAACTCAGAGTCAAGAATAAATATGTCAACATTCAGTCACACGCCCTAGAGATAGGACCTAGTTTACTCTGCTCTGGTTACTGGCAAGAAAAACGAAGACAATTCTTGTATTAGGGCATGTTATTGTCTGTTAAACAATGATGAGTTCTGGTGAGCTCATCATTTAGTTAAGTGGGGTCAGAAAGATCTTAGAGCATCATAACGGGCTCAGACAGATCTGACAAACATCAAAAGTTCAACAATTGTTACAAAACACTGAGTTTTTGAGCACGCTCTGGGAAAAAAAAAGTCGACTGGCGGACTGTGGAGTGATGGGAGACAAGTTGCTTTTGACAGCTGACAAAATAATATCACTGAGGGTTTTGCCAAAGTCATCGTGTTTCAAAAGTGGACCGGTCAAAGGCTGAAAGGGTGAATCCATACTGAATGAAACGCTGCAGATATTTATTCTGCGACAGCTGATCGGAAACACCTGCTGTGACAATGTTGATTAGGGAGCGACCAAAAATACAGCAGCCTCCAAAGTTTCGAGCCACGCTGTCGGAAGTTTTCCCTCCTCTGATTCAGTGAGGCTTTAAAGGGCAAACCGACTTAACAGAGCAATCTACTAAATGCTGCTGTGTTGCGTTAGTTTCCCTCCTTTTTTCCCCGTTTTTTTCCCCTTCATTTCCATCTCTGCTGGGCTGCTGGCTCTGGAGGCAGCCGCTGACGGCCGTGAATTTGTCTTCGTGTTCCCCAGGAGTGTCACCGGCTCGAATCATACGGAGGCTATTACATCCCGTAGACATTACATTATTTATCTTCCCAGCTGACAACCGTCACCCGTAGTGACTGCTCCGCAGCCCCGTTGACATCCCTGCTGTCACCCCGCCGCCGCAGTCCATTCGCCCCACATTAACATCTGCGGATCTCCGGGGGACCCGGGCATGCTCCCCCCCTCACACACACACACACTTTCACCCCAACTTCCTCAGCCGTGCCCCTCCGTTCCCCCCTCCCCCCAGAGGAGGTGGGATTTGTGCAAAGCTGTGGAAGGATTAGGGAAGATCGTTAGAAAGTGTGGCTGAGGTAGGAGAAATAATACTCCCCTGATTGTTTGATGTGCTCCTGACTCCTCAATCAATCTGCACAATGGAAGAATAAATGGCAGAGTGGCTTTTTATGTACAATTTGGAGACATCAATGATTATTTCAGAGAACTTCAAAGGGCTCTATGGGGGAAAGAAAAATGCCAGAAGACCAAGTACATTAGTTACAGTACTAGGACTTAGTTTTGAAATGACAAACACAGCCTGGCCTTTATCCAACACACACTCTCACTCTCTCTCTGTCTGTCTCTCTCTCTCTCACGCAAACACAGGTCAAAGGGCAGCGGTGTATTGTTTCCCATCTCTTGTGGTTTTCCTCTCAGAGTGTCTTCCAAACCCTCTCTCCTGTCATGGATTAATTGGATTTTTGACCCAGTTCCAGTGTTGTCCCCTCCTTCTCCTTGTGCTCTGCTTGGACGCTGTCATGTGTGTGTGTGTGTGTGTGTGTGTGTGTGTGTGTGTGTGTGTGTGTGTGTGTGTGTGAGTGGGTAGAGGATTTAGTGTGTCGCTGGCTACCTCGTTTCCAGTCTGTTGGGGACCTTTTGTGTCCCCACCACCCTCATCACTCCCCCCATAGGAGGGCAACAGCCGGCAAACAATGCTGGACTCCCTCTTTGAACCCCTACACACACACACACACACACACACACACACACACACACACACACACACACAAAGATGTATTCCCCCTCCTCCCGCTCTCTATTCCAGCCACTTGCTGCCTTGTCACGACTATAACAGCCACGGCCACGGCCGCCGCTATTGTTCTCCTGGCATTTCGGGACCACGCTAGGGGGGCCGTTGCCGTTAAGTTCAGCTGTAGTGTGCAGAGAGCCAATAAAGGAGGAGAGGCGGGGAATCATCCTGACTGTTTGGCTGCAAACCCATGTCTCTGTGTTTTATGTGTAGTTCTACCTGTCGTCCTAAATCAAGGCCCTTGTTCTCCGTAATAAAACTGACGAGGAGGCCGTCTCCCGATGCCTCCTCCGTGCCTGATTGTGCATTATTGTTGAAACGAGTTTTTTTCAGCGTGCAGTCAGTTGTTTGCTGCAGAGCTCATCTCGTAGCAGAGTGCGTGACCTCGTAGCGAACATGGTCTGATCTCCTCCTTTGCAGGGGGAAAAATAATGAAAGTAATTGCAGCAGCTTTGTTTCGGTATTTCCCTGTTGGGGATTTATCAGGATTTTTCATCTCTGCGTTTTCCTCGTAATTACACACCTGAGACTTCTGCAGGGGGCGGGGGTCAACTTTGGCGGCCCCGTTTTATGGACATTTGTCTGCTCACAAGCCGTGATTTGCGGTCCGTCAGACGGCTCTGCCCCCGCGTTGTTAGCCGATCCCAGGATTAAGATTTCCGCTCATAAATGTCAAATGATAGATTTGAAAACAGCGTACTTCCCCCCCCCTCCAACTTTAGCCGGGATGCTTATTCTGCTGATTTATTACTATTGATTTCAATTTCCAAGGCTTTATTTGCTGGAAGCTGTACCATTAAAACTGCAGCCACACAGGATATGAATTGAGATCCCATGGATTGCCAATGTCTTTAAACTGTGTCTGGCAGAACAATGGCTTTTGAATGAGCAACACGGTGGGTGTGCATCTGTGAGAGTAAATGAACTCAGAGTAATGGCTGCTTTTTGTTTGGCCCGTTTGAATCCCGCAGCCTGGCTATTGGCAGGTTTTGTGTCTCCCTCGTAGCCAATGGGGTCGAAGCGTGGGTGATTTTAAATAATTCCCAGCCAGCGGGTTGTGTGTGGCACGTTAAGCCGTTAGTCCGTTGCTGCGGTCCCAAAAGGGATTTGAAAGGGCCCCTGTCAGTTAACGGTCCGCCTTTTAAAATTTAAACCACCCTGCTTTTTTTAATTCAACGGGGTGCCGTGTGTTTTTGGCTTGAGATTAGGAACGCATTCAGGTTCATTGTTATTTGAAGGGCCTCAGTGAATGTTGGAGGCCGGTATAAGTGTGCCCCCTACTGCCAGACCGAAGCCCCCAAAACACGTCTACCCACAGACTGAGGGCTATTTTTATGAATTGAAAAATAAAAATGATTCAATAATGATTCTTGTCTTTGAAATAAAGGTACTCTTGATGGCTTAAAAGGGATAACAGTGTGTGTGTGTGTGTGTATATATACATATATATATATATATATATATATATATATATATATATATATATATATATATATAGTTTACTGATAACTCACCTACGATTATTTGCATTGACATTTACTTCATAATGTCTAATTTATATATTTCATCTAATATTTAATTTAACTACTAGCTATCTGCAGCCTCAAATAAAAAATATTTTATCCGTGCTCAACTCCAAAACTCACAGGTTTTCCTGCGGTTGTTAGTTTCCACATCCAGCCTTTCAGCATTTCCCTGCCCACGCTAAAACCCCGACAATATGTTCCCGGGGTTGGGGCGTCGTGGCTCGGGGTTCGGGGAGGGACAGGTGGAGGGAAAGAAGTGCCGGTCTTTGCAGCTTGAAGGTGATCTGGACCAGATGGTCGCCTCTCTCCTCCAGATGCACTTTGCTGTGTCAATATCCACCACTGGCACACGGTAGGACTGTAACAGATAGGGTCTTATCACAGTCACTTTGTGCGGAGCTGGGTGGAGAGGGTAGGATGGCGTGGGACCTGCATTGGGCCTTGATCCAGCCTGGCAAATCCACTCCCCCCCACCTATCTTCCTCTTTGACACAGATGCTGCAGCTCTGCACTGCACCAACTGATGAAAATCAGATTTTAGGCTATTGGCCTCAAATATCCCATCTACTCCTCACTGTCCCTATCAGTGAAGGGCAAATACAGCCAAGAAACGGGCTCATCTTGAGACGGGTTTGGGCAAGACTTTGTTTGTCTTTGCCAAGCAGCGGGGACATCGGGGACCCGGGACGGCTCGTCTACAGGACCCGGTTTTATCGATTACCCTCTTCCTCCTGTTAGCTCAGGTGACTCCACCTGAGTACCTGTTCTCATGTTGCAGTGTGTAATTGTGTAATGTCCCTTGCACTTACAGCATGTTGCAAGTCTCCTCTTTCCCTTCTCCTCTTTGTAAGAGGTGTTCAGGGTTCCGACTGCGAAGGAGCCCATTACATTACAAGCCGCGGAAACACACCCATTAGAAGTTATCAAGAAAATGACAATGTGACTGTCTGGGTAGATACATTATTTGTTAAATAAATGTTTTCTTCTCTCTCTGAAAAGACCTCGGCCCCTGTCTCATCCATTACTTTCTATCAGGATAAGCAGTTATGTGGTGTTTCAAGGCAGACATAAAAAAAAAGAAATAAAAGGATCGCACAGCCTCAGATACTTTGTATTTTTCCTCTTTTACGGAGAGTTTGGTTTTTAGACAGACACGCTGTCCGTTTGCTGTATGGATGAATCCTAAGCAAAATACTTGACATTTATGTTAACATTTTACTGAAATATCTAGCTTATAAGAATCAATAAGTGGGATTTTAAGTGCGATAGAAAACCATGCATTCATTTTCACACTAAAAACTATATATATATATTGACACAATGAAGTTCAATTTTAAAGTATATCATGCCTACCCAGCCAAAAGCACATAATACAAACACCTACACTGTGGTGGAAAAAGGTTTCTATACAATATATATATATATATATATATATATATATATATGACTGCAGTCAATGCTGATCAATGTAAACAAATATTTCCAAAGATCCCTATGCATCATTCCCTTGAGGGGAGGACGCTCCTCAGTGGAGAGCACCCCGCTACCGTACAGGTTAGTCCAGGATGTCCCCGCGAAGAACCCCAATCTGCTACAAGAGAGAGCGACTGGGGGAAAGTAGCAGGGCTTGGGAAATGACATGCACTGTTTACTAAATGACTAGAGAAGAAACCTAGAAGAAATAGGGCAGAGAGAGCGAGGAATGCTGGCATGAAGAGCAGAGAGAGCAAGCAGCTCCTCAAAAGGCCTCCGGGATGGTGAGATGAAACAAACAGTAGATCACAGGAGTTAGATGAAGAGGCTGAGGGCGGGTGGTATATATCAAGATGCAGCAAAGGGGCAGGGAGCTGGATGTGTGTGTGTGTGTGTGTGTGTGTGTGTGTGTGTGTGTGTGTGTGTGTGTGTGTGTGTGTGTGTGTGTGTGTGTGTGTGTGTGTGTGTGTGTGTGTGTGGGGGGGGGGGGGGGTAGTAGGAAGCTAGTCAGTCCTCACGTTGTCGCTGGGTGGCTGCTAATGCATTATTGATTTCTGCCACTGAGAAGATCCCCCTGCATCCTGCGTCCACATCCCCTCCTCTCCCGCCTGTCAGCCGGCCTGGACTCTGACTGACTGTTTAGGGTTGAGGTTAGGATCGGGATGAGATTTATTTTTTAGGGAAGCCTGAATCCATGCTGCGAGCAACAGTGAGAAGTCCATCTTTTATTACTAAGCAAGCATTGCTTCTGGGGAGACTTTGCTGAAGTGAGGGTGGTCGGTGAGGAAAGTTGGCCAAAGCTAAACTTTTTTTTTTCATCCCTGCCACGGGCAGCCAATCGCATTTCTCTGCGACTTTTTTCTTTTGTGTTGAAACAATGCAATGATTTTGCGAACAATAATCGAGCCCGGCGAGGGAGCGAGATGTTGACGACAGCTATTCATATTTCATTTGATATACAAATTGTACTCGAGGCTGCAGGAAATATCACCTTGAAAACAGTGCTTTTCACATTTGACATTCTATGAAACTATGAAATTTTCTCCAACATCGAATGGGCACCAGACCCACTCCAGGTGTTTTTTTTTTATGAGCTATCAAGTTCTATCTCCTCTTTGGACTTTTACACTTGCTGCTCAAATATAGAGAAAGAAAGTTCAATGTGGAAAAGAAAAACATCTTTTGCCATTAGCTGGAACCCACTGCAGGGACAATTTGGATTTTTCAATTTTATTTGTGGCCACCAAAGTGGAACATTATGTCTGTTGAATGACACAACATTAATTAATATATACTGTATACATCAATATGGATTAATATAATACCTGCTCTCATAAAAAGGGGCACTATCTGTTGGTCGGACATAACTTTATAGAGTTCACTTTAATGACCCTTATGACCACTATTAATTAATTAACAATCAGTCAATACAGTTTCGATGAATCAATCTCATTTCCTCGGATCATACGCCCTTGAAATAGGGATCTTTGCGTCCTGCACAGGAGAAATATCAACAGACAACAGCGGTTATTAAATGAGGGTATGTATTGACTAACTAAAGATTAAACAAAGTTAATAAAATAATCACAGAAATGTAACAGAAGCACCAATACAACACAGGAAATATAACTGGGAAAATGGCAACACATCTAGAACATTTGGCAATAAAGCCGCCGGAGGTGAGGCTGTGGCTCGTTCCACTTGTGATGCAACATTTTGTGTAGGTCCAGTTGTTTGATTGAACACTACTTCTGAGGAACCCCCACTTGTATCTTGTTGTGCCTCTGATTCACTCTCTTTAGTGATTCTTGGCAGGTCAACTTGGACACTGGGTGGTCCGACATCCGTCTCAAGAGCATAGCATTGAGCGTCATTTTGTTGCAGAACATTCATGGGCAGAGGTTGCTGTGTTGTGTTATAACCGTATACAATGACGACAATATTTTGGCTGAGCCCTACACTTGCATCAATAAATGACCATATTTTGTGTTGAACCAACCTGAAGTGGGATACAGATAATAGTATTTTTTCCAGGGTTACGTCACAACGTGGGTCAGTCCCAATGAAAACTGCCATTTTCTGGTCGCTGCATCTCAGAAGCCGTCAGTGTAAAAAAACACTGGTTGTCAGCGGTCTCCAGGTTGTCTGCCTGCCTCTTGAGTCTCAGCCGGGAAATTCATTAGTCGGAGTCAGACGTGTGTTGTTTGCTGGACGTTTAGGCTCCGCTCAGTGTCGCATTCGTGACCAGCTGCTGCTGGTTTGCAGATTTCCCATTTGCATGGTGTAAGCACTGTGTCACTTTGTAAATGGCAAAATCTGCATTGCCTTTTTTTGGCTCCAGTAAACAAGCCCCGGCCCCATGTGTTCCCGCCAGCCGAGCAGATCACACACCGCGGCCAGAAATACAGAGAGGAGCAAACAGCGAGACCAATCTGCGCCCTCCCAATCATCTATGCTCGCCGTACTTCACTTCGCTTCTACATGCAATATCATCTGAGGTCACCATGGCTCCGGGTTGCAATATCACGAAAGAAAAAAAAAGGGGGGCATAAAAGACAAAAAGAAAATGAAGATCTGAAAGACCAAATTGAAAATCTTGGATGACCTTCTGCAGATGCCCTGGAGGAGAGTGGGGGGGGGGGGAGGCGACTCTCACCCATCACACAATCTCTATCAACATCACCTGAAACCAGACTGTTGAGCGGTATTCCCGGAGAGTGCAGGTGGAGGCGGCTGTGGAAGGTAGAAAATGTTAGATAAAAATTTGATTAAAATGCATTGGGTTTAGCGTGGCCTTTTCCAAGGAAAGATGGTGTTGTCATTGTGTGGAATAGGGCCGCCTGAGTTATACATAGCGTTATTGATGGCAGCCGAGGAAAGCTAACGGAAAATGACGTAGACAAACATAAAGATAAAAGCCCTCACTATCTTTCCCTCTTTTCTTGCTGCAGCTCCCCCGCCCCTCCCTTTCCACTTTTGGCTCCCCTCCATTTTTTTTCTTAGTGTAAGTGTGATAAAAGCAGGCAGACCTATGACTCAGGTTCCCACCCCACATTCTGATATGAATTCAGGGAGCTGAGGCCGTCCCCTAATCTCCTAATGCATGTTCCCTCGCCCTTGGCGAGGTCACAAGAGAAATAGATGG
Source organism: Eutrigla gurnardus (assembly GCF_963514095.1). Classification (NCBI taxonomy): domain Eukaryota; kingdom Metazoa; phylum Chordata; class Actinopteri; order Perciformes; family Triglidae; genus Eutrigla; species Eutrigla gurnardus. Next base: position 6,705,288 of record NC_139928.1, on the reverse strand, counting down.
GGCCTTATCAGCTTTTATGGATTTATGGAGAATTTCTCTGCATTGGGTGTATTTTTTTTATTTATTTATTTTTTTACACCAACCTGTGTGTATACTGTATGTGTGTGTGTGTGTATGTGTGTGTGTGTGTGTCTTCGAGGATGTTAACTAAGGTTATTAGAGCCGGTAATATCTTCATGAATTTGATCAACTTTCTAATTATGACATCAATCATGTTGACTAACTCCATCAAGCCAAGATGAAAAGAGACGCCGGGCCTGTTTTTGACAAATGTATTCAAGTGTGCTAACCTTCACCAGCTGTTCTCCCATCTCATCTTAGACGCGATGCTTTATCAAAACCAAACAAAATGTTTAATTATGATTCATGTACTTACATCAATTCAATTCCAAGTAAAGACCCAAGTAAGAGTGCGTACGGTTCATTAGGGAAATGTGCCTAAAGCTGCACTCATTAGTGTTCATTTTAGCATCTGATTAAATGTGTTGAACGTGAAAGGTGTCACTCGCAGAGATCAACCCACACAACATGATCACCCTCTGTGGTTCTCCTCAGCATTTTAGCCTATTTTAGCTCATTGTTTTGGTATCCTGACTAATGGCTTTTATTTTGATTCCTCACTTTAATTTAAGTTCTAACAAACGAATAAAAAATAGCCTAATTTCTCTGGGTGGATATTAGACTTAAATGCATAAGGTGGCCATAAACACAACTCAAATGGCAAAATTTTGCTCTGTGTGCTAGATGTGTAAATAGGCTATTGGTTGCTAAGACACGAGCCAAGACTGCATTACACAGAGAGGTGTTTCTATTATTTAGCCTACCCTCATGGATATAGGACAGATATTAGGCATTTGTATTGTATTTTCAATCCCAATGTGTCAACGCTGACGTACGGAGGTTCTCCGTATAAAGACGGGAAAAGTGTTAGATAAACAAACGCAGGACTTTCACCCAGGAGGTCGCTGTTTGTGTCATGTCCAAAAACTAAAATAAAAATTGTGTCACGTCGGTCATTGGTGGCATGAGTCATGTGTCAGTCACAGTCTTTAGTTGTGACTAGTTGGGGAAACCAAACTTCCTGTGGCGATGGAGGTTTAGTTTGAAAATGAATGTAATGAGATTACATTGATATTCCATCACTGGAATGTTCAAAACGGATGCTAGAGGGGTGTGTAGGTATTTGATGCATTGGGGGTAAGAATGTGTTGACTCAACTGCAACTGTGTTTTTCTTAACATAGTTTGGTAATCATGACCGTTTTTATTCATTAACTTTCTTTTAAAGAAATTCAATATGGAGATGTTGTCTTCCTCAAACTGATTCTGAAATAAAACAAAATAATCGATTTTCAAAGCATCCTCACTATTCAAGGAAGGACTTCTGGTCTGGAACATTTTTAATTAATTATAAATGAGAACCTGCTGCTTTCACAGGTCTTATATGATTATATTAATATAGCTCTATAGTATAGTTTGGGTGTTTTGTATTATTGGCTGCACACAACTAGACATTTAATGACATCACCTTGTGTTTTTGACCAAATTATTCATTGATTAATCAAGAAAAAAATGTTGGTTGCACAATTAATTAATTCAGCTTCTCTGGGTTCATTCAGTCCGTCTCCATGATAGACCTTCAAAATAAGACTAATACACTCAAAGTCTTTGCAAACATTTGAGTGTAACATTGTCGGTCACACCCTGCAAAGAGCTTTTGCTGTAAATGGATCTAAAACCCGCAGCCTCACAAGGTGATCGTTGCTGATGGGAGTGTGGCATCGCAGCGAGTCAGACATAAATCTAATCGGCGTGCATTGTGCGCTGATCGATGGGATCGATTCGGAGCGTGCCTGACTCAACTCAAACAAGCTTACATCACATTGAGGAGAGACACATTTTCATAGTGCCTTTAAATCTCCTCCCAGACGAAGCCGTTAACTGACTCGTCCTTCACTCACTGAAACACTGGGTGGCTTCGGCTGAATCAGACGAAGGCCGGGGCTAACAATAACAGGGACACGGTTGAGGTTATGTCTGTATTTTATTTTTTTCCAGAGTTGCTTGAAGATATTTAAATAAAATGAGAAAAAAAAACAGCATTACTTTAGCTGAGTGTGTCTCTGCTATCTCCCCTTCTTCCCGGTGCAATGCAATCCTGTCATAAGAACAGTTGGAGACTTGCCCTCCAACAATGAAGGGGTCCTGCTTTCGTAGCTGAAGAAAAAGCAATTTAGCCACAGAGCCCCCCCTCCCCCTTGAGAGCTCACACATCAAAGCAGCAGTGGTGGTAGTGGTGGTGGTGGTGATGGAGGGGGGCTAGCTACAGCCTGCAGCCTGCCCAGATTCCCCTGCAAGTGCGCAGGTGAAGGAGAGAAAAATATCAGCGTTGTCCGAGAATACAGCGGGATCTCAAAGGACACCAGCTGCCTGTTTTTGTCAGTTTGACAGGGGGACAGTGGTCAGGGTGGCTTTGTGACATGCATTTTAAAGTTTTTCATGTGCAGGCTGACCCTGGGTTTTGACCTGATTCTTTCTTTTGGCTCTCTAATTCCCAACAAGCAAACAGGCGTGGCACATTAAACCAGACTCCTCCATTGTTAAGTTTTTGGGCTTTTGAATACCAAAAGATGCAACTTCATCACGGCCGAGACGTGGGAAATGAATTAATAACACAAACTAACGCTTTGCCTTCGCCTGAATAAAGAGCCGCGCTCAGTTGGAACATAAATCTGAGCGGATCGTTTCTTATCCTCGATGAAAACGAGTCCACACATCACTTGCTAATGAAAGACCTTCACTGATATTTCTCTTTGACACTTGTTTTTTTTTTTTTTTTTTTTCGCCTCTACTTGACAACGGAGAACAGATGGCGAATCTCGGCGTGTAAATGAATCGGCGTGCCATTTACGCTTGTTTACGACGGGTCGAGTTGAAGAGAATCTGGATGAAAAGAAGCCGGTGGAGGATTCGGAGACGGAAGGAGAAGTGGAAATGAAAAGAGGAGACGGGGAGGAAACAATAGAGGAGGAAGGATGAGAGTTTAAAGATGAAGCCGATTACTTACTCTGGGGAAGGTCAGCAGACTTGGATCCCACTTTTGGGCCTGTGAACTGTGTGTGCATGAGAGACGGGAGCGCTGATATGTGTCCTGCGTGTCAGCCTGCGAGTATTACAGCCATCTCTCCGGTTTAAGCATTCCCTCGGTTGCCATTATGGCCTAATAACCGTGTCGGCGTGATTAATGGCAGGAGGCAGGGCTCTGATTGCTCTCTCACTCAACCACAGTGCCGAGGCGACCACGCTGCCCGCCGCCCGCTCGTCTGCCGCGGACCATCTCGCGACGATGTGAAGGTTACGCGTACAATTAGCGTGCGATCTCTCTCTCTCCCGCTGGCGTCAAAGAGCCCGTCTGATGATGATTATGATTGGAGGATTGGAAGTTAGGGAAGACACCATGTGATCCCCCAAGGCCTCTTAACCAGGAGGTAATAAACACAGACAGCTCACTGCCCGTCACTTTCCGTCTCCTTGTGTTTATCGTCATCACTGTTCCACGTTTGTACGTGAAGATGCATCGAAAGGACAGTTTGAGTTCTAAATGGATGAATAACAAAAAAAACAGTTCAAACTCAGGGAAACCATTTTCTTCTAAATACCCCCAATTAAAAAGTGAACACATGCATATTCTATCTACTCATCCTTCAATGTTTCCGGAGCTTTATTTTAAACTTTCATGACTGCTAGTTATTTTCCCATTAAATGTGGTGATTTCTTAATTACCAAACGATGGGCACATAACTGATTTATAATGTGTCCGTCGTTTATGTTCATAAACTACTGTCGTTCTTACATGGATAGTCAACGTGACGATGATAAAACAGTGGCAATTTCTTTTATATTTGCTCATGTGTAGTGTTAGTAGTGTTAGATTACATTACATTCATTTGGCTTGACACTTTTCTCCAAAGGGACTTGGTGAGGACATCTCAAACAAATAACCAGGAGCGTGTTCAGTGCTCCGGAGAGCTGAGGAGATTTTGTCGCAGCATCCAGTCCAAGTTCAGGCATGGCGGCTTCTCACAAGGCCCTATTAGAATGACGAGCATGTCAGACTATATACAGAATATACAGAATATATATATATTCGGAGTAGAATAATAACTTTATGTTGTAAAATGCGGGGGGGTCGCGCTAAATAAGCATCGACTTGTGGCATATACACAAGTTAACGAAGTAATTTTTTCCAGTTTACATTTTTTTTACATTTACTTTACATTTTTCTTTTCACATTAAATTGAGGATCCAGTATTGCTGCGGTCGAAGTTTCACCCCCATCTCCACCTCCTGTCCGTTGCGGTGCTCCTCTCCTGTCCGGGGATCTGAGCTGCGCTGCCAGGAAGTGACAGCCAGCAGTGACTCCATGAACCTCAGTCCAGAATCAAAGGCAACCTTGAGCCTGTCAACGTTGACACTCAGACTCATTTTCGGGGTTTAAAAACAAAACAAAAAAGAGACAGACGCTCTTCGGCGGTTGAAAACTAACATCTCGGCTAGAGTGGTACAGGTGAAGTCCAAAAAAGTTGAATCTTATTATTTTTTTCCATTTCCACCATTTTTTTTCTCACGGTGACTTGGTGGGTGGAAATGCTGAAATCGCTGCTCTTTGTGAAGTGTGTGTGTGTGTGTGTGTGTGTGTGTGTGTGTGTGTGTGTGTGTGTGTGTGTGTGTGTGTGTGTAAAGCGATAGCAGTTGCTGTTTGGAAGACGAGTCTTTGCTCGGCAAGGTCGTTGTGTTTTTATTCACACTACAGTTTCAAACTGCTCTTTCCCAGTTCAAGTTGCCTCAGCAAGCTGTCTTTTTAGTGCCTGCCGATGATAATGTAACTGTGGAATGAGCAGTGTTTGATAGTCATCCTCTAACGCGTCCTTCCCTCCCGTCCTTCCCTCCAGGGTCCTTCATGATGGTCAATTCCTCGCAGCATTTCGGCAGCCAGCGAGCTCAGCTGCTGCTGCTGCCCCTCAGCGAGAACGACACCCACTGCATCCAGTTCAGCTACTTCCTGTACAGCCGTGACGGCCACAGCCCCGGGGACCTGCAGGTCTACATCCGGGTCAATGGGGGCCCCAAGGGCAGCGCTGTGTGGAATATCTCCGGCTCTCAGGGACGCCAGTGGCACCAGGTGGAGCTCGCCGTCAGCACCTTCTGGCCCAGTGAATACCAGGTGAGAATTACACTAATGTAGTGGGAGGACAGCAGTGACCTGCATTGATTATCCTCCAACCAATGTCAAGGTGGAAAAGTATTTATGTTTCCTCAGCTTCTCACTGTGAGAAATTATCTGCAGAAGTTAGAGTATTGTTTGGTTCTTTCACTTGAGACTTGAGTATCACATGTGATCGCAGTTCTCTGGCTGTTTTTATTATTATTATTATTATTATTATTATTATTATTATTATTATTATTATTATTATTATTATTATTATTATTATATGCCCTCAATCAGATTTAGTCCCCATCCCAATCATACACTCCTGATGAAGTAGTTTAAGTGTTAAATCTCGTGATTTACTAATACTTACAATGTTTCTTTTCCAAACTTTCAATTGTGATTGATATTGCTTCTCTGTAAAATGCAACATTTAAAGGCAGAGTAGGTCATTGAATGCATCGCCAAACTGAAAAAGCCCCGCCCCCTTTGTTCAGACCTCTGTTCAAAGCCGCTCCCCCAGAACGCCACACGAGTGCTCGAGGTAGGCAGAGTGCCCAATCAAGAAGTAAGCATTGACAGACCAATTGACGACAGGCCATCCAATTGTTTTCTTTGACCCGACTTTTTTGATTGGACGGGGTTTTTACAGTCATGGCCACAGATTACATCTTTTCTTCTTTTTTCATATCAGAGCATTTTTTTCATTCATTTCTATCCGTATTTGACAATGATTTCAAGTAATATACCAGAAACTGATTCTGAATAGAATCACCTACTCAACCTTTAAACCTGGAAACCAGGTGCTTTAAGATCAGTTGTTTTCTGCAGTAATAGAAGTTATAGAAGAAAAACCACACGTTTTTCTTCTATAACTGGTACTCCTCCTCACTGACAGTCAGATGTTGAATCTGGTAGGAAATTACAGAAATGGCGTAGAAACCCATGCATGCCTATCATATTTTGTGAATAGTAAGTGGATTTTTGGACATTGGACATTTATATGGCGCCCTTCTAGTCTTCCAGCATTCACCCAGTCATGCAGAGGCGGCCATGCAAGGTGCCAACTGGCCATCAGGATCGTATCCAAAACTCATTCATACAGACTAACACACACACCCCGATGGCACAGGGAGGGATTTGGGTCAGTATCTTTCCCAAGGACACTTTGACATGCGGACTGGAGGAGCCGATCATCCGATTAGAGGACAACTCGCTCTACCTCTGAGCCACAGCCACAAGTCCAGATCTCTCTCTCTCAAAAAAAAAAAAAAACCCTCTGTGAAACACAACTATAATTTCAGATTGTTTTTATTATTATTATTATAACATGGAAAGGAAAGAACATTCGTAGCTTCAAGCCATTTTGATCTTGCAATGTTGTTCTTTTTTTTAGGGATTAAATTTAGAAAGCGTCATAAACTCAGGAGCGCTGTCACTTGTAGTTAAAGGAGCACAACACAGATCAGTTAGCTCTTCATGTGGACTACTGGTTAGCTTGTGGAAACAATTGTCTTCTGGAGGGATCTTTACAAGTTTTCTTTCTGAAGTTTTAACAGAAAGACTTAGGACTAAACCAGGAAGGAAGCATAGCAGAAACAATGCTTTAGAGTTTAATTATGTGACATGAAGGATCCGGTGTTTGGAGCTCATCCAATACTAGGGACTAAAAGTCAGGATATCTGACAACATGACTGCTGCTTTTTAAGATGTCTCTCGTGAGTCCCCAACTTTATGGAAGTTTCTGGAGTATCTCTTCAAAAATCCAATTATGTCCTTTCAGCAGTGCTGACTTAGAAAACCAGGTTGACTGACAGCAAACCGAATTTTATAGATGATTGTCACTTCATTGATCTCTCTAGTAAAGTTTATAACACACGCTGGTCAAAACCTCACAAATGGACACATTCATTGCATTTCATTATTACTTATCAATATGAAATGAATAGATTATATCTTCTACTGGCTGAATAAGACCTCAGAGTCTTCTTAGAAAGTGATGGACATTTTATAGAATGAATGAGTAAATGGCTTTACATACAGCCACGCAGCAACGTTGTGAAGGTCGTTGGAGATGCTCACTACACCACGAAAGGACTGAGCAACAACTCAATAATGTTGGATATCGATTGACTCCATGAATGAACTGATGTTTTCTCGAATTCCAACTAAACTAAATGAGCTATTAATGTATATAATCATGTGTCTAAGCAACCCCTGAACTGAGATGGTGACTTATAAGAAACACTATACGTCTTAGCATTCGCAGGCTGGCATTGCCATTTTGAGCAAGTTAGCGTTGACATTAGCATTTAGCTTAGCATCACAAAGCCACTAGCCTGGAGGCTTGTATTGTCAGCTCACCTGATATGTATCGATATTGATTTATTTTGTATTATCATAATGATATCAGTCCTGAGTGTGTATCAATGCCCCCTTTATTCAAACGTTTAGGTGTCACTTAGCGAGGCACTAAACCAGCAGCTGCTACATTGAGTACTGAACCGTGGCTACTTTCAGCCTCAGCAGCTGTATTACCCCCCCCATCATTCAAAGCACATGCCATAATTAGCTAATTGCAACCATGTCATATATCACAGTAGCTCAATAGGTGTGTAATTACAGTGGGCGTCTGTTTGCATTGTATCTTTATTTATTAGCCAATTTACCTGCGTGCTGCAGAGTAATCGATAGCCCCGTTTGATGCCTGTAGTGTCGATGCTGCATTATGTGTAGCTTGTAAGATTCTGATGACTGGATGCAGCCCTGCCTCACCTCATTACAGCTGATAATTTATTCCCTAATGCCCTCCCTCTTCCCATCTCCCACCAAGCCTGCCGCCTCCTACAACCCCCCTGCCCCACCCCGAAACTGGCGTTAATGAGGAGGCAACGTCTGGTGGAAGGGATTGTGGGAGCGTGGGTCCGCCGAACAGTCAATTGACCTCAATACCGTGGTGCCCCCCCCCCCTCCAATGCGGGGGAGCGGCCCAAGTGTTTGCTTCCATAACCTTGGCGCACTCGGGGCCCCATCTCAATAAATCAAGAGCCAGTTAATGAGATTAGAGGGCTGCACAGATCAATGAGGACAGCATGTGCTTTACCATCCTCAGCTCTCCTGTCCTGAGCGACTCTCACAAACAGCCAAACTGATTTAAAGTAATGATTTTCTTCTCGTGGACGGTAGAAGTTCGCCTGCCGTGCACCCTGGCGGAGGGAGGGGTGCTCTCAGAGGGGGGAAGTCGAGGTGCACGATCAGACAAGTCGAGCCCGGGCGGGCAGATTTGCTTAGCACCGCAGTGTTTACCGTTTGGACAGGCATGCATAAGCAATGTAATCTACTACTCCGGTGATGTATGTCCAAGCTGCCTGAGTGGTGAGAAGGCGGCGTTCTCTAAAGTCCTCCCCGCCAGGAATGTCGACACAGAACAGATTACTTTATTTGTCCTATAAACCTGGCTGATAGGCTGCACATAATGAAGCAGGTAAAGTTGTGCAGATGAGCGAGGAGGCTTAAACGTAAGCCTAAAGGAGCAGAGTGTCTCAGTCTGTTGTGTGGAGAGGGACGGGAGTGAGCTTGGATTGGGGCTCGGTTCCTGCTTTTAGTGGTCCCCCCCCCCATCCTTCTTTTTTGCTTTTTGCCCCGGGAAAGCCCCTCCCCTCTCCACAACAGCTCTCACTGCTACAACTCAGAGCTCAGCGAAGGCCCCACGGGACTCCACTCATCCATCGATAAAGATCGCTGTCCAGCACTCCCAGCCAACAGATCGGCCCCCGCGGGCCGCAGAGGGGCCGCTTCACACAGGGAGGACTAGCACTTCAGAGGGCTTGGAGGAGAAAGTGCGTGTGTGTGTGTGTTTGTGTGTGGGTGAGTGTGTGTGTGTGTGTGTTGGTGGGTGGCTGCTGGTGGTAGTGGTGGTCGAGATTAAATAGAAAAAAAATCTATCCAGTAATCAGCGAGCATCGACACCTCCTCGGGAAAGACGGACTGCCTCAGAGATAAGTTGGACTGCGATCAACTTTTCCATTTTGTTTTCACTGATATGAGATTTCAAAAAAGTCAGTGCCAATATTTATTGGTTTCAAATGTCCGTGGTTGGTGCTGCACTTTGAATTTGGACATTTTGTCGTTTATCACCAGATGTTTTGTGATGTGGGGGGGTGTCACTGTCTCATGGCAACGTGTAGCCATTAAAGTGGAACTCTAATGGTTTATTACTGCTTCCATCAAGAGACATATTTTCAACGCCGATGCCTGTATCGCCGGTTACATCCGTCCAGGCTGACGATCTGATTTGATAAGCATGCGTCATCAGTTTGTGAACTCGCAACTTTGCATTGAACTTTGGGTCAGACGCTGCTTGACTTTGGCGAACAGACTTTTCTCTTGGAATTGGACTTTAGATAGCCGTGCCATTGAAGGACAGAGGAGAACATTGATCAGACCGGTTCACTCTCTCACTGTCAGCTCAGATTTGGGGAGTATCGAGAGTGTTAAAGAGGTGCTCTTCCACTGGCTTCTCCTTTTAGATTCTTTTTTTTTTTTTTACTCCTCGGTGCCCGGCCGCGTTGTCCTCCTTATCTCAACATCTTAATTCCCAGTGCACCTCACTATTAAGTCCCTTTCTCTCTTATCTTTCCACTCTCTCTCTCGCTTGTTTTTTTGCTTATATCGTATTAATGTTTTTTTAGCTAACCCATCACGTTGTTTCTCCCAGGCAGTGAAGAAGTGTGGCATACAAGGTTGGCTAAGCTTTAGTTAACCTTTAGTCTTCACAGGGCAAAGTACCATCAGCAGGACAGCTAGTTCAGGTCCTCCGTTTGTTTTTAATAAAAAGTATGAAATCGAACCTCATACTAATTATGGTGAGCATATAGTCTTTATACAGTACTTGTTATTTGTGGTGGCGGGTCAGCCATTCTTGCCCTGGATTCAGATCGCCGACCTCAGCATGAGAGGTTCCCAGGATTGTTATCTGATATCAGATGTGTGTTCAGTGTGGGAGGAGGAATGGTTTCACAAAGACATTTAGAGGAGATCATCTGGTTTTTCTTTCAGCTTTTCATGATTGGTCATTACAAATTTTGGGGTGGAACACATTTCCAATTGTTCATCCATGGGGCTTACTCTGTGATGACACACTGTTATGTGTAACAACAGAGAGGTGGGCAACCTATCAAGCTTCATTAAGTCCATACATTTGAGAACTGTGTGACGTGAATGTAATTATATATATATATATATATATATATATATATATATATATATATATATATATATATTTACAATACGTCCTGCTCGGTTTATCATTCAGACCATACCATTACGACTACTTGAGGAACTTTCTTCTCCAAATGACCTGCTAGTCTACAAATACAGTTGCCATACAGCATAATTGTCGCCTACTCCAACACTTTCTTAGAGAATTCTTGCACAAATTTAAATATGCATTAATTAGTCTATTTCTGTCATTGCGGTGGGGCGTGAACAGCGGTATCACTACGACAGAAAATGTGCAACTTGTGGCACTTTTTTGCACTTTCCGCACGTGTGGACCTTCTTCATTTCTCCAAGCTTCACACATTCACAGGGATCACATCAACAGGAAGTCAGGCAGACAACTTTTCACACAAGCTTCGTCTTCATATGTTGTGTTCTTGAAACCTTTTTTTACCACACGGTTGTGATGGTAACAGAACTAGATGAATACATTCACATTATTTTCTGCAGTGTAAATCCAGATCCATGCTTGGAACGTAATTAAACAGTATTATATAAGGGCACTCAAGTATGAACCTTTGTTCTTTGGGGCCTGAAACTATTTTTAACGTTTTTTTTTTTTTTTAGTAATTGATTTAAATGAAAATTATTGCTGACCTTTTATTTTATTTTACAAAACGTTTATTCCTCTGCCTTCTCAGTTGCTCGTAAAGCAGTGTAAATCTTAAAACCAGTTAGAGATTGAGCCTATATTGTTTTATTTTTTTCAATTAGATAAAAAAAAAAAATCAATGTAGGGGCTGCTTGCATTGTGTGCGAATGTGGGAACTAACAAAACAAAACGGTGTGTTAGTTCGTCGTAGAAACCCTGCAGTACCAACTTCAACAATTACACACTTGAATGAACCAAAACGGGTTGTATACATGATTATTAGCATGATTTTAACATGACCTGTTCTGTGCAGTGGAACTACTGTCGATGGAAGGTGTAATTGCGCGTCATATATTTCAGTGTTTTACTTCCACATTGTCAATACAGATCAATGGCGTTGGCCTCATTCTCACTGGAGAAATCAATGGAGCAATTTTTGTTCACCACGTTCCTCAAATGATTGCATGTAAGTCGTTAATTTAATCATAGTCCTTGTGAAGATTGATGGCGTGCATATAGGGAGCTTCATCATTAATGCACACACATAAATAATTTCTGCAAAGCTATAATGAAAAGGTACAGCTAAAAGTATTAATTACTGCTCAGATCTTGTTTTGTGGAAGCACTTTTACTGCCACTGCGGCGCCTCCTGGAATGCACTATGGATTTTGTTGCTCTGCACTATCAATTCTCCAACACTGGATTTCAAGAACCCAACACGACATTGCAGGAGGTGCGTATTAAAAATGCTTTTTGCATCACATGCGGCCGTCCAGCTGCATCTCTCTCTCCTTAACTGGTGACTCCTCATCTTCCGTCTTCCTGATTTGGATTTGTGACTCGTGTCTGGCGATGACACGACGCTCCATTTCGGGAGGAGGCGCCCCGCTGCTTTCTGCAAACCAAACTTTGATTCACACTTCACAGATTGTGCCTTTGCAGTGTTACTTCTTTTTCTTGCCCGTGTTTGTGACAACGGAAAGCCCGAGAGAGGCTTAGAGAAGGCTGGAGCATGACATCACCTTCAACTGGATATTCTCAATTGGACAAATCCATCTCTTACATTCTTTGCAGAAATAGATTTCTCTCCGTGCAGTATTGGAAAAGAGTGAAACTATGCTATCAAATATTAAAGATGCTATCAGGCACCGTCATGACAAACAATATCAGTGTGGCTTAAGCCTCCACCCTCTGCTTTCCATCTCCTCCTATGCAAGGTGTACCCCTCCTATCTTCACCTGCACTGTTATTCTCTCCATACGTCTTGTTATATCTCCTGGTGGCCCTGACAGCTCAACACACTGCAACATCACAAAACACAAAGAGACAAAAGTCAAAAAACACTGCAAAATATCAAAACACGCTGTAAATATAGAAAACACGACCAAAAACAGAACACACTGCAAATACATATGACCCAAGACAGAAATACACTGCTAATACAGACACCAAACAGAGGAACATGCCAAAAATACAACACAACCACAGAGCACTTTCAGTTTCTGGTTGTTGTCTGTTGTGTTAGATGTGTTACACGTGTTCATGCGAGTGTGTTTACGGGTCTTCACGCGTTCCCTTTATCCGCATTGAGCTCTCCGAGCCACCGCACCTTCTCCCGCTCCATCTGCAAATCTCATTTCCAGCACCCCGCTCCGTGCGTTCAAAGTGGAAGGGGATTCCACTGTAGCCGTTTGCATAAAGCCTAGTGTTTGCGCGACGCTCGGATGCCAAGTTTGTCAGGCGCCTGGCACAGTCGTAGTCGAACACACTTTTCTGAGTGAGGGCAAAAGCGGAGGAGCTTAATGATGACTCAAAGCGCCGAGCTGAGTGAATCGGTGGTGGTGGTGGTGGTGCGTTGACGCGTGATGAATTGAAGAGTTAATCGGCCTGACGTCTCTAATGGCCCGACATAGGAATGAAAAATAAAAATAAATTAGTGGAAAGAAAGCCTTAGTCTGTATCCATCTGCCAGGGCCTTTTGTGGTATTGATTGGCCCTAGGCACTTAAAGCCTGATGCATTGTCAACATTGCAATCTATTGCCCGTCTGAGTGCACGGTCACAGTCTGGCTTCCACTGGGCTTTGGCATAGATAACTAGACGTATTAAGAATGGGCGAAACAGTGGCTGCCACCCACACACACACACCCACCCACACACACACACACACACACACGGTGTGGTATGCAGTTAAAACTTTCATCTTACCAACCTTTAAAGCACTCAACCCTCAAGTTGGGATTTTGTCGTGCTGCAGTGGTAATAAGTGAAGAGTGTCTTGTCGAGGGAATGATTTGAGCTCCACTGACTGTAATTACTGCTCGGAAACCCAGAATGACTTTCTTGCACTCTGGGAGGCCTCCCGATTCACTTTGAGGCTCCGCGTGCTCCTGGCTCATCTAGATGACAGAGTGAATATTTAGAGTGTATGGAGTCCTGCTGCTCCTGTATGGATTGATAAAAGGGACTGAAGAGGGATTTGTTAATCTTTTTTTTTTTTTGCACCATATGGTAAGCTTGACTTATTTGAAGACTAAACTAAAAGAAGTTTTTTTTTGCTGTTTGAAAGTGGTCCGACAGGGAGTTCTGACCTACGTTTCTAAAGTAGCAGTGTGGCTCTTCCCTCCTATGAGTCTAGCTTTCAGGCAAATCTTTTTAAGACAATCAAATGTTAAATAAGATGTTGAAAAATCATGGTCTCCCTGCATAAATAAAAGATAATAATACAAAAATATATATTTTTGTATCCCATATATTTTTTTTAATTATGCTCATTCATTTTTCTACCATGATCACCTTTTAAAGTCACTCGTGATGATATTGACCATCATCCTGATAATAGAAATTCACCACGATCAATTTAACGTGTGTTTTTATCGCGATAAAATCCTTTATCGCCCCATCCCTGGTGCTGATCGTCTTTTCTTTTAGGGTTCAATTGATAATGACTGGTATCCTGTCGCTTCTGTTAATCAACTGTTATTGTCACACAGCAGCAGAGACTGAAACGTAATCGCTGCATTTAACCTTTTCTAATATGTGGAAGAGACGGCAGCTACTTTAAAGAGCCTGGGGAGCAGTTGCCTTGCTCAAAGTGCAGCATGCATGTATTTTATTCCAACACTGCAGGTTCAAATAATGCACCAACAATGATAATAATGAGCTCTTAACACACTTGTTCTCTGGATTATTTGATAAGCAAATTGATTATAATTGGAGTTATGAGCCGATCACTCAACCTAATGGTATAGAAAATGCCTTGGCTGTGTTAGTAAGAGTGCATCCTACGTAGAACTTAAATCATCCCTGAAGTCATCTTGGCCAGTAGCAGATAAGCAATAGTTGCTAACTAATATCATGCATTGTGTGGCAACTCAGCAGGAAGAGTCCAAGATTTAACATTGCCATCACACACACTATTCTGTGCTGAAAATCCCCTGTATAGCATTTAGTGTGAAGGAAATTATTTTTAGATGCTGTGCTATGTTCAGAAGCCGATCGTTCAACAGTTTTGATACATTTAGTTCCCTGGTGTGAAAACAGATTTTTTAATAAACACTTCTACATGTTTATGCATTGGGTTAGAATGCTTATAACTACCAAAGGCAGTGGGAATGGATACGTTCAATCATTTTTTTTTTTTAAATCACAAATATGACACTCAGTACGAAAAAACAAGCAGACAGAAGCAGTAAGATCAGGATCAGATTAATGTTGTCTACCATTTACCTTGAGTTTAAGCATGCAGTCTAAAGAGCAATCCAAGTCCCATTGACACATCCTCACGCTCACTACACACAACTCAAACCACAAACTACCATGTGGCTGCCTTTGCATGCAGATCTGTTGAGGCCATTACGCTGTAGAGATTGGTATCTTTGCCCCTCCTGTGATAGTTTTTCCTGTATGACTCATGTATTTTTATGAAAAAATAGTGGCTTTTTTTCTTCCAATTTTTAGGGGCTTATAGTAAGACATCGTATTATAGAAGTTATTAGTATCAAATACCGCAAAACAAAACAGACCAGAACTGACACCTTCCAGATTACCATTTTAATGGCAATATCAAGTTGTACAACGGAGCTTTCTTTGAAAATGTTCGCTGGAGTTAATGGACAATCTGTGCATGTCTGTTCTTGACAGGCGTTTGAACCCCATCCTTCTAATTTCCTACTTTGTCAGTCTACCTGCCACTCACGATGTAATGGTCCGCAGTCATTTAATTTATCCATTCTCTCCCCAGGTCATCTTCGAAGCGACCGTTTCCGAGGAGCGACAGGGCTACATTGCCTTGGACGACATTGTGCTGCTCAATTACCCTTGTTGTAAGTACCCGTTCCCCACCGCACACACCGTACCTGTTGACCTTTTGCTGTGGCCGGCTGCACGGCGGAAGGAAACTTCGGGAGCCATTTTCCGGAGGTGATAGAAGACTGAGGCAATCTGGCTCATGGGGGGGGGATTCAAATCTACCTGCTACCTGTCCGAGTGTCACGGCCACAATAACACAGCGGGGGGCTTCTCCTTTTGTCTGTGCAGAATGGCTGACCTTTCCCTTTGATCACAATGCTCCCAGCCGGATGCTTTTATAGCTAATGTGATGTTACGGGCCGGGGAAAGGGCAGTTAGTGGTAGTACTTTGATCCTCTGAGGTTTCTTTTTTTCATTTTCTTTTGTTGTCATAGAGAAATCAAGGGGTTTGAGCTTTATGGGTGGTGATAATGTAACATTCTGTTCCGTTTTACCGTTATAACACGACCCCCCCCCTCTGCACTGCCTTGCAGAAAATAACATGATTCAAATGAAAATGCGTCATTATTGGATTTTTTTAATTAAATGACAGTTTTACACATCACAGTTCTCATTTTTTTTAATTATGGCGATATAATGCAAGAAGCCTGACGCATCACTCTGTAATTAGTCAGTTGTACACTGGTTGTTGATGGAACGCCATTATCCTCAATCAAATAATGCAAAGTGTTCATTAGACTCCCCACATATAGAGATAATTGCTTTTTTGTGAGGGTTTTATTGCATCATGGTGGTTACTTTAAGCTTTAGAGGCAGCAACGAAATGAAAAGCTTGAATCGTGTAACATCTGAAGTGTTTCATAGCATAGATTTTCTTCAGTTTATGTATTAATGGTGCAATAATCAGTATTTGTTTATATTAACACTAGATGAGATGACTATCACACTAGGTTATTATAGGAAAGAAGATGCTCATTTTGACAACTCTGTTTTTTTTTCATGTTAATTGTTTTTGCTTTTACGACCCACAAATTTTGTCCTTATCAGCTGTGCAGCTGCAGCAGGAAACCGTTTTCAGCAAGAACGCTTTGATGAACAGGCTGTGTGCTTCCTGCTCGGCAACAAAATGCAGGCATGCAAGGTTTGTGTGGTCTGGTGAACATCGTGGAGCATCCAGCAGTCCCAGCAGAGACCAAAACAGAGCTCAAAGGAGAGTGTTCATGCCTGTATTTCATGTTCTGTTGCCTCAATGTGGCCACAAAAAAAAAAAATCTAAATTCATGCAGCTTTAATAATTGCTCTCATACAACTACATGCATCGTACATCACTTATCTACAGCTTATTTCCAACGATACTGGCATGGGTATTGTTGCTCTTGAAATTTCTGTTAAACCTTGCTCCTCAGATACACACCGGTCTTCTGTGAGAATGGTAATATTGTTTTGGAGCCGCATAAATGTGGGAAAATGTTAATGAATGATAATGTAGAGTATTCATTAGCTCATGAAATTCAGATATCCTGTTCTGGCTCTACTGAAAAATCTGCCAGGCCACACGTAATAAATCATTGAATCCTCACTGGGAAACCGACGGATGAACTGGAATAACCTATTTTTTTATATTTATTTTTTTACCTAAGCTCATCTTGAAATTTACCACTTGGCCTCTCACCGTATCCTCAATGGAGCAGGATGTGTTTCCATGGTGATTTTGAATAGGGTAGGTAGCGTTTGCCAGGGCGACTCGGTTTGGTTCGAGCCTTGTTGCAGATGGTGGCTCTTGAACCCGCCACATGCCTTTTAGCTCACATTAGGAGGACGGTGTCCTTGCCAGGAACCGCTTTGTATATTGTACACTTTTAAATGCATGTAAATAAACAAAAATGTTGAGTACAGAAATGGCATGAATGCACAGTATTTTTGTACCAGCTGGTGTTGCTGCAGGGGCAGCCACCCATAACAACCCTCAAAAAACACGCTGTCGCACAAATATGTAAGTGAACATTAGTAAGCAGGCGTACATTTCCCCACAGGCAGCAAGAATAATAGTATGCCACACCTAAGAAAGATTCAAGTAGGCAACTGCTATCCAGTTTGTATTCATTTGACATTTGTGCTGTTTTCCTCCGGAGCCCATCACTTTATTCTCAACACGCGTTTGAGTCTCGTGTGCATCGAGAATAAGAGGCAGCATTACTAATTTAGAGAAACCAACAACTCGGTCGGAATGCATCTGAGACTTGCATTACCTTGCTTACATTTATGTTTAGCTGTATTAATTAAGGCGAGACAGGTCACACATCCACACTGCTGGGCTTTGAGATTTTTAAACTCCAATTTCTCAGTAACTATTAATGCAGCTGCCTCATCCTCAAATGACTTCTCCTGTAATTGGGTCTGTGTGCAAAGATGACTTGAAAGTTTATGCTTGTTTTCTCCAGAGAAAATACTCCGACTGGCCCAACAGCCAACGACTAAGGGGGTGTATAATTTGCTTTTGTTTTCAGAGCCCTCTCACAAAGCTTATTGGTCGGTTAGAGCGTGAAAAGGACCGCAGAGAGGGAAGAGAAAATAGGTAAAAATGCAAGATGCAATTTCGATGGTCCCATTCTCAGCCAGATGTTGCTGTTGGTTACTGTGAATCCAAGGATGAAAGTGGGTGTTGTGTGGATAGTGCCAGCCTCTCCATCAGAATGTAATTTCCTCCATCAAATGTTTGCCCACTAGAAACTGTTTGCCCAGCTCATACTACATCATATTTAGAGTTCCAGTCATTGTGGTTTGTCTCTAATATGATGGAGGTTCGAATTCCCTCATTATTTTTGTATCATGTTGTAATAAACAACCAGAAAATTGCATTTCCCTTTAACAGTTTTTTTTTTTTTTTTTTTTTTATGACTTTATTTACAAGGTGGACATATTTAAACTGTTCAGGAGATTCGGGTTCAGTGATGAAATGGTAGCAAATGGTCCTTCACTATAATGGATAGTAAAACAGAGCTGTCGCCACTGTAACTTCCCATCTGTCACATTAGAGGATCTGTTTTATCCTCAATCTGCGTGTGTGTGGTGTTGAGTTATTTTAGAAGAAGAGAGTAAGCATCAATATGAAAACATTGGGCAAAGTTAGATGCACTTGTATAATTCATAAAGCCCATGGCTATAACAGATATCGCAGATATTATTCAATATAATAATATGGATGATTATCAATATTTCCGCAGAACAGACCTATTACTTACCCTTACTTTCTTCTGCGTGTTTGAGGGGGATACAGTTAATGTAAGCGAGCTATCCACTATTTGATAGTTATCATAAAGCTTGTTGGGTCCCTATTTAGTCTAGGTTTAAGGAGGAACATAAGTCAGTGGAGTCAGGTTTAAAATTGCTGCTTATTAAAGGCAGAAGCTGCACAATAGCAACACAAATACACCATAACATGAACTAGGAGTTAAACTAACTTAAATGTACTGCTATTTAGCTACTAAAGATAGAGAAAAACACTGAGCTTCTACAGAGTTAACTGAGTTTACAGTAAATATCTAAATCAATCACAGCAGGCCCAGCTAGCAGCAGTGGCCCCAACAGAGCTAATGCTAACTGCCTTTGGTTTTCTGGCCGGTACAAACAAACGTGTTCACATTATTATGTAGACAAAGTGTGCAGCTTCTGCTTCTTTATAGCAAAACGTCGGTTGTTGTCTGCTGACATTAGTATGAAATGATTTAGTTAGCTAGTAACGTTTACATGTTAGCATTTTATTTTAACCCTAAAACATCAACTGTAGAACAATAACCTAAATCATAACCTTTTGTTTACAACGGTAATACAGGGCTCTCAAGTTTTAGTTCAGCGTGAGATTTTGGCTGAAGGTACGTGTCGACAGGCAGCGTTATTTCCACGCTTCCCATTCATTGTCTATGTAAGAAGCCGTGCAATGCCTTTGTGTCGCGGCGAGTTTTGAGCGACGGGCACCGCCTCCCGCAAGCTCTCGACAATCGTTTAAACTGACCGTTGTGGATCTAAAATAAAGACAGCTTCAGTAACTGCATAGCTTATTTTTTCGCATAAAATGTTTTCAGAAACACATTTCGGTGAACTATTTTCGTAAAAGAACGTTTTTTTAATTATCCCGGTAATTTGTCTGCGTGAGAAATACTAGATGTGGCGTGTGAGTGTGAACAGGTTGAAATGACTTGAGAGCCCTGCTGTAATGTCTGCAGTAACTGTGCAGTTATGTTGATAAATGGTTAAAATACAGTTGATGGGGCGTTTTAGTATTGTATAGCCGGGTAATGCAAGTTCAGACATTCCAAAAATACAACGGTATGTGTTGAGAAACAATTTTTAAAGTTTGGTTTAGTTATGTTACATATTAGCACAAATTATAATTACTGTCGGCTGTGGTCGAAAAGCATTATAAACTCCTCCAAAGTTGTGTCCTCCTAAACTTTTGTCTCATGAGTAAAGAGTGAGAGAACCACTTTGCATATAGTCAGTTGGGTGTATTTGATGATGATACTATGTGCCAACTTTTAAATTAATGTAAATGTGGGTTAGAAATGCTCAGAATTGCTAATAAAAGATACTGCGAAGACCACAATACTTTTTTTAGTTCGGCCTAATGAAATGAATTTTGGAGCTTGACGTATGGCCAAGCGAGGCATTAGTGAAATTGCAAAGTGCCACTTCAAAATAAAGTTGCACAGTAATGAGAACGGGGCAGTGATTTGCTATAGCAAACACCTGATGCTTTATACCATTTTTAATGGATTGCTAGGACATTTTGACACTGTTACAGTAGGAAAAGCACATGTGAATATAATAAGCTGAAATCCATTTAGCCCTTTCAGTTCCAGGGTCCTGGTTTTGTGAATGCTTGCTCACTGTCACACTGTCATGGGAGACTAACTCATCCTTGATGTTAACATCACCAATTAAGCTTTTCTTACTTTGCAAAGTCAAAATGTCTGCTTATTATTTTTTTAAACCTCTGTTGTTCTCCATATGAGCTACTTTTTAAAAATAGATTTTCTTGTAACTTCACATCACACTCGCTTACAGACATTTTTGAGGACTTCATGGGGAGCTGAATAAAAGAAAAAGCTCTCCAGTTATTATCACTCCTGTTCCTGCCATTCAGAGGCGATGCAATTGTTTTTGTCTGCATTGCAGTAACTCAAATCATGATGCCAGATTATATACGATAGACACACATACTGTGTATATATAGCATGTTTTTGCTCTGTTGCTAGCTTATTGAGCAGAACAGAGCTGAAAGTGAATCATCTGCCAACAGAGTAGCAGGGGATCCAAAAATCACTATCAGTGGAACTGACGGGCAGATAATTGCAGTCAAAGACAACAGATCAAATATAATGTATTTGCTGTATGTATGATTTTGAAAGCATCCGGAGGACAATTTTCTATTAACTAGGTCCCATTAAGGTTGCACTGCGGAGTTTTGGACCACTCAATTCGAGACCCCACGGGGCAAACGTTTTGATGAGCTGGTCCCCGTTTTGTTTGTGATTCATGTTCTGCTAGCATGGGTTAGCATCGGTGGTACAAGCTGTGTCTATGTCTATGCTATTCCACTGATTGGCAGTTGGGGGCGGTAACGCAGCTAGAAGACTGCTAGCTAGCAAACATGGAGGAAGCAGGACATACAGAAAAAAAAAAGCATATTCAAATATTTGTGCCTATTTTGTAAATGTTTTATGAGGAAGGAAATGCAATCAACTGTTTAGACGTAAGGCAAACTGTGTGTTTTTGTGAGGGGAAAACAAACATGTAAATTTCAAATGTGGTTAAGAAAACTCTGCATGATGCCTTGAGTCATGAGCTGAGATTATGGGGCACTATATTTAATGGCGGCGCTGTGGATGTATCACGACTCTGCGGGCGACCATATGTTGTTACATTAGAGGAACAAATGTAATGCTGTTTGTGAATGCTGCCGTGATTAACTGCAGGGTGTCTTGTCATTTGAGAAACACATGCATTTCAAACGATCATCACAGCATATCGTTTATCTGCGTGTTCACTTCATCATTTGGTAAAAAAAAAAAATGGGTCCTTCCTTTTGTTTAATATTTGATTGACATTTGTTTTTGAGTGACAACCAGCAGTGTCCTTCAGCAGCCGTAGACACACAGAATAAGGACATGCTGGTGTTCTTGATTTGATTATGAAATTCAGACTCTAGATTTAGAAGGATTCTAATAAATGAAAACAGCATTTGATGCTGCAGGAAAACAATGTTTCATTGTCGGAAACTAAGTGCGTGTGTGTGTGTGTGTGTGTGTGTGTGTGTGTGTGTGTGTGTGTGTGTGTGTGTGTGTGTGTGTGTGCGTGTGCGTGCGTGTGCGTGTGTGTGTGTGTGTGCGTGCGTGCGTGCGTGCGTGTGGTTGGTCAGATGTAATCTTCAAAAACGTTTGTCTTGATAAGCTATTTAGTCTCATATGCAGCTTTTTCTTCTTTTTCTTCCTTCATTTTCTTAATACAAATGGAAACGGATGCTAATGGGGGTAAGACAATTCAACTTGGTTTGCAAAAGAGATTTAGTTGATATTTTAAAATTGATAAAGTAAGCCCATTAAATTTTTAGAAGGGTACTTTTGGGCGTGGATATATGCTCCATGTTCGGACTCAGTGGCTTGCGGTGGTTGCATCCCGGCTTGAGTCTGTCGTCATTTTACAGGCTCTCAATAAATTACACTTCGCATCTGTGCTTTTTAATATATTTCGACGGAGATGCTCGGCTCCAGATGTGCCACTTTCCTCACTGCCTGCGTGTCTGCTTGTGTCCTCCTTCCACAGACAAGGTGCCTCATTTCTCTCGGCTGGGTGACGTGGAGGTGAACGCTGGGCAGAATGCCTCATTCCAGTGTGTCGCCACGGGCAAAGTGTCTGAGACGGAGCCCTTCCTCCTGGAGGTGAGAACGACATATCTGTGTGTGTGTGTGTGTGTGTGTGTGTGTGTGCGTGTGTGTGTGTGTGTGTGTGTGTGTGTGTGTGTGTGTGTGTGTGTGTGTGTGTGTGTGTGTGTGTGTGTGTGTGTGTGTTATTATCTTTGCTCGAACAGTCGAACCAACACCTCGGCACCTGGATAATAGAGCGGGACTGGAGACAGTAAGGAGGAAGCAACACAAGGATAAAGAGAAAGATGTGTAGTCTTATCCAGAACAGCTTACAGTACATTTACATACGAGGCTGCATGGTCACGCTCCCATTAAAGTCTTATTGAGAATGCTGTTTACATAAACCAGTTTAGAGAATATTCCTGTGCTCAACATTTTCCACCAGCCATAAAGTCTGAAAAACATTGAGCTGCCCTCCTCTTTGGCGAAGCAGAGACACATTATAATTCAGGCCAAAGCCAAAAAGGTCTCTGCAGTAATTAAAATAGTAAGTTTTTCTTTTCTGCACTGCTTTTGGAAAATTAGAAATCATTGAGTGAGCGCCTGCTGTGATAATCTTTTACGGGAATGAGCCTGTTATCATGACCAGGGTTGTGTCTGAAATCATTCACTACTTACTACTCACTACCCAGGGAGTTCTAGTAGGAGACTTTATAGTGAGATCATCTGCAAAATGAAAAAACACTTTCGGACACTTCTCGCTGCTTCACTGGTAAACAGTGGAACGTACATGTATTTATTGTGAAAGGTAAAAACAAAAGGAGTGAGTGATATCGGATATCACAGCCCTAGTTTCTGAAAGTGAGTTTAAGTCCTTACCTTGACCATTGCAGCCTGTCAAGTTCCGCTCAATGACACTTGGGCCTTCGCGGAGGTTGAATCTGAGCTCGTCCACCTCAGAATGAGAAATGTAGCTTTGTGGAGTCTGTTGGTTGCCGCTCGTCTTGAGGGGTCGAGAGGTCAGAAGTCAACGTGGTAGACATACGGAATCATTGTCGAACCTAGATGGAAAGCTTATTTTCATGCGCCAACCTTTTGAAAAATTCATCAAGGTGTAAGAAACCGTTAATCAGCAGCTCTGACTGATTGACCAATCTCAAGAAGTCTCAGGAGAAACTTGATTGCCACCCAGAGCGCCGTGCGTTGGGATAGAAATGAAGTCCAAGCTGCTAACAGTGGAGTTTATGTCATTAATTTAATTGTGCATTGGCATTTTTTATACAAAATTGTATATGTTAAATTTTGATTGCTGGAGTTGATGAGTGTCAAAACACATCATTAAACAAATGAGTGCAGCACGAAATGGGGGTCACTGAGGTATGTAATGATGATGTAATCATGATATAGTGAGTGCATTATGACATACATGACACCCGACTGGAGAATTAGCCCCACAAACTGTTAAGCTCAGTGATCAGCAATAGACTGAGCCATGCATTAATTTTCTCTTGCAGATTTTTTTTTTTTAATTTGATTAAATGTTGTGCTACATTTGGATTAAAACCTGTCTAGACGGGAGTCGAGGGGGTTTTGCCACACATCTGAAATATTTATTGAAAAGACATATCTGAGATATCTTGGCACAACAACTTTTTTTTAATGGAAAGTCTACATCACAAGCTGTTTGGAGGCTGCAGCCTCATTAGTAAATGGTTTTAGTAAACCATGGTGAAACCAGATCCATGTAAGGTCATGCAAGTCAGGAAATCTCTGCTTCGTTAATTTTTGCTATTCTTTTTAAAAACTCTGTCCTCCCCAATTTAATGGAAAGGACATCACTAAATCTCTATGAATATCAAACTGAATTGAATAGTCTGATGACAAAGAGCCAGAGTCACCTCATCCGACCTCGAAATGAACCGACGAGCAGTTGTTAAAGGAAACGTGGGCCGCTATCTTAACTGTCAGCACAATAACAGTGATAATACTGTCATTTGCTAATCTTAAATAATGCCTCAGAGTTTGTGTGAGCTCGTCTTTTAATGGCTGTGTTGTTGCAGGGGAATGAGTTTGCGCCTCTGCTTTTTGTGGCTTTTTGATTGCGGTGGCATTTAGTTTACTAAAGCCCCTGAAGTCATTTCTCTCACGCACAAACTGAAGATAGCTTCAATTTTCCTAGTTTGAATTTGAGCTAATATTAGTCTTCAAAAATCCATCCCTGAATGCCTCCACTCTTCTCCTCTGGCCTTGAAGCCTGCACATCTAAGTGCTTTTGAAAAGACGGTGGCGGCGGCGAGGAGGAGGCGGCGCTTTGCAAATGAGATCTCAACACACTTGGTGATCCATCCCTTGTGTTTTCACACACACCCCTTCTCTCGTCTCCGAATCGAAGCCTTTGAAGATCATCGGCATGTGAAAGAGACGTTTTTTTTTGTTGTCATTTTTTTGTTATCAGTTTCAGAGTTTGCAACTTTGTTGACGGATGCTACGCGAGGAAATGCAAACAAACGATGCGGAGCTTGTCTTTTGTAATCTGACAGTGAACTTCACTTCGTGAGTCAACAACCCTCTTCAGCTCCTCCTCACTTTCCTCATTAAGAGGGAAAAAGAAAAAAAAAATCTGGTAACAGCAGAAAAACAGGGATATCTCACAATCCATTACCGCTGCCTGTTCCTCCATTAGTTGTTCCCGTTTGATCATCAACGCCGAGTCTGCTAATTGCGGCTTCCTCTTTGATCACCTCGTCGCCGTGGAGGTCGAGAGGACCAGTGGGGCGCTGCTCGTCTCCACTCCTCCTCCTGTTTAAGTAGTCAAAAACAAATTGTTAGCAGAATGTTTCTTAATCAATTAGCATCACATTTCTCACACTGTCCTCTGACCCAGAGTCTGTGTCTCCAACTCACATCTTTCATCACCGGCGATGCCCGAATTACTTCTAGCGCCGGCACGATGTGATGCGGGGCTCACTGCCAGACGGCGAACGGCAGCAGACTTGGCTAATGGAAGCGTTCATTTGATTTAGAGGCCTGCAGGTGGACTTTAATGTTGGATGCAGCTTTTTTTAGGTGACTGATGTGAAAAATCCAACATGTGGATGCTGCGCTCTGAACAGTCACTTCAAAACCAACAACAAAAAAGCAGCAAATATAAAAGAAAAATACACTCCTCTGGGCTTCAATAACAGAAACTGCAGATTCTATTGATGCTAAAGTAAAAATGTGTTATAATCTATAGCTTCAGGCAGCGCTACCTAACCGCTGTACATCTAATTTGGCATTTCCTTTCAGCAATTCATTCCCCACCTATTCTCCTAAACCGATTCAAACACACGGTCAAACCCATTTACTTGGAAGAAGCGAGACCACGCGACAGTTTACATAATTATCTGCTTATTCTGTGTGAGAGAGCTTTCATATATATGTATATATGTATTCATATGTATATGCTCGCACCGGGAAGAGCTCATCGTGAGCCTGAAGCGGTGACACATTAGCCTGGCGTGAGTTGAGGAGCTGTCAGCTGGAGCCCCCCCCCCATGTGCCGGGAACAAGCGACCCGGGAGGCCCGTGTCACCAGCCTCGCGAGCGAAAACACTATTGTTGCCGGTGACATTTATCACGCATTCATTACCCTGCCCTCTCATGTAGCTAATTCCAACCGTCCTTTGTCTCTGTCGTCCGCCTCTCTGCCTCGCCCGCCCATTTTAAATCACTTGAATAGACCCGAGGTAAACATGTGTGGGGGGCTCACGTCCGCTTTGTCTCCGCTTGTTGCTTTCAGCGGAGGAGCAGCATGGTGCTGGACACGTCCTCGCTGTCTCGGTTGAGCCACAAGCGGCTGATGGCGTCCTTCCACGTGGAGGCGCAGCGCGGGGAGCAGGACCTCTACCGCTGCATCACCCTGTCCACCAGGGGCGCCGCCGTCTCCAACTTCGGAGAGCTCATCGTCAGAGGTGAGCCAGATTTGGGAACTTCATAATAATCCTCTTGTTTCCACAGATTAGACTCTATGTCTGCCCTCCATCCGAGTACCCGACCCTCCGAAATGCCAAAGCAACAAACAGTTAATGGAATCAGCGACCGTAATGTAATAACCCAAATTTTATATTGTAATCCCTCGCAATCATTACTGGAGAAAGTAATCGCATAATGTTGCCCAATGAGGGGAGGCACAGCTATTGTAATAGTTGAACATTTTGGGAAATTAAATACACTTATTACTTACAACCAAAGGATACCACTGGGATAAAGGTTATTGTTCAGTGTTTGAGAGCTGTATGTATCGTCAGACGAGACGATCGATACTAATCTGATGTCCCAGTGACACACAGACCGACGTCAGACTGATATCGATCGTCTCATTCTCAAAACCAAACGCTAACAAGCATGTTTGGACAAAAAAGACTAAACTGCTCCCCGTAGTCGCTGTGTAATGTATCAGTCAACCCTCCCAACGCTCGCATACTACATCATGTGATCAATTAATTTGATGTTCGCTGGGTTGCTAAGTTTTTTTTCTTTTATGTGCATAGAGGGCATTACTTATGCAATTATTCATGCAAATAAGCTCTTATTCTACATCATTAGAATGAAAATTAAGAATTTACAGCATTCAGTAGTCTCTCTCCCTCTCTCTCTCTCTCTCTTTATCTCTCTAGACTTGATGTGATTAAAATATGTTTATGACTCAATGCTCTATCAGAGCAGAAATAATGTTATTGAAACTGTAAAACATAAAAGACAAGAAAAATATCAATGTAATAAATAATTGAATTCAACTTTGCTGGCGTGACTTGGCGCTTTTCTGAGAGATTGCCCATGTTTGACTGTCTTTCATCCGTGTTTATGAGGGCGGTATCTTTATACTAATATCACTTAAAACAAGCCTGTAAACTTTATTCAGCGGCACAGTGACAGGACGCTCTTTATTGCAGTGCCCCCGACACCGATCGCCCCCCCTCAGCTCCTGCGGGCGGGCCCCACATATCTGATCATCCAGCTCAACACCAACTCCATCGTGGGGGACGGGCCAGTCATTCGGCGGGAGATCCAGTACCGGGCCAGCCAGTCCACGTGGACGGAGACTCACGGCGTGGGCTCACTCACCTATAAGATTTGGCATCTGGAGCCGGACACGGAGTACCGCATCAGTGTCCTGCTCACCCGGCCCGGGGAGGGGGGCACGGGGGCACCTGGACCCCCTCTGACCAGCAGGACCAAGTGTGCAGGTGAGTCAACTATTCAGAATCAGAATCAGAACAGGTTTCACATAATAGGAATGTGTCTTGGTCTTCAGTGCGCACAATATTTATAAAAAATACTCAGTAAACAGTCAACAATAACCAATAGGCAAGTACTGCAATCAAAGAACATTAGTCAAGGTAAAAAATACAAATAAAACAATTTTCAGAAAAAAGAAATACAATAAAAATACATATGCATATGCACCGTCATAATAATAATAATAATAATAACAACATAATGCGTTCTGTGCAGAAGTGTGGAAATGGAAACTACTCATGGCAGATCATTACAGCATGTGTTGACACAAAGCCTATTGGGAACTGTAGTGCCAGAACTCACTTTATAAAGTAGAAATAAAACAAAATAAATATAACAATTGTGAGAAAATCCATTCTTATTAGCTTTCTGCATGTTCCACCGTGAATACATTTGCTGGCTGGCAGGGAAGCTGTGTGGA
Source organism: Eutrigla gurnardus (assembly GCF_963514095.1). Classification (NCBI taxonomy): domain Eukaryota; kingdom Metazoa; phylum Chordata; class Actinopteri; order Perciformes; family Triglidae; genus Eutrigla; species Eutrigla gurnardus. Next base: position 6,677,394 of record NC_139928.1, on the reverse strand, counting down.
ATGCAAGTTGGGCAACATTTGTTTTCCACATGTAAATTTGGCGTTTCAAAGTAGCTCAACTTTTCCAAGCCAAGCTAAGATGTAGTGGCAATGAAACAAATGAAAATCAGGCAACAATTAATAATGATTAATAGAAAGTACAAGTTTGAATAAATGTGCTAGATTCCGATTCAGAGCATCTAGTGTCCACACACGGCTCTTAATATGGCAACAGCTGAGCTGGCTGTTCTCAGCTAACAGTGCAAACAACAGCAACAGTGCCGACAGAGCGAACAGAGTTTTTTAAACAGAGAACCGGAGGATGGACGCCACACTTCCACACCGTCTGTCGGGACGGCTGTAATTACAGTTTTAGAGCCCTGTGATAGACTGGTTACCTGTCTGTCTCTACATGTCAGCCCTGTGATAGACTGGTTACCTGTCTGTCTCTACATGTCAGCCCTGTGATAGACTGGTTACCTGTCTGTCTCTACATGTCAGCCCTGTGATAGACTGGTTACCTGTCTGTCTCAACATGTCAGCCCTGTGATAGACTGGTTACCTGTCTGTCTCTACATGTCGGCCCTGTGATAGACTGGTTACCTGTCTGTCTCTACATGTCAGCCCTGTGATGGACTGGTGACCTGTCTGTCTCTACATGTCAGCCCTGTGATAGACTGGTTACCTGTCTGTCTCTACATGTCAGCCCTGTGATGGACTGGTGACCTGTCTGTCTCTACATGTCAGCCCTGTGATAGACTGGTTACCTGTCTGTCTCTACATGTCAGCCCTGTGATAGACTGGTTACCTGTCTGTCTCTACATGTCAGCCCTGTGATAGACTGGTTACCTGTCTGTCTCTACATGTCAGCCCTGTGATAGACTGGTTACCTGTCTGTCTCTACATGTCAGCCCTGTGATAGATTGGTTACCTGTCTGTCTCTACATGTCAGCCCTGTGATAGACTGGTTACCTGTCTGTCTCTACATGTCAGCCCTGTGATAGACTGGTTACCTGTCTGTCTCTACATGTCAGCCCTGTGATAGACTGGTTACCTGTCTGTCTCTACATGTCAGCCCTGTGATAGACTGGTTACCTGTCTGTCTCTACATGTCACCCTGTGATAGACTGGTTACCTGTCTGTCTCTACATGTCAGCCCTGTGATAGACTGGTTACCTGTCTGTCTCAACATGTCAGCCCTGTGATAGACTGGTTACCTGTCTGTCTCTACATGTCGGCCCTGTGATAGACTGGTTACCTGTCTGTCTCTACATGTCAGCCCTGTGATGGACTGGTGACCTGTCTGTCTCTACATGTCAGCCCTGTGATAGACTGGTTACCTGTCTGTCTCTACATGTCAGCCCTGTGATAGACTGGTTACCTGTCTGTCTCTACATGTCAGCCCTGTGATAGACTGGTTACCTGTCTGTCTCTACATGTCAGCCCTGTGATAGACTGGTTACCTGTCTGTCTCTACATGTCAGCCCTGTGATAGATTGGTTACCTGTCTGTCTCTACATGTCAGCCCTGTGATAGACTGGTTACCTGTCTGTCTCTACATGTCAGCCCTGTGATAGACTGGTTACCTGTCTGTCTCTACATGTCAGCCCTGTGATAGACTGGTTACCTGTCTGTCTCTACATGTCAGCCCTGTGATAGACTGGTTACCTGTCTGTCTCTACATGTCACCCTGTGATAGACTGGTTACCTGTCTGTCTCTACATGTCAGCCCTGTGATAGACTGGTTACCTGTCTGTCTCTACATGTCAGCCCTGTGATAGACTGGTTACCTGTCTGTCTCTACATGTCAGCCCTGTGATATACTGGTTACCTGTCTGTCTCTACATGTCAGCCCTGTGATAGACTGGTTACCTGTCTGTCTCTACATGTCGGCCCTGTGATAGACTGGTTACCTGCCCAGGTGTACCCCGCCTTCACCCAACAACAACTTTTGATGAGTCGCACCAGCGTAGTGTGGCGCACACCGAGGACTCAAAGTCACACCACCACACAGCAAACAGGAGCCCATCTGGTTGCTCCCGCAGCAAACACTGTTTCACAGTCTGCTCCCCCTCCGATGCTCAGAGCAGCACCCGAGTTCTGAGCCGCATCTGGGAGCCGCGTCAAACTGTTTTGACGCATCACTTAACAACTTGTAGTTTTGCCTGCAGCCACCGAGAACAAAAGGTGCGCGTGTTGTCATCTGCAGTCATTTGCATGCGAGACAAGCGATCGTGGGAGTCGTCGGGAAAGAGCGAAAAAGATAATGTGTGAAGATGAGCATGTGAAGCGATGACTGGTCTGGAACCGGCGGTGGAAGAAAGTTTTGCCAGAGAGCTTGTTTGGAAGAGGACCGGCTCCTCTTGCCGCCTCTCCCATGTGTTTTAGTCGCAGCGCTTGCTCATCCGAGTGAAACAAAAGACACCCCGCCGCTCCGTCAAGTAGTGTGACACCCCTGTCACCTGCCACACTCTTTGATCCGCTCGCGTCAGCCTCTTCGTCTCGCCCACCTACTGTCTACTCCCATTGCTCACATGTGAAGCGTTGTCCCCCCGGGGGGGACGGCGGCAGCAGACAGCAGAGCCCCCCGTGTCTTCCTAATGTGCCACAGAGAGGCATTTCTTTTAGCACAGTGACTCCCATTTTGTGGGCAGTCTTTGAGTGTGACATTTCATACTTACTGGTGCAGAGGATTGCAATCCCATGGGGCCATCGCCGAGGGTGGCCGGCCACACGGGGGCCCGGTTCAGATGCTTAACGAATGATGTGCTCTGTTGCGGTTTTTTTTTCTTACCCTTCAAACGTTCCTGCCTTTGGTGCGGCAGGGCATTCTGTCAGAAATCCATCCCTCTCTGACCTCTCCTATTTGGATTGGGACAAACTTCTTCCTACATGTTAACTTATTTGAGAGTATTAGAACATGGTTTGACCAACCGCTCAGGACACGGCCCTCCAAGTCGACCCATATTGGCCAACCACCCCTACTGAAGACACGTATCTTCTTCAAAAATCTTTAAGATCTTTGGAAAGCTTTCAAACGCTTATTCACAGTTTCAAGTCTTTTGGGCCTAAAATGATGGTCAACTCTGATGTATTATATTTTCTAATGTTATACCGTAAACACTTCTTTACATCTCCTGACGTGTTCACGTTGTGCTCAAATATCGCTTCAGATTTCCCATTTGTTTATAAGCATGACTTAATTAAAACCCACAGGAAACAAAAGTCAGTGAAAAACGTGTAGTGTGAAGTCACGCGAAGGTGTGAGGATCTTAGTTGATGATGTTTTGACAGGATGTCACTGCATGACTTCTTAATCACACCATCTGTTAACGTGCTGTCATATAGGGGAACATGTAGGAAGAAAACATTGTCAGGCCGTCGCAGCGCTGTCGCTTAGGGCGCACTCACGCTACACCAACCGTACCACGCCCAGGCACGATGGAGCCTAAAGTCCAGATCGTTTGGCCAGTGTGAGCGCTCCGTTCCGTACCGAAGAACCAAGGCCCGTTTGGGTTGGAGCAGTGCGAGTGTGCCCTTAATGACAGAAAACCATTCGTATCACATTCGCCCCTACAGGTAATTTAAAGCCAATAATTATGCACTCCTGCCAGCGGGTTCGAACCCGGCACCTTCGTCCTGTGAGGCCGCGGTGTTAACCCCTACATTTGAAAAACCATCACAGGATGATTTGTTAAGTATATTAAAACTGCCACGAAGCTGCGGAACATCGAGATGATTTAGAGGTTAAATTTCAAGAAATTGATACCTGCAGAAACTCATTGGGAATATGCATGTCAGGAGTCCAAAGCCCATGTGGCTCCGGTGGTAAGTACCAGGGTGTGCACTGATAGTCCATCATAATTCCTACGTAGCTCCTGGCAGGAGGGACAGGCCTCAGTGGCAGCGCACTGAGGCAGCTGTTCAAGATGAGGAGCATGAGATGAAATGTGCAGACCCATAGGGACTCTCTCTCTCTCTCATTTATCCTTTTCCCCCTCTTCCCTCGCTCATCTCGTGTCTGGTCTCCCTTCCCTCCACCCCCTCACTCCCTCTGCCTCTGGCTAATCCCTCTGATTAGGCTAATGAATGTCAGTTTGGGGTAAGGACTGGTGGAGGACCGGCGGGTGGAGAGGACGGGACGGAGATCGCCACCGTGCTTCTGTAACGATGAGTAATGTGTCTTGAGCAGAAAGCGAACATTTAGTCGGTGGGTCCCCGGTGGCAGACCTGGTTATAGCAGGATTAGACTGCTGATATATATTTTTTTTTTATAAGAAAAAAACAATCTGACATCAAGCCAGTTTTTCCTCCCCATTTTTCCATGTTAACTTTATGATTGATTGATACTCCTCCGGGGAGGTTTAGGCTTGTAACGCTGTAAAGACACAAACTCTGTTTCACCCTTTTGGGAAAGCGTCTTCCACATCAGCATGGACTCTTGAGGACATCTCCGTCTCCCCTCTGTCCCCTCAGAACGGATGTCTCCTCGGTGACATTGCTTCGTTCACACAGTAGCATCTGGATCTAGGTTTAGTGCAGCAGCAGGGCTGTATCTCTCCCCCCCCTCCCCCAACAGCAGTCTGCAGCTCTGCAATGCCCAATGCCAGTCTGCGCCACGCTGAAGGCATCGCCCTCTCAGCAGTACACTTGCAAATCCAGGCTACAGAAGATAAATCACCCTCTGCGTGCTTTGCATGACCGGGGACACTGGCGTCCACTTCCACAGCGGTAATTAAGCTTCATGAATGATTCTTTGCAAAGGCTGCGTACTGCTCTCCTCCTGAACCTCATTCATGTTAGGAGAGATGAAAATGTGGAATGTGAGTTGTATGCGTCCTCTTTGCGTGGTTTTATACCTTTTCTTCTCCATTGATTCACCTCTCTGTAACCTCGTAGTTTAGGTTTGTAAAGACTGCTGCAACTGTTGCTGTATCCTTCTCCTCATCAGTATGTCCCTTTTAAGCTGTAGGTAAGATTTGAAGGTTCAAATACTCTCGTCAATATAAATCGCAAAGCTGTGCCACAACAGAAATGAGCTGATCCTGGTTTTACATCCATCCGTTTCCCTTTGGTTCACATTACCCGGACACATCCTCTTGAGAGGTCATAAGATGGTTTCAGGTTGGATTGGTGAATGTAGTCTCCCCTCCAGCGTTCTCCGGGTCTGCCTGTGGGTCTCCTCCCATTGGACCTTCCCAGAACACCTCCACAAGGACGCATGGAAGAGGAAGCCTGATTAGAAGTCTGAACCACCTCAACGGGCTCCATTCAAACTGACCTTATGTGTGCACATCCTCACCCTCAGGGTGATGGGGAGGTGAACTCATGACCATCTGTGAACGCTGGACTGTACACTGATGGGCAGTGCACTACTTGCATAAATGCAGACACTGCACCAGTCTGCAGTTCCCCTTACTGTTTGAGCATTTTTTCAGTTATTTGTTTTTGTTTTACTACCTGTGACTTCACTGTTTCAGTTCACTTGCCATTCTCTCGTTAGCCGTTCTTCCATCAGCAGCAGATGCTAATGATCATCTTGTGTTTATAATGTAGCTGAGTTTAATGATTTCAGTTTGGAAGTTCATTCTTGACCTTGGGGGCTGTTTCCCTCGCGCGGTAGCGGTTCCCACAGTCCAAAGACATGCAGGATAATTGGTTAATTGATGACTGAGTTGCCCGGAGCAGGTGTGTATGTGAGCCGTTGTCTCTATATGTCAGCAGTGGCCTTCACCCCAAATGTCAGCTGGGATCGACTCCCCCCCCCCCCACACACACACACACACACACTCTCTTTAACAGGATAAACGGTGGATTCTTGACCTTTCTGTGGCAAAACTGTCTCAACTACAAGTCCACTTACTAGCTTTTCTGCATCTTACGGTCTTCATCATCGAATGGAATGTGTCTAATATATATAATAACTCCGTATTTTTGAGTAAGCAGAGAGGCTGTTGTGTTACAACACAAGAGATTGTGTCATATAGTAACAATTAAACCTTTAAATTGCAAATTGTGCTCAATGCTTTTAGAATTTAATATTTATTTAATATTACGTATGACCTCTTTAAAAAATTAAAGAAAATTATATATCGGTTATCCGAAAAATATTTTTCCTTACCTGTCACTTTTTTGTCCAAAAGTAACATGGTTTTGAGTATTTACACGTTATTAACTGAGAAGCAAAGTACTTTCTGTGGGTTTTCTTTAGTGGTCCCACAACTACCAATATGAGCTCACCGTTCATGACATCATTTCTGCTTCCTGTCCCCCACAGAACCCATGCGTGCCTTGCGGGGTCTGACGGCCGCAGAGATCCAGCCCCGGCAGCTGGCCCTCCAGTGGGAGCCGCTGGGCTACAACCTCACCCGCTGCCACACCTACTCCCTGTCCCTGTGCTACCGCTACTCCATGCCAACAGGCGGCAGCGGAGGCAACAACGCCACCGTCAGAGAGTGCCTGTCCGTGGATCGCAACACCTCCCACTTCACCCTGAGAGACCTGCCCCCCTTCCGCTCGGTGCACGTCCGGCTGGCGCTGGCCAACCCCGAGGGCAAGAAGGAGGGTCGAGAGGTCACGTTCCAGACCGAGGAAGACAGTGAGTGGGCCGTTATATTATTCGCATGCGACTGTTACATCCGTGCAACTGCAACATCCATTATGGAGAATGAATGTTTTTTATGCATCCGCTGAAGCTGTTTATTGTCATAGTTTCTCAGCTCTGGCTTCAGATATATAATATTCTTATTTCTAGTTTTCGTTGCATGCTCCCTCATGCTCGTAATTATTGTGCAGCGCTCACACAAATCCACACTTCTACCAGCGAAAAAAAAAAGAAGACAAATATTGACTCACAAAAATAAGCTGGATCAGCTTAACTAAATGGAAGATCAGCCTTCTAAATGGAGAGTAGTGGAACATTAATCAGCTCCGGCCGTGGCTGCGAGCAGAATGGTGAAATCATTTTGCTTATCTTTGTGTTCATACTATTTTCCTGTGTACATCAGCAGATTACGCACATTCTGATGCAAATTCCCAGAGAGTGGAAGCACAGAAGGTCAAACATGTATTGTTATGTAGAATAAGCAAGACTTTTCAATGTAATTGAATGCCACTCAGGGAGATTCTTGACCCGGTGGAGAGTGAGAGGGAATGAGGGTTGTGTTATGAAAATGGAAGTATTTTTTCTCATTGCATCTGCTAAAAAAAAAAAAATTGAATATATGTCTTACATTAAATCTTACTGCAACACTTAGATACCAAGCAGTGGAGGAGTTACAGGAGAAAACAGATTTAATTATGTACACCTACATATTCCTGTCTTGTAGGCAGAAGGAAACACATTTACATAAAAGGAAAAACATACAGAATGCAGCACGGAATTTTTTTTTTTTTTTTTTTAACTCATTGGATTTGACACGTGTCAAAAAAACAGGGACGTGATTGTCCCCGCTTACTTGATATTTCGGAACGTTGGCACCGATGGAAAGCCACTGAATTTTCACTTTTTTCAGCCACTGAATGCCAGTCTGACAGTTTGACAATCCCCAATCTGCCTCTCGCAAGGAGAGCTGCCATCACCCTCACAACTACAGTAATTGAGCCGCAGCTGGTGACAGTTCCTCCTGCCTGTTTCCTGTGGGCTCGGCAATCAAAACACCGGTGTAGCACTTTGCTTCTGCCGTGTCTCGGCTGCTTCTAGGAAGCAGATTTGGCTGTCAGGGATTCATGGGTACCACAGGATTTTTCAGCTCCTGAGGCGAACGGACATCGAAAAGAGGCACGTTCGCTAATTCACAGCTAGCACACAAACATAGAAACCTCCCCACTACCTTTTTTAACGTGAGAGAAGCACTGGAAGCACTGGAAGCAGCCCTGTACAATGTTTTTTTCTGTATGTTTGTACAGTAGCATGAAGTTAGTTTGTTCCCAGGACAGTATAATTACCCTATAATAACACAAAGGACGCACAAACAATAACTTAAGAGCAACAAAGGTCCAATTAACAACAACCTTTCTGGTAATAATGACTCTGTACTCACCAACACCAAGTTACGTTCTGAGGTGCCTACAAGAAACCACTTTCGTTGTTGTTAGAAACAAACAAAAACATAAGCAGCAACAACATAACCCAAAAAGGTTCCATCCATCTCTGAGCCATCAAGGATCATCAATGTTTACGACTAAAGAACAACATCAGATAACATGGGTCCCTAAAAACTATTCCTTTGTAGCTTAAATAGTCATGATGACTAAATATGAAAGAATCAAATAATTAAATAAAAAAATCCTTCAGTATTAGTACAGTGAATCATGCTGCGGTTTTCTAAGAGTTGGTATTAAATTGAATAATCAGCCTCTTTAACCACAAAGGAACATTGTACAACGGTAGTTTTTTAACACTGAGACACTTCACGGCCTTATTGTGTTCAAGCTTTCACTTCCTTATTTCCTCTATTATAACGTAAATATGATTCACTCAAAATAGACGTCGCTATGTTTATTTTTGGAAATCTTTCAGGTGAGCAACTGTGACTTTTTTCTCTCTCACTTCATGCACAGAGTTATCAGACTTAAGGGCTTTCTTCATTCTCATTCTAGGAGATGTTAATGTGTTATCATGAAGTGTTACCACGGGGCACCAGAGCCAACAATCCACTGTGAATTACAATTTATTCTCAGAATTTGGGAAACCGTCCAACACTGCGCTGAAAAAAGTGGTTGTACTTCTTTTTAAGGCGCTGCATCTCATTAAAAAAAAAAAAAAAACAGAGGGGTACTGAGGCAGTTCACAGGTTGGATTACTTTGCTGTTTTTCTGTCAGGAAGGTGCTAAAGAAGAGAAATCGACTGTCATCCTCCAAAGACACGGTGCTCTGTTATCAGACAGTAGAAGCCAGAATCTCAATTCATCCTGAGGCCTGGGAGCAAGCTGCTCCACCGTTTCCCTCTCATCACCTCCCTTCTGCTCCCGTCTCTCTATCCCGTCTTTTTCCTCCACCTCCATCCCTCCTCTGCCTTTTTTTTCTTCACCCTGTCAAAGTTGTTTTTACCCCCCCGGGGTGCCCGCGCGAGAGTCCTTTAACTTGAGACCCGAGTGGAGTGTTTGTTTCAGAGCATCTTTGTTTTTCCTCTCTTGCTGTAGTTCCTGGCGGCATCGCTTCCGAGTCACTGACCTTCACCCCGCTCGACGACATGATCTTCCTCAAGTGGGAGGAGCCCGTGGAGCCGAACGGTCTCATCACGCAGTACGAGGTAGGAATGCCTTGTTAGTCATGGTTTGAAAAAAACAAAAAAATGCCCGCCTTCTTCACATCACACGCTAATCCTGCAGGTGTAGGATGTTATTTCCCCCTTGCCAATATCTGTTTGGTTCATCCTCCTTCGGTGTAATGAGTCAAATCAACAAACAGAGTCCTCTGCTCGCTTTACCCTGCACCACCCCCCCCTCTTTGATTTCCCCAGGGCTTGACTTTCCTGGTTTTTGCCCAAACGCTGGTAGCACACACAAGCCTGAGCCACTCGAGTGGGGAGGAACCCACTTTTCACAGTTCATGGGATTTACTGTACATGTTCATATGGTAATGAAGCCGAGGCACAGACTTCAGGCTGTAATTACATGGGGGACAACCACTCTAATTACTTATTTGCCTAAGAGATGCCTCCACGAGGGGGCAACTTTAAATGTTTCTAATTAATTATTGATGGACCCACATCCACTATAGACCTTTGTAGTACGGGTTTTGGAGCTTTTGCTGTAAGTAGTCGTGAAGACCCGCTATGGCTTACCACATGGTCGCCTGATGGGGAGAGAAATTCGTTTCCATTCACAGAGAGGAGAAGCCTGGAGTCCGAGGGACTAGGGGAGGAATCGAGTGGGAACCTCACTCTGCATACAGATGATGTGCCCTCGTCCCTCAGCTCCAAATACTACTGCTGCAATACTGGATTTCTGAGGCTGATACCAGTATCAGTGTTTATGAGACATAAATCTGCTTGACTCACAGGTCAGTCTCTCAGGACTAGACTGAAGAGGATCATCCTTCTGTCCTTGCTTAAACTGGGTGGAAGAAACTATAGTTAAAAAATAAATAAATCATGCATAGCAGAACAGATTCAAAGTATTTAGGGAGACAGTTCCTATTGGGGCAGTGACATGCAGACGTCATGTGCTTATATAAAGACCTAACATATAAGCTATAATGTCTTTGCCATTGTGTGTAGTTGACTTGTTGAATCACTATGAACTCCAAACTATTTCCAATGAGTCCAATGGACCCTTTTGTAAAAGCCATGAAGCTTGAACTGATTTTCCTTCAGTGATCTTTGATTTTGCTGCATATGGGTATCATTATCCTCAGAACAGCTATCATGCTAGCATCTGTGACGTCTACTGTCAGTAAAGCTGAGCAGCTTCTCTGATTCCAGCAACAAATAAACTAAAACATTTTCCCCTCACAAATCTTTTCCTTTATGAGGTTGAGGATGTTTTCAGACACAAGAAAGAAAATCAATTTGAATTTGATGTCATTTGCACAAATTTGACCATTGGTGCATTCCGTGTTTAATCACCCTGAAACAGTCAATGCACCATCTGTAGAAGCTGTAACGTTTAGCTCACTAGCAATGCGACAGCTGTGTGTGTTCACAATGCCTCCCCGCAAGTCGGAGTTTCAACTCCAGACTCCAGATGTGTCTTCTCGTCAATTTGTGTCATGGGCCAATTGGCGTGGAAGGTACTTTCCATTGAGTTTGTATGCAATTGTGTCGCTGTTAATATGATTTGTGTTGCATGAGCATTGCATGACCCTTCTTATACAGGGACAATTAGTTGATTTGTATCAAAATATATAAATGCCCCAAAATAAAGGGTTATTTACAGCTCTGGTGACCTATTGTGTCACAATCAAGTGTCAAATGGGGATCTGTCTTTACAAAAGTCACTACATTTGAAACAGGATATGTCCATTTGGCTATGGCTCCATTGTTTGTTTTTTTTAAGCTAAGAATAAAGATGCAATATTTTAGAAAAGAATGGAAAAACTAAATATTGACCCTGTTTGTGCCTCAGTATCATATACAACAAAATGTATCTGTGATGAATTGAAATGTCGATACAGCGTCTACCTCTAATAAACGTAGTTAAGAGGTTGACTGTGTAAATATATGACTGAAGTGCTTCTACTTAGGAGAGAAAGAGACCCAGTTACCTTATTGACAAAGGAGTAGTTAAAACACTGAACAAGGCAGGAACAATCATCCCGTCCCCCATAAGTCAGATCCTGGCAGCCGTCTACTGATTAATCAATAAGGACTTGTACTGACCTGTCATTTTATCTGGACCATCCATCCTTTCACTGCATCACTCCATTACCCTGTTCAGTGTCTATCCCAGCATGCATTGGGTAAATACAAAATGCACACTTGTGGTTTCCAGTTTCAGCTGACCTGCGATGGGTTTGTCGGGAGTGTAGGAGCGAATTGTGGAACCTCCATGAAACCAACGTGAACTCTGAGGAACCCCAGACGGCCCACTCAGGGTCAAACTGAGGATTTCCCAGCTTTAGGGTCTCACTGTTATTGTTGCAATCTGCAATTCGGAAGTCCCCGACTTCCAACCTCAACACGTTCCGGTGGAACTGCTTTGAGGCCTGCAGCAAACCGATATTTGTATTGCGAGTCTCGGAGCTTCACAGGCATCGCGAACGTACATCAATTACCACAGCGCCATAAGCGCAGAGAAACTGTGATAAAGTAATCATATTTAAATTAACAACTAGAGAATCCTACGGGGAATAGACAACTCAAAGATCCGCAGGGAAGCCAGTTAAAAGAGACTGGAGGAGGAGGCTGGTATTTGTCGGAGTGGAAGTGGCAGCTATAACGCTGTTACAGTCCCACGACACATAAAACACTGCATGAAGTCGGAAAAAAACTGAGGTTCTGACCTAGAATTCTGTCCTTTTGCACTTCTACATGTCGGGGGTCATTTTTCCTGAGTTCCAAGTAGAATGTATGGCCACAACGGCCCAGAATGACGAATGGGCAATTTTACAAGCACCCTGGCTGATTTCCTCAGTTTTATGAATCTTGATGTATGGACTTAAACACATTCATCAAATTGCAACAAAAAAGAAAAAGCAATAACATCACGCTGGTCTTCATTCATACTTGTCACCTTCAGTATTTGTTGTTTGGTTTTTCTCTCACTTCTGTAGCTTTAATTAATCAACTAATCCAGAAAACTGGTGTTAAATCAGGCCAGCGGTGCTGTAGAACGAGGATGTGACACAGAATCTACCTGAGTCTGATTATCGGCGGCTAACTGCAGCGTAAGATTTATTAGCCCTGCGCTGCGGGACGACATTTTAAGATTAATTGAGAGGCGTTTCTCGGGAGAGAGCCTTTAAATAAAATGCCATCTAAATTCAATCTCTCATGTAGTGTGAATAATAAGCTGCAGGCTCTGTAGAGAATATTGCAGATATTCTACAGGCTTGTACAGTAAGATCTGTTCTGACCTAACAATGGTAGGAGTCGGGGAATACTGACTATCATCTAATTTGAACACATGCTAAGAACTTCAACACTTTTGAGAGTTTCAAGAGCTTGTAATGGGCCTTTTAATGAGAGCTGTGGGGAGTGTTGAGAAGTTGAGCCCATATCCCTCTATCAGCATCATCAGGTCGTCAGTGTTTCCCGTCGATTAACCTGGATTGTGGCAGCTCGCACAGTTTCATCATGAATCTACTTTTACTACATCTCAACGGGTCAGGTCCTCGCAGTCTGCCTGGGGGTTTGGTTGGCGGGTCAGGGATGGTTGCTCGGTGAGGGATCATCGCCTCGGTTACAGCGCTGGGTGCTCATGGGGCGCCGCAAACAGCTCAAGCTCTGCTTTCATAACCCCGTGGTGAAGGTGGCTCATGGCTCCAGACCACATCAGCACCCCTTGCCCCGTCCTTCGGCGCTTCACACGGCCGACGGCTTAGTGCTTGCCGCGCCCTCTTGCCCTGCGAGCGACTGGTCCGAATGCTTCTCGCTTCCACTTGATGTCAGAAATGGTTGTTACTTTTTTGCTGTGTCATCCCCATTCATATTTCTATTACCACTGTGTTTTTGGTAAAATGTACTTTTACAAGACCGCAAAGTTTCTTCACAGATCTTTGATCCCAAAGTGCAGACGATCGATGCGTTTAACTTTAAAATGGACAAACTCTTCTTCCACAGGACACGGCCCTGGAAGAGGGTACGAGGTCAAAATCATGTCTGGAAACTCACTCATAAATTAAATATGTGTCATAGTTATATACCTGCAAAACGCTTATCATTCCCCTCAACCTCAGCTGTACCTTTACACATCGTAGCATGCTAACACACTAAACTACGTAGCATGATGCTAACGGAGCTGCTAGCATGGCTGTGCACTCGTTCCAAACAGCGTGTCTTTCCTCCCTGTTTACAGATCAGCTACCAGAGTATCGAGTCGTCGGACCCGGGCATTAACGTGCCGGGTCCTCGTCGCACCGTGTCCAAGCTGAAGAACGAGACCTACCACATGTTCTCCGGCCTGCATCCTGGGACCACCTACCTGGTGTCGGTCCGGGCCCGAACCACCAAGGGGTTCGGGCAGACGGCGCTCACCGAAATCACCACCAACATCTCTGGTGAGGCCTGACTGCTGTGTGTGTGTGTGTGTGGTGTTGATGGTAAACTCAATTATGACACAGCGTACTTATATGCTGATATTCAGTCATCATGAAATGACTTACGAAAACAAACATTTTTCCCAACAAAAAGCTATTTTCAGACTACAGCTGTGAAGGCAAAGTAATAACTCTTTTGAAGATCTTTTGATGAAATAACGTGCACACTTATCCAAATTATCTTCACTTTCCCCTCAGCCGAACATTGCTGACGTGCGCGGCCCTTTGTTTGAGAACGACAGCAGACCTGTACCACAGTGAGCCACAAATGTTAAGCTTAAACGGTTCGGCTGAGAGCAGCTTTGTTCAGCCGACATCACACTGACTTTTGCGTGTTTACTATTCAAAAGGCGATGCGGCGGCTCAGAAATTAGAGGAGCCGCCTTTTGTAAGCGAAAAGGTTGCAGGTATTGATCTTGGCGGAAAAAAATAGTGTCTTCGGGGAATGTGAAACGCTCTCATCTACAAATGGGCATCCGCGGGCCGTTCCGCTAATTGTGTTTACTCGGGTGAAGCATCGCATGTCGTCGTGATGTTTTCCCATAAGAAAAATACTGATGATTTGGATTTACCCAGGGATCCATACAGAAGTGGTAGACTTCCAAAACATATTGCTGTTATGATTATGGCTGACACATCCGTTCCCCCCCGGTAACTACATGCAGGGGTTGTTTGCGAGTAGTGACTTGATATGGTAGCCGTGCCCGTAGAATGAGAGGACACAGCCAGACTGTACACCGTCGCATCTCCACCTTTGGAAAGCAGCAACGAGCAATACATGCAGAATGGAAAGCGTCACATCATCTCTCCATTCTAGTGCCTTGCACTGGCTACGTATTACAGCTGGACTGGATTAATACAATGACCATTCCTATGAATCAAGTGGGGGGCGGGGAGCGTCTGTCAACAAACTCAGCTTATTAAATTGTGGATTTTTTAATGTTTTATTTATTATCCTCAGCAGCTATTGTTGTGGCCCATTGAAGCATGACACTCCACCTCCAACTGTACAGAGCAGCACTGGTGGCTGTGGTTGGTTGTTGTGAAGGATGGTATCACTGCTGCAAAACATGGAGCTTTTATTAGATATGTAAGGTTGCTTACCGTTTTAAAAAGTGACAATGTGGATTAAAAATACTTTTAAAGGGGATGTAAACACCAAGAATCTTTCTTCCTCCCCACGCTGTAAATAACGCCGCCTGTCTACATCCCTCCTCACTATCTGTACCTGCTCCATCTGCTCTGGAAGGTGGTCTACGTGGGCTCGCAGGTATACAAGTCGACCTCCAGTGTCACAGGCTCTTTCTTGGCTAAACCCACTGGGAAGCCGGCTCCTGCACTGATTTTTTGGAAGCAGACATGGGGAGGGGGGTAGGAAAAAAAAGTGTAATGTTGCACTAATAGCGCAGCACTATTAGGCTTTTCATAATTCATGCTGGATTTAACCGCCAAACATGCACTGGCTCAAACGCTCTCTGCTATGCATAATGCAGACCTCAGCGGATTTGATGCAAAGCGTGAGTGTGTTTTTTTTCTTTTGACAGGTTGCACAAGCAGATTTTTTTTTTTTTCAACAACGAGCATTAATGCTCCGCCTCGGTAGCAGAAACATTTCCTATTCCGTGGAGTCTTTTATTTTTTGTTTTCTTGTTTCAGCTTATCTGTTGCACCTATAGCCATTTGCTTCACTATGTGTTCCGGTTAATTCACTCTCTGTAGTAAACAGAGATGGGAACACTCAACCTCATTGTCCCCAGAGCTTTAATAAGGTTGTGTTGCTTTGAGTTCCATCCTAATTATACTATAAGGGCCTCTTGTTTTCTCTGTAGCTGGCTGCTGTTTCTAGTCATCATCAGTCAACAGCACTGTGTGGGTTGCCTCCACATACGGCACACGGGGGACGTGCGCGGGTAATGAAGATAGCACACTATATTTATGTAGGGGTGGAAAGATTACTAAAACATTCAAAGAGGAAGTGCTGCTTCTTAAATCTAAACCAAACATGGTTGATGTAATGATGCTGGCTTTGGGCCTGAACTCTTCTCTGCGGTTTCTGTCCTCAGCCCCGGTGTTTGACTATGAAGACATCCCCTCTCCACTGAGCGAGTCGGAGGGCACCATCACCGTGCTGCTGCGCCCCGCGCTGGCCAGAGGGGCTCCCGTCAGGTACAACTAGCACACTGTTCACGCCTACGCCGCCATTCATTCAGTGCTCTTGTGCAGAGTGGTATTTATAGCTGCAGGCAAAAAGAGAACAAAAAAAAAGAAGAAAAAAAATCATCTCTAGGCTTGTAACATAGCATGCTCGTTTTTAGTACAATGTATGAAAAACCAGAGGTTTTCTGTTAACATTTTTGTGTAGAATGTATGAAATGCTGCGAGATGATTACCAGGATTCCTCGACAGGCCGAGCCGCCTCTCTTTGTACGGCGGGGAGCTCGTATTCAAACAAGGACTCCTAAAAAAGGAAAGAACATAAATATCTCTCCGAGACGTGACTCACCATGTCAGACAGTTTTGGGATGACACCATATGCCAACCAATCACACGTTGAGTGGTTGACAGCTGTGTCACCGTAACGAGGAGTCGGGCGGAGAAAAATGGAAGCGCCGGGCTGGAACGCCGACCCTTTGTGGAAGGATGAACTTCTGGGGGTCGTCTGTAACTATGCAAATAGAAATACGTGTCGCCATGTGAGGCTCCTTCAAAGAGGAACCATTCAGTATGGAATTCTTTGGTGTAAAATAGTAACTATGGCAGAATATAAAAATATACATAAAAGTGATCCAGGGCGGCTTTAGTTTAGGAAATGAAAAACTATTAAAACTGCATATAGTTGCTGTTTTCAAGGGGCCGTTAGGAAACCTGTTCAGAATGGCTGAATGTTTGGCCCTGTGGTGTTGCTGCCTGCAGTTTCTCATGCAAACAACCTCACATGCAACACTACGCTTCCTCGGGTCCTCAGCAGGACATCTTCCATTCAAACAGGAGTTACGTCACAGCTACTCCATGAAACACACTATTTTCATATTATCCTGAAATAACTTCTAATATTTGATAACTTCTCCTTCAGATTCAAACACTGCAGTGCCACGTTTACCTGACACTGGTTATAATTACATCGTGAACCATTATTATTCATTCAACTATCCGGCCTCACATTAGCATTGGAAACGCAGCCTTGAAGAGACACTCAGTAAATCTAAGTGCATTGTGCTGATAATGCCTCTTTCACTCTTCACTTGAAGTAAAAAAAATGTCAATGCACTGTTAATAAAAGCTGTTTAATATGTCTCTTTGTTTAGTTTGATTATGATTTCATGCGAGGAACTAAAGTAGTTCATATATACACCCAGTATCTGGTCCGTTTATCCAAATGCCGTCTGTTTGGAGATGTAAGAGCCGCTACGGAATGCATTAAAACCGGACAGACCACCACGAAGCGTGACTTCGTACTTCTGCTGGTAAAATCATGCTTAATCATTCTTTTAATAGGCGCCATGCAGTTGACCCTGATTGAGGATGTAGTATGCAGTCGGCCTGTTTAGTATGTGAGTCTGAATGCAATCAAGGGACTCAATGGCAGCAGAGTTATAAATGAATAAAAACATCAGCTCGTCAACTTCAAGGACGTAAAGAAACACTTGCAAAATAATCCAGCAACCATGTAGCGTTCTCAGTCAGCGGAGCGCCGTCCACTCGTCCAATCAAAGTTTATTAGTATTGAACCTGTACTCGTCCATATTGGCCCAGATTCGACGAAGCGCCCCCTTGGGTCCGCAGCAGTACACCTGCCAAGTGTGAAGTAGACCACACTTCTTGAGATATGCAAAGAACACACAGACAGACTGATATTCCTGGCTTCAAACTGAGTATACAGTGCATTCTAATTTGCATATATAATAAGACATCTCTACTGTTATTCTCCATGTTTGCAAAGCTTTTGGGATTGGATTTCTTATTTTGAGTCAAACAGAAGCACTAGACCAACTGTGATTGTTTTCTCTTCAACTTGATGTTCCTTCTTAAAATAATTTCAATAATAATAATAATTAGCACCACTTTGCATACAGCTCTGTTTACCCCCCCGCAAAAAAAAAATGTACGTGGAGAAACAAGCAGTCGATCAGACAGGGTGTAAATAAACCACAAGGTTGGCCAAACAAAAAACCCACACGGTGATATTATTACTCAAACGCTCTAAACATCCATCACAGTTGACAGACTGGCCTCCTGCCATGTAATAAATGACAAAGCTTGTTTCATCGGACATACAGTGTGTGTATTTATA
Organism: Eutrigla gurnardus; assembly: GCF_963514095.1. Lineage (NCBI taxonomy): Eukaryota > Metazoa > Chordata > Actinopteri > Perciformes > Triglidae > Eutrigla > Eutrigla gurnardus. The sequence goes on along the minus strand of NC_139928.1, from coordinate 6,659,422 downwards.
TGACTGCGTGCTGCTCTGTGACTCCTAATCTCCACCTTGTCCTCCTCCAGTGCCTACCAGGTGGTGGTGGTGGAAGAGGACGGTTCCCGTCAGGTGAGGAGGAGGGAGCTGGGCGGCGTCGACTGCTTCCCCACGGCAAACTCCCACAGCGAGGCGCAGGCCAAAGGGGCCCCGCATTACTACACGGCCGAGCTGGCCCCCAGCAGTCTGCCCGAGGCCACGCCCTTCACCGTGGGCGACAACCACACCTACAACGGCTACTGGAACAGCCCTTTGGACCCCACCAAAAACTACCTCATCTACTTTCAGGCCACCAGCAACTTCCGAGGGGTGAGAACTGTTCAGATGCTTGATGGGGCTTTTTTTTCCCCACAGCTCGGTCCCGCTGCTTTTACATCCGAGCAACCTTCTGAGTCAATTTAGATTTGTGTCAAGGAAAGGCGGGAGTGTTGAGGTGTTGCGTGCTGTGAATTAGAAGCTGGATTTTTTTGTTCCATTGTTAACTGGTAAATCTCAGACTTTTCATTGAAAACCCCTTAAAAAACACAGGAAAGTGAGCAATTAATCTTAACATCTTTGAGGAGAAAATTGCAATGTGTACGCTTGCATTTGTTTTGCTCCACATTCCCACATATCTAAGCACTTTCAGACTCAAACTTTCAGAATAAGTGTATATATATATTACTACAGGGAAAATCAAACTCTGTCTCCCAGGCTTAAAACGATCTGAAAAGGGAACTTCCTGTGCAATTGGAAAAGTGACTGAAGCATGAATAAGTAAAAGAATACTAATGCGCTGGTCAGTGTGCACAGAAGCGGTGAGAGTAAATGCTACTTAAGTCATTAGGCCCATATGGAGCTCCTGTGCGCCTCGCTGCAGCTCCTCATCTAGATACCAGTATCGGATTCTTCAGCAGATGCCCCTCTGGGTGCTACGAGGCGGGTCTCCAGAGCCACTGAGACCACAGTCCATCTCTGGTCCAGGTCAGGGGCCGACACTCTGCCTCTGACTGAAAACTCCCCTGTGATCTGACATCAGCGATGATCGTCACCCATCACGAACCACCATTAGTGATGATTCTCCCATTAGACCAAATTAAGTTGCTGCTGTTGACGCAGCAGCTCTGAGCCAGGAATCAGCCAACACAGCAACATTAATATTAGAATTCATGTTGATAATTTCCCTTTTTTTCAAATCTATTTTCTAAACTATAGTTGTGTTTCAGGAGAGATGGGCCGCTCCAGGACGTAGGAACATGTTATTTTCACAATTAGCCTAGATACGTCATACAAGGCTTACTAAAGGGCCGCCGTTGAATTGAAACGGTAATTGCTGTGGCAGATATGCCTTCAGTGGGGCTTAGAAGATGCATGATCGGTGCTGCCAGTTTCCTTTGAAACACTCAAGCAGGAAACAACACACTTTTTCCAAGTATTTCTTCACCCATCAAGTCTGAATCTCTAGATTACTGCTGTCTGTTGCACTTAAAGAGAAAGTAGCAGCGTGCTGGTATTTCATTTATTTTCAACCGTCCATTGCGTTTATCATTACTCATCATTTGAGATTATCTGTCACTCGTCCCAGAGAAATGCACACATTGTACTTGCTAAAACACCAGATGTTTGCATGTGGTTTCTATGAAGTCAGAGTACTTCAGGTAATCTGAAAGGGATCACTCGTAGTGACAAACCCACAGAGAATTATCGCCTGGCTCTGCGGTTCTTTCTGACTCGACGAAGTGCTTCAGCATCTTTAAGCTCTGTTTACGTTCGATCTAACTGCTCGTATCAATCCTGCTTCCATCAGTCGGCAGGTTTCAGTGAGAAAAGCTCTGCTAAACTCTCTGTGCTGTAGAGGCTCTGAACCAAATAGCAAAAAGGGGAGTGAATATTGCACTTGCATTTTGTTAGGTGGCCAGACACATGACTGCAAATGACTGTTAGTGTTGTCTGTCTGCTGGGTGTGTAAATGGGCAAGAGTTTGCTCCCAGTTTTACGGCGGTAATACTGTACGTCAGTGCTGTCTTGTCACCTTTCTCCACCCAAGTGGCCAAAGTACAAAGTAATGCTGCTGTAAGCTCTCTGAACTTTGAGAATGGACAAATAAATCGCTGTGCTAAAAGGGTCTTAGTTCACTGTGGTGATACGTTTCATAACATCTTTTTTCTGGCTATAAAAAAAGTAAAACCTGTAGCGTTTATGGACACTGGGACGGCAAAACGTGTTTACACATCTAGAATGTATCTTTCATTTCTCTTATTTCTCACTTTTTTTACTTACTTACGACCAAAGCTAAACCTCAGTGAGGGATTAGGGAGGATTCAGATTTGATAATACCAAATCAAATTGTATGAATCGCTATTGAAATCTCTCCCCCAAGGACAGCGATTCAATCTACGCGGTTGCATTAAAATTCGACTTTGACAAGCGCTGGTGTTGGTTTCCAAAGCCACAAGCTTCCCCCGACAGAGGACAGGATGAGAGGTGACATACTACCTGCCGCTGCTTTAATAACTCCTGGGTGGGAATAAATATGATGTACCTGTCACCGTAAGAGTGGAGAGGAGACGAGAAGCCACTTGAAACAGATTTCCAATTAAAAAAAAAAAAAAAGCTAATTTGGCAACCGTTTTAGGTGAAAGGTTTTTGACTCCAATCTCAGAGCTCAGATTAGCATAATTGCCTATAAAGGCTGATTTAGCTTCCTTAAATCTTAATTTGATAGCGTTCCCCTCTATTTCTGGGATGGAGCGGATTTATTTATTTATTCGCTAGGAGGGGCCCACTCAGTGGACCCGGGTGAGGGACCTCACATGGTGGAGGGCAGCAGAGGTCTCTCATATTACAGGGAGATGTCATGTGGTCGGAAAATTTCAATTACTTCCTTCACATCACAAAGGTCTGGGTGACTTTGACACACACGGCTGCCTGTGTTGCCGGCTTCAGACGAGGTCGAGGATTTCGACAGACTCACGATTATTCAACTTGAACTGTGCTCGTTCTTTCCTGCTAATCACTGTGTCTTTGTGGTACCAAGGCGAATGAATTAACTTCTCTTTTTACTCACAGGAGACCAGGATTAACTGCATTCGGATTGCTCGCAAAGGTAAGACCGGCTTTATTTTTCATTTTCAAAAGGTGCTCCGTGAACATTTCCATGTCAATAAGTCGTTGATGCTGATTCAGTCTTTGTCTTACATTTTAAGCTACCTTTACAGCACCGGAAGGTGGTTTACAGCACAAAACAAGATGAGGGCGCTCTACTTTAAGTGCAGTTTGAGCCTCAACTTTATTGCAGTTGTGAATATGGGAGGGAGTTAAAGCTGCAGGGAGCCCGAGTGAAACTGGAAGCTCCAGGTTCTGTTCTTGACGTAAGAAAATGTCACGCTGACATTTGTAATAACGCAAACAACAAAAAGTGTCAGCCCTGCAGCTCCCGTCTTGTGAATAGTAACCCCGGCAACACACTTCATGTGTTCAGTAAGGCCAGTGGAAGGAACGCGGAATGAGTTACAGTGCAGAAGCTAACGGTGGCTAACTAGCCCTGTGTGCTTCCCCTTCCCGTGCAGGATTTACTGTAAAGAATGCACACTAATACTGGATGTGTAATAAACATAATTGTACTGTGTAGGGTGACGTTTATTAAAGCCCACAACGTTCACATTGCAAGGTGCCTAATGAAAGCTTTACACCCGGGGTGCTGGGGGAAATACATTAGCAGTCAGATAGGGTTTTTAACAAGTCCCCCGGTTGAAGCCTTTTTATCTAAAACACTTACTCTATGGTGAAAATGAAATTGAATTTATAATCTTAGTTGGAATTGTGTGCTGCCGTATTTGCAATCATTGATCAGGATCTTAATGCTTAAAATAACTAAGATAATGAGGTTATACTGGGGATTAGTTTAATGTCTGTGTGCTCATGTTGTTGCCCCACGGACTCCTTTTGTTAAACTGCAGTGTCGTATCCATGTGACTCCGCAAATAAGCTGCTGGAAAAAGTTTATTATTATCTATTGTTATATGCGGGAATGGTATTAAGAAGCAGGTTATATAAAGCTATCTTCTGAAATTGCTACTGTGTAACACATGGGTGAACCAGAGGGCCCCAGATTGCCTCTTCTCCTGGCTAATATAAGTGAAATGATGATTCTCTAGTTGATCATAAGCACTGTAGGGTATTTTTTGCAGTTCCAGTGGTTTCATCTACGTAGTGCAGGCCGCATGTCGGGGACTTCGACAGTCATCCCAGCTCAGGCTGCTGCTTCGGGGATTTGAAACTGACTTAGTGTTGTTTTGGGTGCCCCCCCCCCCCCGAAACACAGGAGGAAAAGGTGAAAGGAAACATGCGTCCATGTTCTCCACGCTCTCTGTTTCACTTGAATCACTGACACTGACATTTTGGCAAACCCCTCTTGGGCTTGGATGGCTTTGAAATCCAGATTGCAGCAACGTATCCTTTTTTCCTTTTTTCCCCCCCGAAGAGGAAGCGACCATGAGTGTTTGCTTGAGAGACAGACACAGATTGAAGGCTCTCAGTTCAAACAATAGGGGAGAAGGAGAGAGACAAAGGGTGAAATGAAGCCCCCCCCCCCATGTTTCCTCCCTCCTGAATTATGTCTGAAGTTTCTAGTGCTCTCGAAAAAGGTGCCATTTAAATTGCATCCCTGAACTCTTTGTGATTTGAAGTGCGATGACATCAGAGACTCCACACTATTGCCTGCCATGTAAGTGGAGGAGATGGGTTGCAGGTATATTCATAGAAGCCTTTTTTGTTGTTGTTGCTGTAGTTGTGCATATACATGTGTGGCAGGCGGGCACAGAGGACGCGCTGATGTTGCTCCAAAGGTGCCGCTGAGGTCCTGTTCAGACCGACCCTTGCTGCTTTTCATTTCAACTCACCAGCTTCCCACGTAGCAGCTGTGTTCCCCGGGGGAACCTGGCCAAGCCAGCGCAGTGGTGGGCAACCGCTTTGTTTTTTTCCTCCACGCCATGCAGCTGCTTTTCTTTGTTTTTTATATGGCCAACATTAGCTGACACTAGAACAGTGAGAACACGTCGGTCACAAATAAAATCCTCTTGCAGGAGGCTTTTATTCACGTCTGCTCAGCCGGTAGAAAAGCACCACATTTGTATTTAGCCTTTGCAGCATTTATAAATATAGCGTCAAATCTGTGTGACGGTTAAACGACGTGGACCCGGATCCTTTATTTGAAAGGGGTTGTATTCCATAATTGGGCTCCAAATGGAAACATCTCACATTTTGGTAAAATTGTTTTGATCTGCCCCCCTTTTTAATTCGCCGTTGATGCCGTGTTTATTCCGAGTCAACACTTCCTCCGTGTTTGGAGTTTGAGCTCATGAATTTTGCATTATGTACACTTCCACAGCCATAACAACATAGTTATGCCAACACTCACCATTCAGCATGCTTTATCTTTCGAGCAGACATACACATTTTATCCGCCTCTTCTTTTTTTTATCCGTGTCGAGCTAGCGTCGATTAAACGCAACGCTTCCTGCATGGATCCCTGTTGAGAGCGTCCCTTCATCTACCGAAGAGGTCAAATCTCCTGCAACACTCGCAATATAAAGAACGTCTTTGTCGTGCCTGGCACATGTCGTCTTACGGCCCCCATCAGGGTCATCGTAAAACGCATTACGGAGAACATTCTTTTCTAATGTGCTGCGTAATGTTATCCCCCTGGATCTCCTTGCAGAGCCGCGGCTGGAGTTTCTTCTCTCTTTTTTTGATGCAATGACATTTATAGTGATAACCAATTTCTAAAAATGACCCTAAAAGCAGAATGACTCACCCGGCATGATTTGTATGATTATTGCAGGTCTGTCAGGCTGCATTTTCTGCCAGGAGTTATATAGTCATCGCCAATTCACAGCTTATGGAGCCAAACTCAGCATTCTGTCTCACTGTAAGGACTCTCTCCCCTCAGCCACACACACACACACACATAGACAACCTTCCCTGTGAGGCGTCATCGCTTTGTTAAAATCCAGACATGTTGTCAGATGCAGTCTTGCTGCCAAACTCGCCAAGACATGCCCGAGACTCTAAAATTATTTTGCATTTAGTTTTTATTTTTACCCTCCCTAGCTTATTTGTTTTCTCATCAGTGAGATGGCTCGTTAACGAAAAGAAAAAAATGCTTGCCAGGAGTGTAATAATACTCCTTCCATTCATTCACACTTCGAATGTTTCACCTTTTGGATGCGACGCAGCAGGGAGCCCAGATGACTCATAGAGGGGGGATTTCATGCTCTTGGCTCGCTGCGACGGGAACGCACGCAGCAAAAAGGCGCCGTGAGACTGTGACATATGGGTGGGAGGGAAATAGCTGCCTGAATGAGAGCACGCATCAGTTTGGGAAGATAACCACCGTGATCCAAGCCAAGCGCGTTTAGCTCCCCTCGCTGCACGTTGCTGACGGGAGCGCATTGAGATGGTGTTTAAGCCCTCTCTGGGACCGTCACAAAAAAAAAAGGAAGGCAACACATTCGCTTGCTGACTCTCCTGTGAACACTCCGACTGGATGTGTGGTGACCTCAAACGCACCTCACTCCCTGCCCCGGCTCGGTTGAATGATCCCGGTGCATTTAACACCACAAAGTGAGGATCCTTATCCCGCCCTTGCCGGGATTACTGCAGGACTCGGATCCCTGTAGATCCAAATCTACATCAGCGGCAACCTGTTTGTATCACACCACTGGCCGTGTGTTATATACGAATTAGACTTGAAAGTGAGCCGCAGTCTTTGAAGCGTTACATTGATGGGTTCTGTGAAGATGCTATCGCCAGGCACGATAACTACTGTGAGGCCGAGTTCCACGTCATCATCTGGCTATGCAGATGCTATTAAATCCAATATGCAGTGCACTGCTGCACCATCAGGATGGAGTCAGTCTTTTATTCAGATATTATATATACAAAGATATGTATCTGTGAGATTTTTGTCTCCATCACTACAATGGCAGTGAAGGAGATTTCTATAGAAAGCTGTTTGTCTGTAAATGATCCAGGTCAAAAAGGAAGCTGTTACTACAAAAGACACTTGGCTGGTGTTTTGAAATCATCATCATTTGTCAGTGTTAACACCGACATACATTTACCTCCATGTATTTGTGAAATGCCCATATTCCAAAGTATGGGCAGATAAAAGGCTCACCGTTTCAGCTCTGTCTGTGGTAAAAAAGAACATAAATCAATGAATAAATCCAGCAGATTTCCCACCCAAAGTATCTTCTTTACCACAGTTGTGTGTGTTAATGGCAAACATATAGCATCCTGTTTTTACAATAGAAATTCACAGTGGCAATATTTGTAAGATATGCATCCTCCTCTTCCTCACTTCACCATCACGCAGCTGCCTGTAAGGACTCGAAGCGAGCTCTGGAGGTATCCCAGCATGCCGAAGACATGGGCTTGATCCTCGGGGCCTGCGCCGGTGGTCTGGTGGTCCTCATCCTGCTGCTCGGGGCCATCGTCGTCATCGTCAAGAAGGGGTGAGTGGCTTGGAGAATGCTTGCAGTCGATGTGGGGCGGTTTAGACCTCTCCGGAGTCAAACACTCCCGGCCGTAGTAGTCACATTGTTCCCATCCAGGGTAGTAAATTTATCTCTACCCCACTTGGCAGCCGGGGTCTATTGAAGAAAGCATTTGGCAATGAGAGTGAATTACAACCACAGTTAGTGGAATGGTAGAGCATTAATCCTAAATTCTCCCACCGCCGCCTCAGCCAAGCTTTTGTGTTTCATCTCATCTTTTAATTTCAAGGTCTGCGTGTTGGCTGAACACATTCAAATGCAGCCTGCTCACGCTGGAGTCGCTGGCTGCTCGCCACCTGCAAATTACCTCTGTCGTCGATCGCACCTGCAGTGTATTTTTCCTTCGCTCGCCGGGCGACGGTGGAACACTCATCTGAGTGTGAAATATTTCATCAAGGGGCATGTTATTCCATTGCCCACTCAATTACATGAGGCGAGCAGCTGTGAGGTGCCAGTGGATGGGCTAGTAATTGGTTAGGAAGGTTGTTTTTGCGTTTTTTTTATTTTTTTCCGTGGTGGTGGGGGGGGGGGGGGACTTCTTTGCCCTGAGGAATTTTTCTAGCAGAGAATAGAGGGAGAGTGAATAGGATGTCTGGAAGAAGGCAGTGACTGATAAGATTCAGCGGCACAATAGGAGCTACGCTGCCACAGCGGGGAACCGGGAGCAGGCATTTTTGCATTTAGTCACTAGATATTGTCACTAATATACAGCCGGACTGTATGTGTGAATATGTTTTGGTTCCGTAATCATGAGGAAAATTGAAGATCCCCTGCAGCATAATTCACTAGGGTGCCGGTCAAATGCAGGAAATGGAAAAGAAGAAATCAAAAAGGGGCGTGTGCACACCAAACCTCGGCTCTGGACCAACTAAAACTTTTTTTGAAAGTGGAGGAGCAGGCAACTTTATTTTTGCACATGCTTCATCATCACATGAATATGTTTCTTGACAGATACATATCCACCCCTCCATTTTCTATCAAATTAATATTTGTATTGAAATTCTCTGCAGCACATTTTAAACATTTCTGTGAGGTTTTGCAGACATAAAGATACCTCCCTACACTGCTCATTAACTGCCTTCTGCTGCTGAAAGGACTGCAGTGTGTTTTTATTTCTTTGAACAAACGGCCCATTTACTGCCCCGTGTTTTCATTCGCTAATAAATGAAATCATCTCTGTTTGTTCATTTATTGCCACAAGTGGGTTCCTCAGTGTATAGCGCTGACCACGGTCCTGTAATATTAACATGAAAAGATAATTAAAGAAAGGGAATTAAGACTGATTCTACAGGAAGAGGTTAAGAAATACACCGACGTCAATACAGATATAATCTGCTGTAAACGGGAAGATGTAAAAATGTAAAGTCCTCATTGGTCCAGAGTTCTCATGGTGCAGCAGGACCTGCCTTCATTCTTTACGCTTCGATCCTGCTCCATGATTGCTTGCTTAGGAACATTCCAACGCGCTGAGCATCTCCATTTATCTTTCTGATGCCCATCTTGACAAACCATATTCACCTCTCTCTTTTTTTTTCTCCTCACTCTCTGTCTCTCTCCTTTCCTCCTCCTTCATGCTAATCAGAAGGGACTTCTATTCTTACCCTTACTACCCGTAAGTGACTCCTTTCTCCATCTCACACCCTGACGCCATCTTCCCCTTGCTTGCCCTTCGTAGCCCCAGGATTACTAGAGTGGAAACGAGCATTGCTATCTCCACCAAACCCCCTCCCCCTTCCCCACCACCTCCACCACAACCCCACCGCCACCCCCGACTCTCTTTTGCTATCACCAAATCGCACCCCCCCTCGCCCAGTTTCAATCTCGTAGCTCTTATATTCCCCCCTCAGTCCAATTTCTCATCTCCTCAACCCACCCTCCTTTCCTTTCTTCCTTATCTCTTTGCCTGTCTTTCTCTCATTCTGCCCCTTTTTTTCTGCTGTCCTCTTGTCTTTTATTCCCCCCCTCCCCCCCTCTCTCTATGCTCCCGCCTGTCCCTCTATCTCTACAGTAGGAAGAAGGTGGCCATAAACAAGGCAGCCATGTCCTACAGGCAGGAGAAGAGTCGGAAGCTGAGCTCCTTAGACTGCAGCATGACGGAGCAGAGCACTCTCCAGCAGGATGAGAGGATGGCCCACTCCTTCATGGATGCCCACGGCTGCAACGCCCGAAGTAAGACAGCTAGGAACATATGGGTACTCTTGAGAAAGTGTCTAGAGAGACCAAGTTCCCTCCTTCCTGACCTTCAGCCATGTTTACTTCCGAGCATGTAGCCAATCTGTTCTGCCAGACCATAAGGTGCTCTCAACAGAGAAATCTCCTGCAAGTCTCTCGTCTGTTTGAATATGCTGCGGTGCCAGTCAGCCCTCACGTCTGTGCACCAACGCTGCGTTTATTTTTTCCTTGAGCTGCCCCCTAGACTTTTCAGCCGAGCTTACATTAACAAAGAAAAAAAGGCAAGAATAAAAGAAGAAGAAAGAGTCGGCGTCGCAGAGTGCAGAATGTCAGCGGTGTGCCTTGAACTGTATTGTGTTTGTGTTCCCAGATGAACAGCGCAGCTCCGTCAACGAGTCCAGCAGCTTACTGGGAGGCTCGCCACACCGGCACTGTCGGAGGAAGAGCTCGCCTTATCACACGGGTCAGCTCCACCCGGCAGTCAGGGTGGCTGACCTCCTCCAGCACATCAACCAGATGAAGACAGCTGAGGGATACGGCTTCAAACAAGAATATGAGGTAGGAGGGAGAAAATATAAATAGACTTTAGTAGCAGTTGGGTGAACTTTGTGTTGTGTGTATGTGTGTATATATATAAATATGTAAATATATTTATATATACGAATGCAGATATACTGACAATATATTATAAGTTAATATTAGTTAATATAGTTAATATATAACTTATAATGTACACCTTCATCTAGCTGGTGTGAGTTAAGTCCAGGATGCAACCTCAGTTCTGAAAAGTGAAGCCAAAGCTGAAGCGCCTTACACTTGCATTCTCTCTACTGGCCATCAGGGGAAAAAAAGAAATCTGATTGCATGGAAGTCTATGAGACAAATGATTTTTTATCTCATTATCGCCATTTCCATGCTGCTCATGAACAAACTGGGAGGCCCCAAACTGTGACATTTTAGTTCCTAACGTCTATACCATACTTTCTCAAAACAGAGTGAAATACAATATTGCGGATGGCATCATTTTTTTAATTTCTGATCTTTTCTTTTTCATTTGCAGTTAATGTCGAGACCCTATCTCTGTGTTACCGCAGACAACTACAGCGTCTACTTTAATAAGGCTTAAATCGAGCGTTTAATATTCATGAGCAAGCTGTAAAATGCTGTTTCACTTCATCTGCATTACAGAACGAACGCAGATATACTGACATTTCTAGTGCCGTGTGGACTAATTATGCTTTTGGAAGTTACTCCTTTCAGCTTTCTTTTTACTTCACCTTGCTGTCCTCCACATCAACCAGTCTTTTTGCACATCCACCTAGAGGAAGCCAGATGCACTTTTTCAATTCATTAAGCTCCCTGAGGTGCCAACAAATCGCCCAACAAAATCAATATATGGGTCACTTTTTCACTCCTCGGCCTGGCTCCCCATCGCCCAGAGAAATAAACAAGATGAGGGGCATCAGCGTGCACACTGCTGTCAGACTTCATAACCCTTATTTCCCACAGGGTCATGCTGCTGCCATTGATCAGACATGTTGCAAGGCATTGTGGGATGTTGTGAATAAGTCAGGCCCTCGGTGTGGGTAGGGTACTGCCTGTGTTGTGTTTGGAATCCAACATCCGTACCCAGAGCCGGTCAGTAAATAAACACATCGGCAGAGAGCATCTCATCCTCCGTGACTGATGCAGCCCTCCTCCAAGGGTGAATCGTTTTGTTTTCACCCGGAGCTTCCCCTCAACACTGCCACACAGTGACACGAGGCAGAGCCCAACCCATATTGGTTCTTAACCAATACCCAGTTTGATCATTTCAACTTTAATTCAATCTTCACATGCGTTACACCATTTTCTTGTTAGTTACCAGACACAGTATATTGCTTTCACTGTGTTGTACGTGAAACTATACTGAATCTGTTATACTGACTAAAATACTTGTTAATCAGCTGTGAGAAGTTAATAATGGATGAGTAAATAAACCAGCAAATGGTCCCTGTGGATCGTTTCTTATGCGTTTGCACCTTTTTTCTATAACTAATGGGATCCAACGTGAACACACGATGCTCGACCAAAGTTGGTTTTGTTTTTTTCACATTTACGTTTTATGTGGGCGGGCCATGGATGTGGCAGCCTTCACTGGACCAATAAGGATTTGGCAACATTTCCTCATTTCAACAAGAATTGATGATGGGTGTGAGGGTTTCATGCTGCACAACGTAATGTTGCCAACCCAAACGATCCCCATGAAGCAGATTAGCTGAGGTTTTGACTGTTATTAATAAATAATACCTCATTCATGAATCATTAATGTTACAGAGTTTGAATTATGTATCCAAATGTTTAGGATTTATGTGTTGAGTTGAATGCTGGAATTTCAACTGATAAACTAACGGGGACAAAATAAATACAGGGACGCTTCGTGAAGGTGAATAGAATGTTATCGGACAAAGGCATCGTTGTTTAACAGGATTAGATCAGACACTACCTCTGTGGGATCCGGTGACAGATGCAATCCCCTGATCGGCTTCCTTTGTGCATTTCTCCCGGGGTCTCAGGTGGTCTCCAACGTGGCCCTCCCTCCTCCAGGGGGGATTGGTCGGCTGCAGATGAGAGACGGCGTGCTTCGCTACTAGAGCCCGGGTGTGCCTCCCGATACAGCAGGGAGATCAGGCCGTGACTAAAAATGCAACAGAATGTGACACAACTGAAGCTAGGCCCAATCTGGACGGGTGTGTCATAACGGCTGTCACAGATTTATCAGTTTAACACTGAGGTATTATGAAGGTATTATGGGAGTTTCCTCCAGCAGTGAGCCCCACACTGTGTGCAGAATGAGAAGGACTATCTCCTCCTCCTTCCCGAGGCGGCAGCCTCGTGTTGCACGTCATCTCTCAGCCTCAGCCGCCATGTTGTTTTGGGCAGATGTCTGTTGATGACCCGGCAATGTGCTATAATGGCGAGGTGGCACAACCTCAGGGGAACACTTTGGGAGTGCAAAAGCGAAGTAATTTCTGTTGTGGGTTTTGAGATGCGTCGTCCTCCGTTTTCTTCTTAAACTCACTGTGTCATCTCCAACTTTTCCTCTGCAGAGTTTCTTTGATGGCTGGGACGTCACGAAGAAGAAAGACAAGACCAAAGGAAGACACGACAGCCTGCTTAGCCGTGAGTACCGCGGAGCATCAAGACAGAAACAATGACGCTGTTACAACTTGGCTCCGTTTCAGCCTCGATTTGACTGTAGTTTACAATGCACCTTTATAGCTTTTCATACATGCCCTGTAAAGTACGTCACCATTTAACAGCACCACTACCGTGTCTTACAACCAATTATGACCTTTTTCTACCAGTTGATTGGTTGTTAATTCTAGAAAAGACACCAACCCTTGTTAGAACGTAATTACAGTTAGTTTAAAAGCGGATTCAATGCAGCGTAATGTTCTTTTACGGAGAAGCCCTAGAAAAACCATTTATAGTCAAGAGACAGTAAATAAAGGTCTTTACGGTGCTACGGCGGCTTAAAGACGTTTGAATCTCCACCCCGTTGTTTACAGCCCAGCACCAGAAACACAACACTAAACAAATATGTAATGAATTGGATGCAAAAAAACATAGTAGAGGCGACCACAAAGAGTGGCAGGGGACTGAATGGAGGTTTAAATAGCGGTCTGTGTAGCTGCTCTGTCACGAGTAGCGACACTATGGATGCAAATGGTTTTCCTCTGGGAAACGCTGTTTTACAATGAGACAGCTTAATATAGAGAGTTGATGTGAGAAAGCCTTAGAGATAACATTTAGACGCATTGAAACCCGGATGAATTAAAGGTGTGATGTGGCGGCTGCGTATGAGGCAGGTGTCATCACAGCTTCTGCGACTCTTAAAAGATCAATCCATATTCACTCGGGTCCTACTTTACAAAGATGAGTTCTACAGCGTCCCCGGTCCGGTTCCTGTCGGGGACTTTCCATTGCATGTCCATGCATTATTCCTCTTTGTTAATACAAGCTTGTTCGTTGCCTTCCAGATGATCGCCATCGGGTAAAGCTCCACTCTCTGCTTGCAGACCCCAGCTCTGATTACGTCAACGCCAACTACATAGACGTGAGTCACCTTCACTCCTATTCCTCCTTCGCCTTCCTGCTCTCTCATCTCTGTCTTCGCTGATCCCACAGCTGCACCTCAAGAGCTCTCACTCATCTCCTTTCGTCGGGGTCGACCTAGCGCGTGACCAGGAGACACGTGTGAACTCGCCGTTACTCGGACCAAGCTGTCGTTTAGCAGCTGCACCCGCAACATATATACCAAGATGTCCAATGCATGCTGGTACACGCAGGCTTTTGAGGCGAGATTTTACTGCTGCTACTCCAGTGATCCTACAAGAGCCCATAAGCTGGGAGCGACGGGGCCTCGTGACTCACCCAAATGCTTTTTGTAAGGCGACATCGCACCACAATTGGACTCAGCATCACACAGCTGATCCTTCTCCATCTAGTCTCAGATATTTTGATCTCACCTGCAGTTCAGCTCCAGTGAGTAGCTCCTGTTCTGGCAGCCGTATTCGCTCCTGCCAGATCTTGGCAGCTTTGCATTAGATGGACCAAAACTATCTGAAGGACAATTTTCTTTTTTCCTTCAGCGCAGACCAGGGCCTGAGATCTGTAGCTCACTCATAAAAGAGTCACTTGAGAGTGACTGTGAAAAGCGTTCAACAGTCGTCGTTGTCCCCCCCCACTACCTACTGCAGCAGCCATTGCAGGGTCTAATGTGTGTTATTATGGCCTCTGTCTGCTGTATTTCCTCCTTTGTTTCTATCAAGAGGAAACGATAGTGGACAGGAGGCTCCCCGATCAGTGGTGGATGGCTGACTCAGCGTATGTGGGTGGCATCGGTTAAAGCGGAACGTCAGAGCTCACATCGCTGTGCATGGCCACTTTATCCCCTTTAGTGCTCCGTGAGGGCCTCCATTAGGACGGACGCTCCAAGGACCTCTGTGCCATTAAGTGTGCCGTCTACAGCTCCGCCCGCATGACAAGACCCCAGGCTCACAAAGCCGCAGCCAAACCAGAGTATTTTGTTTTTTATAGGTTACAGCAAACACCCTCTTTCCTCTTATTCACATGCAGGTTTGCATTTTTTTTTCCCTTTGGCATGGCAAGACGTGACATTTTTTGTGTCAAATCTTTCCTTTTGTTGCCGTCGATTGCCGATGCGTAGCCTAACACAAAAGTGAACCATCATCACGACACTCACGGTTCTTGAAAGATCATTAACACACACTGTCAGGGAGTCTTTTCTCGCTCCGGTGCTCGGCGAGGGGATGCCTGTCACACTCGTGTTTTAATTTACAGTAATTAGTTTGGAATAAGATAAAATGGGAACGAGCATGCAAACTAATGGCTGAGCAGACATATCCAAAAGCTTAATTTCTCTGAATGGCAGACAAATTCTGCTCTGGCTCAAAACTCACAATACTTGGCGAACTGTGTCTGTCTTTGTGTGTCATCTGTCGAGGGCAGGATAATGCGCTTTATTTGCCCGCGTCACCCTTGAATGGTTCCGGTTTCACAAAACTTAGTTTGTGCAATTATCAACTGTACTTTGCCATCGCTAATAATACCATTGCAAGTTCATTTCTGAGATTTATGAACACTACGAGACAGCTACAGTAAAAAGTCAGATGTGGCAAGAAACATGAGCGATCTGACAATCAGACAGATTCTGAACAACCTTGGTAGCCAACAACACATTTTTTAACACAGCAAACAAAGATGAATTGTAAATGGTTTAACAAAACTGTAACGACCAATATTTTAAGTGTGCTCACTTTTGGTTTTACATCTATTTAAGTTATTTAAGATCAGGGGTTCCCAACCTTTTGTGACTTAAAACCCCCTTAAACCCCCCCTTATGATACACTGAAAGAAAAAAAAATACTGGGCTGGGAATATGTGTAATGCCACTGTCAGCTGCAATGATACATGCACAATAAATTGGTTAAAATGTACCCATCGTCATTATGAATCAAAAGTGAATGCCTTCAGGGTCATATTTCCTCACCGCACTCTTGGAGCTCTAAACGTTCTCCTTTCAAAAAACGATCCATTAGCTAAATTACGTTTGCCTCTACCTGATGATGTCAAGATTGCCGTGACGATGTCCAAACTTAACTGGTCAAAGAGATTTTGAATTTATGCATTATCTTATTTATGAGAATATGTTTTCTAACATTTGGCAGTACCTCCCAGGCCCACCAGTAGGCGCCGATCCAGTGGTTGAGAATAGCTGGTTTAGTTCATCTGGACAAACAGTTGGCTTGTTTAAAACCTGTTTGATTGTCAGACCCTTTTGTCTGACTTCTTCTCAATGTAGATGCCTTCCCAGATCTCCCAGAGCTCCTGAATACATGATTCATCTTAGGTTAGTTAAATGTGAACTCAAGTTTTTCTTCATTATCTGAACATAGGAATCTGGTCACATTTAACAAAAGCTTGAGGATGAAACATTAATTGACATTGAACTCCGCCGCCTAACAGTTTGACGTGAAACAAACCCATCCTCCATCCAGATGTCCACACCCTCTCATAAAGTGCACCATACTTATGTATTGGCACTGAACATTGGCTTGGGACGTGAATCCTCAGATGCAGAGTCTACCCATATGGATGTATTTCCCAGCAATTCTGGGCTGGTCAGCTGCTGCAGATCACACGGCAACTTTTAAAGAAACCATTCACCTTGAGCAATTCAGGGAGTGTATTAAAAGTCATGTATTTCCGTAGGCGTCATCCCAACCATGCCTTCTTTAATGACAGAACTTGCCAAAGTGTCATCGGTGTTATTAACACCAAGGACAACTCATGAAACCTCTCCCTCCACCTACTTAGGCCTCTCTAAATAAAGATGTAGCATGCTTAAGGTGAGTAGGTTCAGAGCAAATTGATACAAAAGAGACTATAAAACAAAACCGTGCATAGAAACGTGGGAATTTGAGTCTTTCGCACATTACTCTCTCCACAGGTCCCTAAGGCAAGCTGCTCTTTTCATTCATTACCCTTTTCTCCTGGTCTTTAATCACAATAACTAGCTCTTGTTTCCTCCCCTACTTTCTTTCTCTCTCTCTCTCTCTCTCTGTTTCCCGACCCCCATTTTCAACTTTTGGCATTTCTTAGATTCGGATAAACAGGGAAGTAAGTATCTTGCTTCTCTTCTCTCTTTCCATCTTCTCTCCCCTTTCATGCTGCCCTCTCTCGCTGTCCCTGCCAGCCTTCCATGGCTTCACTCCAACAGCCCATCTTCCTTCCCTTTTCCCGCTCTGAGCTGCTGAGCCTGTCCGCCATCACTTTTTCCCTCTGAGTTAAATTCCTTCCAAACTGAGTGCAGCAGTGTCCCTTTCATCCATAGTCAGGTGCTCACCTGGGGTTCTTGCTTAACATCAGGCTGTCTTATAAAAGACCTGATGATATGCCAGGTAGGAGAGGAGACGAGGTTGAAGCGGCTCATATCACAGCAAGAACTGGAAACATATTCAATGACAGTGAACTTGGGGAATAAACAAGTAGCACAGCGCATACAAGTGCAGGAAGTAGTTTAGAGACATCTAGATAGTTTTTCTTTGGGCCCATATTCATCAGGCATCTCAGAGTGTCTAGTCAAACGCGAAATTCATTGCAGCCCTTGTGAAATAGATGTTAGCAAGTTAGATAGCTTGTTAACTGCCAGTTAGCTTGTGTATTCACTGCTAGTTAGCTAGTTAGGTAGGTTGTTACCTTAAAGTAAGCAAGTTATAAAGATGTTTAACCCTCAGTCAGCGAGATATAAAGTTATCAATTGCTATTTAGGAAGTTTGATAGCGTGTTTCAGTTGGCAAGTTGTAAGGCTCGTTAATTGCTAGTTAGCATGATGGATAGCTCGTTTACTGTCAGTCAGAAAGTTTCCTTCCTTGTTTTTCTCAAAGATACTTCCACCCACATGAGCAGAGGATCAAGCCGCCAAGCCTCAGTAAGGAAGCTAACCAGAGCAGTCACAGGATTTATTTGCACCATTATCTCCTGTCAAACTATTGCAAACTATTACTTTTATTTCTGGAGCCGTTCAAACTCCAGCAGAACAGAGTTGTATATAACAAAGCTCTCTGTTCCATCAAAGGTCAGCACTGCAGACGGTATGCAATTCACAGGATAATCTTGTCTCTCAAAGTTCAGTTGAACTATACATGAAGGCCATCAGCTGAAAATAATGGAGAAAAAAAAAGATAAATGTTCTAACAGGTTTGAACGTTTTAAAATGCAAAAGATAGCAAGTGAATCAATTTGTTTCGTGGCAGCTTTGGGATTGTAATGGCTCCACCTAGAAACAAATATCTCCAAATGATTCCTTGCCATTTTGGCAACAAGTGAAGCTACAACAGTGAACATTTTTTATAGTTTTTAAAAAAACACGCCAACCACTGTGGTTTGTGTGTTGTAAGACTGTCAATTTGGCAAGAATACTGTTAACCATAGCCTCAACTAGTGCTTAAGAAACTTTTTCTCAACCCACAAGCTATGATACACTCTCATTTCACTTTCAAGCAGCTGACTTTAAATAATTTGACATTTTTTTCATTCCACAGTTTGAAAAATAAAAATAACAAACAAAACAAACCCTAGGTTCCCTGATCAAGGTTATTATTCTCAATGGAGGAATCCTCAGAACTCCCTTTAATTTCCTCCAGTTATCTCAGGGAGGATTTCTATTAACATTTAAAGTTTCTGCAGGATTCCTGCAAGTGATTCTGAGATGCGTGATAAATATGAGCACTTATTACCATTTGCTCACATATCCCAAGGTCAGATGTAGACTCATTTGTCACAGGTTGTAATTTGTGAGCACGATGTATCAAAGCAAAAGCAAGTTGTTTTTTTTCCTGGACAGAATCAATAAGCTTTCCACATCTCTAATTACTCTGCATGTTTTATTTTAACTTGATTTTCACACCATTGCAAATTCACACTAGCCCCATGGTATTCTGTAGTCTGCTGTTGAAAATGTGTTTACCACGGCGACAGACAGGAAACTGGTTGGCTCAGGGAAACTCAGCAATGGAAGCTCATGGGAATGAGGGTCGCTGCACTCTTTCATAGCGATGGCCATCCATCTCAACTTCCCTCTGTGGCATGACAGTTATGAAATGTAATTTGTGTGCCTGCCTGGCTGAATGTATATGTATGTATATTTATATTGTGTGTGGGTGGGTGTTTGGGCGCTTTTACAGTATTTGTACAAAACTTCTACCCTATACAGCGGTAGGAATCACTTTGCCCATGATTGATGGGAGGCCACACAAATCTTAATTTTTAGGGATCTATCATGCTTCGCTGCTTTGCATTCAGCACACAGTGTTTCACCTGGTGGATGGCCAGGGTGCCATTAATGGCCTTCCTGGTTGTGCACACTGTATGATAACTGCACTAATGCCAAGCCGAGCAGAGCGGAGATAGCCGAATCAGTCAGTGTCACTGAGGTAGAATTACTCCCCGAGCTGAAGATCCCTCACTTGTCAATCTACCTTTGATCAGCAGCCCTGGCTGCATGCAAAGCGTCGCGCCGGACCGCCTTTGAAACAACTCCCTCTCTCCGCATGTAATGATCTGGCTCACAGACAGACTTGAATAAATGCCATATCTCTCTGCATTATAATTCAAGTGCGATCCTTCCACCCAATATCTGAGCCTAAACAATGCAGAGAATTCGGCCGGTCAAAGGTGCAAATCTGTTTTAAGCCGAGCGCCATCAGCTGATGGCACGCACGCCGAAATACCTGCGTGAACGGCAGAGCAGAGATTTAGCAGAGCGCTGACATCAAACCCAGCTCTGAGATGAATAAGAAATGACGCGGTGCTGAAAATGGAGAAAGAGAATGGATGGGAGGGGTGAAATGAAAGTTAGAGTTCCCCGAGTCTCCTCACCTCATCACATGCTCTTGTTATTATTAACTCTCTCTCTCCTTTCCTTTTCTTTCTTTTTTCCTCTATCTCTCCGTCACAGGGTTACCAGCGATCCAATCACTTCATCGCCACTCAAGGTGAGTGTAAAGTACCCAGCAGCGGTGTTTGACTGCTCGCGTTTGCGTTTGTTTGTGCCGTTCTTTACACAGCAGCCCAGCTGCCCGATATTACAATGACTTTGCTGAATTATTAATGTGTAAACAACAAAGAGCCTGCGTTGCCTCATGCTCACATCTGGATATCGACCATAAAGCATCACTTTCGGGGCCGCCTGTGAGAAACACTCCCATAAGAGTCGACTGTAACTGTCAGTCAATCGGCACTGTAACACTACTGACTGTCGCACTGTGTGAAGTTCTGCTTTTGTGTCTCTCCTCCCCGCCATCTGCATGTGTGGAGCACCATCTCTCTGATGTCGTGGTGATGCACTATATAAGCTATTATTCCCTGAGCTGCACACACACACACACACACACACACACTCTCTCTCTCTCTCACAGAGAGCGAGAGAGAGAGAGAGACAGAAGGAGTGAAAGAGGCTGAGGGAGAAAAAAAGAGCAAGACATTCTCTTTATTCTCACCCGGCTGTGATCCTGTTTATTCAGTGAATGTGTTTTTCACTTCGCAATCCCCCTCTGATTTCTTTCCATCTTTTACTTTGGTCTCAGTTCTGCCGCTCCACAAAAGTAACCTCTGAAAAATGTCTCTGTCTGTCTCACTTTCACGTTTTGCTCTCAAAGTCTTTCGGCAAATGAGAGTTTCTCTCGAGAAGAGGTGGAAATGCCATGATGTGCAATTCCAGGAGGACTATTGGGCGAAATTTCACCAATGGGAAGAAACAAACAAAATGTATACTTTTTCTTTGTTTGAGACATACGATAGAATACTGCTGGTTATTTTATTAAAAAGTAAATAAAAGAAACCCATAAATTATACATATTTACTTGTTTGCTGTGCTAAAATACTGCCAGGGAAAAATAAGTATTATCAATAATTCATGGTATTCTAAAACCTACAGAAGCATAAACAATGCAGAGATTGGACAGAATGTTTGTACACTCAACAAAAATATAAACGCAACACTTTTGTTTTTGCTCCCATTTTTCATGAGATGGACTTAAAGATCTAAAATTCATTCCAGATACACAATATTACCATTTCTCTCAAACATTGTTCACAAATCAGTCTAAATGTGTGATAGTGAGCACTTCTGCTTTGCTGAGATAATCCATCCCACCTCACAGGTGTGCCACATCAAGATCTGACATCATGATTAGTGCACAGGTGTGCCTTAGACTGTCCACAATAAAAGGCCACCCTGAAATGTGCATTTTTTTGCTTTATTGGGGGTCTGGGGACTCAGAACCAGTCAGTATCTGGTGTGACCACCATTTGCCTCATGCAGTGCAACACATCTTCTTCGCATAGAGTTTATCAGATTGTCAATTGTGGCCTGTGGAATGTTGGTCCACTCCTCTTCAATGGCTGTGCGAAGTTGCTGGATATTAGTGGGAACTGGTACACGCTGTCGTATACGCCGGTCAAGCACATCCCAAACATGCACAATGGGTGACATGTCCGGTGAGTATGCTGGCCATGCAAGAACTGGGACATTTTCAGCTTCCAAGAACTGTGTACAGATCCTTGCAACATGGAGCCGTGCATTATCTTGCTGAAACATGAGGTGATGTTCATGGATGTATGGCACAACAATGGGCCTCAGGATCTCATCACGGTATCTCTGTGCATTCAAAATGCCATCAATAAAATGCACCCGTATTCTTCGTCCATAACAGATGCCTGCCCATACCATAACCCCACCACCACCATGGGCCACTCGATCCACAACATTGACATCAGCAAAGCGCTCACCCACACGACGCCACACACGCTGTCTGCCATCTGCCCTGAACAATGTAAACCGAGATTCATCCGTGCAGGGAACACCTCTCCAACGTGCCAGACGCCATCGAATGTGAGCATTTGCCCACTCAAGTCTGTTACGGCGACGAGCTGGAGTCAGGTCAAGACCCCGATGAGGACGACGAGCATGCAGTTGAGCTTCCCTGAGACGGTTTCTGACAGTTTGTGCAGAAATTGTTATGCAAACCAATTGTTTCAGCAGCTGTCTGAGTGGCTGGTCTCAGACGATCTTGGAGGTGAACCTGCTGGATGTGGAGGTCCTGGGCTGGTGTGGTTACACGTGGTCTGCGGTTGTGAGGCCGGTTGGATGTACTGCCATATTCTCTGAAACGCCTTTGGAGACGGCTTATGGTGGAGAAATGAACATTCAATGCACGAGCAACAGATCTGGTTGACATTCCTGCTGTCAGCATGCCAATTGCACGCTCCCTCAATGCTTGTGGCATCTGTGGCATTTTGCTGTGAGACAAAACTGCACATTTCAGAGTGGCCTTTTATTGTGGGCAGTATAAGGTACACCTGTGCACTAATCATGATGTCAGATCAGCATCTTGATGTGGCACACCTGTGAGGTGGGATGGATTATCTCAGCAAAGCAGAAGTGCTCACTATCACACATTTAGACTGATTTGTGAACAATGTTTGAGAGAAATGGTAATATTGTGTATCTGGAATGAATTTTAGATCTTTAAGTCCATCTCATGAAAAATGGGAGCAAAAACAAAAGTGTTGCGTTTATATTTTTGTTGAGTGTATATAAAACAGTAAAATAACATGATGACTAAAACTGGAACACAGAAGGTTACTGCGTTATATTTCCTGTATTCCTGTCGTGTCAAAGTTCATGACAACAATTGATACTGCTGTTCCCCGTGCTACTCTATAGAGTTATGTGCCACACAGTGACAGTCTATTACATAGTACAGTGAACATGTTATTCCCTCTGAATATTTCATTCATTTCGGAAATTCTTGCACCACCTGGCAAGTTTCCAATCTTGCTGCATGCGCGTCGCACTGTATATTGTCTGCACAGGAGGTGTAGCATGAGCAGCACGGCTGTGTCGCGATGCATTCAGGCACAGCATTAAGTGTAAGTCACCCTGGTTCCCGGAGCACTCGAGAGCCCAACACACAGAAGCTTTGGTTACGCACGTCAATGGAAGAAAATCTTCTCGAAGCATAAAAAAAGCACATGTTCTGTTCTGCTGCCGACACGTTGAATGCCGCCCAACGCTGCTTTTTTCTCAAGTGCCTAACTACACGCTACTGTGCCTGAATGCATCATTTCCTAGGTGGAGACAGTGCTTCTGCCAGCTAGTAAATGTAGTAGATAAATATGCTTACAGGGAAGTTACCAGAGTTACAAGTCATTTACTGAATTTGTGTATATTTAAGTTTTTTCTTTATTGGTTATCGGCTAACGTCAGTATTTTGGCGGTTAACTTAAGAGCTTGTTTTGAGACACGGTACATTTAAATTTCTGGCCCCAAAGATAATTCTAACCTGCTAACCAAAAATGAAATGATAAGATGAAACACTCTTAGACACACAGTAGAGTGTCTACATGGGCACTGATGACGCTCACACCCGCCGTACAGTGCAAACCGTGCATCATTAAAACTGTCTCCGCAGGTTGAGGTTGATTTGTAGTATCTGAGACGCGTCTTAAGGCGGCCGTGCTTGTGCAGCAGGCAGCAGGTGCTCTGGGCTAACTCTCTATTATGTCCAGAGATGAGGAAGAGGGAGGAGGCGGGTGAGGGGCGGGGGGAGAAATGCCAAGCGTACTCTGAAAAGAGAGTCCAAAGTGGCAGCGCGTTGCGTGCGATGCATACAGATTCACCCAGCTGCCGGGATCACACATCATCTGTCTGTCAGATGACTACCCTTCCCTCTGGCGATGCATTAGTGGCCTTCTCCTGCCGCCGCTGAAAAATTAACATCCCGTATCGCTAATATGTGTAGAAACCAACGCGGTGATTGCTGACAGGGGAGGGCGCTGTGAATAACCCCGTGAAGAGGAGGGAAAACAGCGGTTAAAGTAGCTGCCCACATGTTCCTATTAAAACCTACGCATGCAGCCGTCGACTCACCTCGGTCAACTCACAGTCAAGACCAGTCTCTGCCTCTCATGAAAGGGAGGCTCTGCATATGCGGGAATGTATCTCCTGTTATATTTCTCAGCCGCGGCAGGTCTTTGCATGTTTGCCCAGAAGCACGTAGTCAAGTGCCTCTTGATTGATCTCCTTAAGAAAACATTGGAAGAAAATGCAGTGGAAACAAGCACTGCTGTATGTGTCAAGTTTTGTTTGTCTGTGGAGACGATGCACCTCTACAGGACAACATGTTGCTTCCTTAAATCAAGGATGATTCCTATCATGCCATTCAGATTGTGACACATTTGTTTATGCATTTTGTCACCGGCAGGCTGGATTATAGCAATGCTCCTACTGCTACTTCCTGTAAAACGGCCTCAGCTCTTTCCAGTGACTAGGACCCAAAAATGTAACCAGATCTCTGATTACATATCCACAATATGTTCGCTACGGCATTGGTTGTAAAGGATAAGGCTGGTTTTACTCTCTTAGTTATTGTCGGCAAAACCTATAAAGAGGTGGCTGGTAAAACTCTACAGGTGGCTCGAAGATCTCATATAAACAGGAAACACATCCTTGAATCTGCATCCAGGAGTCAATATAAGTAAGAGGGAAGTAATTGCTCTCCGCACTCAGCCCGAAATAGGATGCGATGTCACGGTTTCAATGCGGGTAATAAATTAAGCAATCAAATAAAGATATACTGCTCTGCCGGCACACGTGAGGGATGGTAAAACGCGATCCCCCCATTAAAAAAAGTCGTCCAAGTCAGTTACGGGAGACAAGATAATATTCCCATTAAACAAACTGCGTGGGTAGGAATGAATAGACGTCTTGCTCACTAACGGCGGTGTAGTGTGTTTGGCAGTAGAGGCGGTAAAAGGGAGGACCTTGTGATATTATCAACACCACGGTATAATGAAATCAATGAAAGTGTCATCTTCTCCGGGGGGGCTGTGATTTGTGTCTGCCACGGGTGCCCATGAAAAGGCAATACGGGAGCTTGTTTGCACGAAGGCAGGAGGATTTGTGGGTGTATTGAAATGACATTTCTCCGTAGTATTAGGGGAACACAGAGCGGGCAATAGTTCATGAATGACACATTGTTACTCTATTTCCTGGCGTGGAATACACAGCGCCTCTACATTGATGGTTATTGCTGCTATTTTCTCTGACTTATGGCTCGTTTCTCCGCCCTCCTTATCCTCCTCTCTTTCTCTTCCTCCACCTTCTCTCCCTCCCCTCCCCACGTCTCTACCTCTACTGTATATCTCCTCCTCCACAGGCCCCAAGCAGGAGATGATCTATGACTTCTGGCGGATGGTTTGGCAGGAGAACTGCTTCAGTATTGTCATGATCACCAAGCTGGTGGAAGTGGGCAGGGTAGGTTTCCCCTTCTCTTTGTCCTGTGACCTCTCCAGCCACCTGTGAAGACGGATGGCGGGAATATATATTCCTGCAGCTCACTATATATCAGACGAGCTGCTGCACTCTTTTTGTTGTGGGAGGAAATGGCTGCTGCCGTCTGATCATGAGTGATCGCCGTTTTGCTTTGGTGGCTGTGCTCCAAGGTCAAAGCTTTGATGTATATGAAGGAACACCATGGCCTCTCTTCTGTTAACTGTGCCTGCCACTGGTCGGCTAGTGTTGAAAAGATATGTGCGATTCAGGCTTTCAGCTGTCACTGAATGTGTCATTCATGAAATGTGATCAGTGAAAAGTCGTGTCATTAGTATCAAGTATGTGTCAAAGATGAATTATCTACTGTGGCACAAAGTTGTTAATAAGTGCTTGCTACTTATTTAATATAACACAGGATTTACACAATTTAGTTGCAGCATTAAACCCTTAGGAATGTCTTAGCCTCCACAGAATTTAGCGATGTGGAAATTGGATGCCGGGAAACAAAGGCATCGGCTTTTTGTAAAACTGAAATAATAGACAATGGGGAAAAAAAGTGTCAGCCGGGGTCATAAATTAACAGGGGCTGAAGGAAAATGTGAGGAAGTGTAGAATAAAAAGTGAAGAAAAATAAATATCCAATATAATTAAGCCCTTTAAGCCTTTCATCATTTTGCATGGCAGCCCAAGTATCATCCCCCATAGGGGTTGATGGATTCTCAGGCTTTGTAGGTGACAACAATATAGCATTTATGGCTCAGAAAATGAATCCACAGCCTGAAGCAGTAGAAAATGTTCACATCAGGCAACCAGCGGTGGAAATGTTCAACGGAAATACAAAATAGTCATTTTAAATGAAAAGAGCGGGTTGTGAGGGACGGAGAGAGGAACTCAGGAAGTTCTATTTCCAACAGTGGGAAGTCCCTGGGGATCCGATCAGAACATGTCTCACCTCGGTATCAGATCAGATGGTGAAGATGATTGGAACGACACCACAGGATTAGAGTTGTAATTTCAGTGCCGAGTGGAGTGAATGTTTTTGGGGTCTGCTTCCGTGTGTGAGCCCCTCTGAACTGTGTGTCCAGATGAAGTGCTGTAAGTACTGGCCCGATGACACCGAGCTCTACGGTGACATTAAGATAACGCTGCTGAAGACTGAAACACTGGCGGAGTACACCGTGCGCACGTTCGCCATGGAAAGGGTGAGTCACACTCACATTATTTACATTTCTGTATCTCAACTTGTGGTATAGCTTCTGTGTCATGTGTCAACACATTTCTCAATCAGCGTCAGGTTGGTTTATTTGCTTACTTATGGTTATTTAAACGCCTGCTCGTGTGATAATCATCTCATCAGATCTGTCTAATTGTTTCTATAGCGAGGTTACCCTGCCAAACACGAGGTCTGCCAGTTCCACTTCACCTCCTGGCCTGAGCACGGGGTGCCGTACCACGCCACCGGCCTGCTGGCGTTCCTGCGCCGGGTCAAGGCCTCAACACCTCCCGACGCGGGCCCCGTGGTGGTCCACTGCAGGTAAATCACCACCGTCTGCCCTGATGATCGCCTAAATCCCTCGCAGATATATGGGCTTGAAATAATTTCAATCTCAGTTGTTCTCCCAGTCTTCAATATGATATTTCTTTGATGTTGGGCACACTCTTCATTTGCTCTGTTTATGTACTTGTTTGTTTTTCTGCATTTCCCCAAAAATAACTTCCAGCTTCTTAGCTGTGTACACGTGTAGGTGGAGAGCACAATGGTGACACAAACAAATACCAAACATGAAATAAGACAGGATGATGTTTTTCCACACAAGGCATTCACATAGACGTAGGCAGTTGGATTTTTGACGAACAAGGATAATGTCTCCCTTTTCAGTCAAGGATTTTTAAAATCCCTGTAGGATGATGCTCACACGGGACATTTCCACCCGCCTGTTAATATTTGCATTTAAAAGATGTGGAAAAAATACATCATAAGAGATGCCATGAAATCTAATATAAACAGAGTTTTCTGATACATATTGAAAGAATACGGCTTCTGTTTCTCCTACTGTAGACAAAGCACACACACACACACACACACACACACACACTGCACCACTAAATACAATAAAGAATGGAAACCGGGATGGGGTCTGGCGTGTACTCAACCGCAGTGTCCCTGGTTGAAGTCCAGAGGGGGTCCTTGATCCGTGTCACCCTTTTCTCTGTCACCACGGTATTGAATCAAATTCACTCACCTGTTTGGTCGGATTCAAACAAACTCTGCTTACCATTTAGTTTATATAATCAAATTGGAGTTATATTTGAGTGATTTGTGGTGTTATAGGTCATTATACTTGATCTGCATTATTCTCATTTTAATTGAAACACATCAAAACTGCTTTGGTACTTTGCTGTACCAAACAAAGTTCTGTCCTTGGTCTATAAAACAGGTTAGGAAGTTCATCTCTGTAGCACAATGATATTTCATTTTTAAAATTGGTAGACACTCATGTCGCCTTCAAAGAATATTGCCCCTGCCATTTGAAAATCGCATTCATGCTGTATTATGATTTCAACACAATTTTGATGCATTGTTCAGCCATAGATTTTAGCATGAATTGAAGCTAAGCTATTAAATCCATCTGCCGATAGGGAACTGCTCGGGAAGCGTTCCAACCTCCCTCGATAAGTATTATATACAAGTGAGGATCATATATTCATGAAAACCATTTGGTAACCTTGGTAACATGTATGTGTATGTGTGTGTGGTTTAAACTGCAGTGTGTTCTGCTTGTGTCCTTCTCTGTGTCTGACAGTTCATTAACAATATGCCTTTCCTCTCTCTCTCTTTGCTGGTTTGTCATTATAACACGGGGCTGATGTGCAGTCCAATAATGCTAATATTAAAGTGCAGCGTGACCTGCTGTCAGTCAAAGGTATTTGGTGTCGCCGTGCGGGTCCTTGTTATTCTGATGATGCAGGATGACAGATACCAGTCTGTCTGCGTCTGTATCATTTCTTGCAGCTCTTGAGTTTGTTTGTAAAAAGTCAGTGTGAAGATGAACCGCACCAGCACTAAAAAAGGGTCTACTTTAACCATTTTTTGGATGGTCAGAACAACCGCTCCTTAATTCACTAATGAAAAAAATGATGCACCTTGGATTGCTTGTTTTTGTTTTTTTGTGAAAAGAAACCAAAGAAATCGCATCAAGTTTACCCAACTCATCCGTGTATTCAGACAGTTTATGTATGAAAGCACCCGTATTCACATTTAATTTTGCCCAAACATTCTTAAATCTAGTAGAAAGGCACCCTACGTAAAGGACACAAAATCCTGTTTGTGAAGGCAGATTATAGATATAGTCTGCAGCTTTTCTTTTCTTCTTTGCACATTATACCTTTCATTACTGATTGCATTCTGCATAATGTGCCGACAAATCAACCCAGCAAATGAATATACTGCTGCATATAAATATGAAAAATATCAGCATTGAAAGTCCAGCATCTCAGATGGATTTTAAATGTACCAAGCTTTACCAGAGAGGTGTTAGACCCAGACATGGGAGGAATAGGCCAGTACACACAGTGTGTTTGCACCCTTCAATTTGCATTTTTTGTGTCGGATGCCAGACCTTAATGGTCATTGTATATGCTCTTTATTTCTTTTCATAACAAAGCCCCTTATTATACAAGACTTTGGGCAGTCTTGATCATTTCTAAAGGCCTCCCCACTGAGACTTTTCTCCCATTCCAGTGGCATATTCAGCCTTGTTGATCCCTCTCCTCTCTTCTCTGCACCAGTATGGGGGCAGGCAGGACCGGCTGCTACATTGTGCTGGATGTCATGCTGGATATGGCCGAGTGTGAAGGAGTGGTGGACATCTACAACTGCGTCAAGACCCTCTGCTCCCGACGCATCAACATGATCCAGACCGAAGTGAGTGGGAGAGAAGGGATGTGGTTAGAGAGGCTGACACTTTTAACCAGAAGCACACACGCTTGATCTTCACAAACCAGAGCTGCTGGCAGCCCACATTCCATCACCATTGTTTATTATTTATTACTCGGAAACTTTTCAGCCTGGAACAGCCTCTGAAACTGCATTCTTACAACCACTGGAAGTGAATGTTTTCACTTTCCTTTTAGCTCTGTTTTGCTCTCCACCAATTCCTGTGAAAAAATGTCTGGCTGCTAAATGTTCTATTATGCTAACCTGCCAGTAGCTAACTGCTTATGGGTGTTAAACAATTATATACAAGGCTGAGAATGTCTGTAGTTTTAGCAGCTAGTTGCTAACTCTGTCTGGGTATGTGGTGTGGTGCTGGGCAGGTAGCGTAAGTCTTTTGTAGGACTATTGTCATTAATAGATTCCATAGCTGATAAAGGTGGAGCTAATTTGAACATTCTTAAATAAAAATGTATCAAAAAGGCCAAATGATCCCTTTGAAATATAGTGAATAGTATAATAGCATCCTTACTTATTTACTGGCTTCTCTACAACTCGCCAGTAAAACCAAAATTATTTGAATTTACTGTAATATTTGTTCTACACTTGGAAATAATTATAATTGCCAAAACATTCATTTCCCCCCCCAAAAAAGTCATATTGGTAAAGGACAATACTGTCGCATCAATTCTTATTATAGACAAGTTTGAACTACTAAGATGCTTGCTTTACAATCATCTACTCAAAGTCTACTTAGTGTGAAATCTTCAAATAAAGCAACCAGAAACATACATTAATTGTTAGATTAGTTGGGAAACATAAACATTTTTTTTTTTTTTTTTTGGCATGTCTAGAAGGGAAGACAGTACAGTAAATACCACAACAATGGGTTTCATCCCCCTTTTTAATTTAATCTTTTCACCTTTCAGCCTCAGTGCGTCTGCCAACTGAATAAATATTCCTCCAATTACTGAACACATTAAAAATGATAAATAAGTTGGAAAAGGGACAGTTTTATGCCTGGTATTTTGAATATAGCCTCGCCTCTTTGATCTTCCGCTTGGTCGGGTGTCAAAACAAATTTCCTAGTTTTCTCGTTAATTGCACAGCTCATGACGGTATTTAGCTATTGTGTGTGGGCAGTGTTGTTGCTCGTCTGGTGTTTTTCCTGCACTTTTTTAAACATTTATACACATTTTTGCTTGGGGAATGGTGCCAAAGGCATAGCGATGTGATGAATGTTTGACAGTCAACATTCAACAGCATTAATTAAATACTGCATTGTTCTTCACAAGTGGGCAATTAACAGGAGCCTCATAAGGGCAGTGACGGTTTTTGTGACTTGGTAAATTTGTGAATGTTTTTCTGTCCGTCTCTCAGGAGCAGTATGTGTTCATCCATGATGCCATTCTGGAGGCTTGTCTGTGTGGAGAGACCGCCATCCCGGTTAATGAGTTTGCACTCACCTATAAGGAGATGTTGAAGGTTGACTCTCAGAGCAACACCTCACAGCTGCGAGAGGAGTTTCAGGTAATTCAAGTTTGTATCCGTGTCTATGCGAGAGTTTCCGAGTGATCGCACTCATTCCCTAACCAACAACTCTAACCTTCAAGCTAAAATCCATTTCTGTTCCTCTACAGTGCAAAACAAGTTAATTTGACGGCCAATCTCACAGTCACAACTGTTGCAGTGGTGGACAAACGTGCTTACGAAACAAAGGAGCTTTGCATTCCATTCTATCTTCCTGCTGAATGTCTGATTTCAGATAGAATTGCTTGGTGTCTCCCAATAAATCATAATATATAGCCTACTTTGGTATAAATATCAGTTTATATTCTCCAAAAATGTGAAAATCTGTGCTGCATGTTGTCCCCTCTCTCTCCCCCATTCTAGTACATCCGTCCTATCTATCTAATAAAAAAGCAAAAAGGCCAACAAAAATAATCTTAAAATGGTAAAAATCACCAAGTAGACGGAGTTGCACATATGAGGGATCACCGGAGCAGCATGTTGGTGATAGTCTCCGAAAGATACATTCACTTAATTCTCTCTCTCTCTCTCTCTCTCTCTCTCTCTCTCTCTCTCTCTCTCTCTCTCTCTCTCTCTCATTGTCTCTCTCTTCACTTCAATCACTTTGGGGATTTCTACAATGGGGAAAATGTAATTAGGGTTGAAAGTATTATTTACAATCACGAAAAGCAATCAAGCTAAGAAGACGTGTCCATTTCAGTACTGTGGACAGTGCAGAATCTACACACACTCCTATATTTAGGGCATTTAGCTGATGCATTTATCCAAATTGACTTACAACACACACACACACACTTACATTGTGGCCTGTTGTTCTGAAGCTACAGCTAAGAGGTTATCTGATACATCTCAACCAATACTTTTGTTGTTTTAATATGTTTCTCTAGATTATTCAAGCGTAAATGGAGGGGGATAATTGAACGTGACCGGTCGACAATAGGCAAGACTTCACCAATTCTTTAAAAAAGCAAAGCAAGCCCACTAGTCTGGGACACCGTTAGTGGAAATGAAAGCACAATAAATATTTGTCTATGAAGATTCTCAGTCGTAGGGAACTGGACTCGCTTTAGGTTTTTGAAGACGGCCACATGCAATACAGTCCTCAGATCAGTCCCCGGCAAATCAACAACCTTCCACACTCGGTCACGTGTGACCTTAACGACTTACATGGTGTCAGGATGGGTCAACGACTCCCTGGTGACCCATGCAACACGCCCATGTGAACAGTTCACTTGACCCCTCTATGTGCTAATGACTCAAGTTTCAGTTCCAGGAGTGACATACATCTCACAGTGTTAACGACCCTACAAGTGGTTAAATACCTAAACTCCCCACTCGTCAGTTGGAGCTGAAGAAGACTCTTTGATGAGAGGAGAAAGGTCTTTAAAAAAGCAAAGCAAGCCCAGATACCTCCGATAAAACACTCAAACACAAAATAATACAGAACATCCGTAGTTGTACTTGTGGTACCAATGTGCAAATCTACTAACATGGCAGGAAACATATCACTCACTCCCTATTCTGGCTTGAACAGACTTCAGTATAGTTGAGCTGTTTTTTTTTTTTTTAGAGATCCAAAGTGTAGATTCCTACGGCGCCGGTTTAGAGTCATAGTTCAGCGTCACATTTCTCATGTCATTGTAACACGTGACTGATGTTTTGTACATGATCAGACTATATCACACTTTAACATCCCCACTCTTTATGGTGCCATTGTTTCATTACTGAACTTCCTTCATGTTGTTTTCCTGCTCAATAATCTGTCACAGGCAGACCCAGCTGACCAATAGTGTGGTCACATTTATGAGAAGGTGCACATGAACTACGTGGTGGCCTCACAGCGTTGCCACGGCAGCAAAGTGTGTACTACAAATCTACCTTTTAAAGGAATACAGCGACAATAATCCACCTCCCAAATGGTATTTGACATTTGAACTGACAGCTATTACTACTGTAGGCCGTAAGTGTTGAAGATCAGCGTGCTGGACGCTTAAAAAGTAGAAAACATATAATGGAAAATCCCAGACCTCGGTGCAGTGCTGTAACATTATCTTTTCCTTGCCCATACCTGACCTTTTTTTTTTTTTTTTTTTTTTTTTTGCAATGCCTGTCTTTCACGAGAAATGTGCGTGGCCTGTTTAGAAATACATGAATAGTCAGCATGAGAGTGATAGCCACCGAGGCCAAAGCTCCTTCTCTAATCAGTGTACATGTAACATGAAAAAAAACCTTTAACTCAGCAGAAAAGCTTTAGATTACATCAAAGAATGTGTATTAGTCTTTTTATGTAATGGTATTGCCTTGTCCAGTTATAATGATGTTATTGATTGGTGACCTTTGGCCAGAATGATTAGAATTGTTCCCTTCCACGTGCAGCACAATTACCCTCGCTCAGCGCTGCTCATATGAGGCGTCCAATAAGACCGACTCTTATAATTGCGACTTGTAGTCGAGGCGCAATATTCCGGTTATGAGCTTCAGTCTTCTATTCATTTTGCCTAAACCAATAGGGAGTCATTCACAATATGAAGCAAGTTAGATAATCAGTTCATTTCAATTTCCATTGCTTCATAATATGCTTATTCATAATGTATGAGATTGTGCTAAATGTGTTTTTATCCATTAAGCCTTGTGGGATTTTGACTGATAATTAGTGTGTTTTAAAGTTTTTCCCAGAGATGAACAGAGATAGTAGCGCTTGTCAAGTATTGACAGTCGGGCTGAATATTTTTCTTTGCCTCTGTCCGTCCGTCTCTCTTTGATCCCATTTCTGTTCCGCCGCGTCTGTCTCATCTTATCTCAGTCTTTATTCTCACTCGCTCATTTTATCTCTGCATCTAGAATGCAAACACTCAAACACCCGCCAATCTTTTTAATTATCTTCTCCGCACACTCTCTTCCCCTCCTCCCTCCTACTCCTCAGACTCTGAACTCGGTGACCCCTCACCTGGATGTGGAGGAGTGCAGCATTTCTCTGATGCCCAGGAACCGCGAGAAGAACCGCAGCATGGATGTCCTGCCGCCGGACCGCTCCCTGGCCTTCCTCGTCACCGCCGAGGGAGAGAGCAGCAACTACATCAACGCGGCGCTCGCCGACAGCTTCCTCCGGCCCGCCGCCTTCGTGGTGACGCCGCACCCGCTGCCCGGCACCACCACTGACTTCTGGAGGCTCCTGTACGACTACGGCTGCACCTCGGTGGTGATGCTCAACCAGCTCAACCAGTCCAACTCCGCCTGGGTGAGAGGGGATAATGAAACCAGCTGGAGATTAGATTGTCGACACATGTCTTGGAAGGAGAAGTCGTTTCATTATGAACTGTGTTATCAGCTTCCCACTTGTAATTAAGCCATGGGTAACTTTAAAACTCTCTCTGTGACAGCATTTGCATCACAGCTGGATTTGATTTTGATTTTGATTAGTGCTGTTATAAAATACACTTATAACACGGATTAATAATGGATGATAGCTTCTTGGCTTTTTCTGACCTATGCATTTCTAAAGGACCCCGAATTCCCATTACACCCCAACAGACAGTCAACATTAATTTGCCAATGGTTTGTTTTCAGCAGCATTATCGTATAGAAATGAAAGTATTTCAAGACTATTCCATTTTTGTCTTGTTCCTTTTTATTCAGCTCACTGAGGTTGAACTTCTGCCATCAGAGCAGCTTTTATCTCTGAGAAATGTACACCATGTATCACCTAAAGGAGATACGGTAGAGCAGAGTGCCGGGGTTAAGCCCATTCCCATCCAGTTCCAAACACAATGCATTAAGGAGCTGAAAGCCAGAGCAAACACATTAACAAAAGGGCATCAGACTCTCAAAGTCCTGTCCTCTTAGCCAGCAGGTTCTCCTGCACAGAACAACACCTCATACATAAAAAAAATCTACTTTTATGTCAATGTCAATATCCACACACATTTATACACTGGTATGTATCCAGTATCCAGGCACACGTAGACTGGAGGAGCCCGGGGAGTCTGTTTTCATGATCCAGCGTAGTCAGTGGTGGACAGTAACGGAGTAAATTTATGTAAGTACTGTACTATCCAGAGGATTTGTACTTTACTTGAGTATTAGATTTCTTTGGTACTTATTACTTTTACTTGAATACATTTCCAAGACAAATACTTAATTTCTAGAAAGGCTGAAAAGTACTTGTTACTTTCAGGTCTGCTCTTTTTTTTTTCTTTCTTTCTTTCTTTTGTTTTTTTTAAATACTATTGGACACAAGCTGTGTTTGCCAAAGAAGGAACCCTATCACAGTGCACGCTCTCCACTGGGATCTACGTAGAAGCGGAAATACGTAATTCCTCCCCATAAGGATACCGCCAAAGTAGCCACGCTCTCGACTGTGTTTGTCAACACAAAACCGCAACAATGGCTGTGTGTGTGATAATGATCCGGAGGAACTTTCAGAAAATGTTAGAGCTATGTTCGATGCATCGAACATGGCTACGACAGTGCAGTTTCCTTGGCAATATTACACTGTAAGATACATTATGTTAATCTAGTCATACTAGTTAAAGGTATATGT
Organism: Eutrigla gurnardus; assembly: GCF_963514095.1. Classification (NCBI taxonomy): domain Eukaryota; kingdom Metazoa; phylum Chordata; class Actinopteri; order Perciformes; family Triglidae; genus Eutrigla; species Eutrigla gurnardus. The sequence continues at coordinate 6,624,284 of NC_139928.1, read as the reverse complement.
ATTGTATTATATTTTACTTATCTTGTGTAACTGTATTGCGCATAGCAGTGGTTGGTATTTACTGGTGGTGCAGGAAGACATGAACCCCCAAAGACTTTTTTACACAAATATGTATTAACTATGTTAAGCCTAGAACCATTCATTTTATTTGAAATTTACTCTTACTCTTACTTTTACTTAAAGTACATTTAAAAGCAAGTACTTTTTTACTCTTACTCGAGTACCATGTTGACTGAGCTACTTTTACTTGTAACGGAGTAAATTTTGACCAGTAGTATTTGTACTCTTACTCAAGTACTGGGGTCGAGTCCATCTCTGAGTGTAGTTGATGAATAATAATAACTTCTTCACGCAGTCATGCAGTGACCGTTCTGTATGAGTGAAGTTTTGCATGTACTTCAAGTTTGAATTTACATAAGACATCTGGGGCCATAATCACCAAGGCTCTTATCGTTCTACCATTAAAATGTCCCTGAAGTGTTCCCTCTTAAGACCTTTTCATAAAGCTGCTGAGAGACACTTTTAGCAAAGAACAAAGAAAACTCCTTAGCGAAGGGAAGCAGTCGGGTTGACCCAGTTGCCATGGACGACATCATGTTTCACGAATGGGCCGACTCGCTGTGTCGCCAGCGTGAGTTGACATGGGATCCGTCTGACAGACATAGTGAATGTGAAATAAGTTATTTCAATAGCTCATTAATACACAGGCGTATGAGGAACATATTTAATTCAATTATTGATGGAGGGACAGACACACAGCAACAAATCCTCAAACTTTACACACACGCATAAACAGCATCAACACACACATCCACAGTCCATCACAAACAAAGAACTATTTTTTTTCTGCTATTTTCTCGATTTTATGAATTCTACCTTTTGTGTTTTTGTCTATAATCTCATTACTACTTGACGCTCTGGCAATATTGTCCTTGTTCCATTCATGCCCATAAAGCATATTGAATTGAATTGAATTAATTCCGCACATCAAAGCAATGCACAAAATGTACTGGATAATCCAGCAATGGCCATGGAATCAGCTTTATTTATGCATTAATTGCAGTTGATGATTATTTAACACATTTAGGGTAGAATACAGACTTGAGCAGCACATTACTGAATACGAGCAGCTCGTACAAATACAATCCTGTTTCTGCTGTTTGACACTCTGACACAGCATTACTAGGTACTAGCTGTCATTTTTCACTGGACTTCCTTCTCATGTCAGGCTATGGTAAAAGAACGTTGGACAAAGTGAGAATGAGTGCTGCAAACAAATCAGTCATTTTCCCTGGTTTCCGGTTACGGATATTGGCAATATACTGTATAAGCCTTTTTAACAAGCAACATTACATCCATAACATGTTTTCTGGCCTCTGAATAAAAGAAACCAGACTATAAAAGTAAAAACTATTGCATAGGCTTATGACTATTTTCATTTGTTGTTGTTTAGTTTTATAAAATGTCACAAAATAATGAGAATACCCATGACATTTTCTCTAAGGTCTTCTTGTTTTCTTCCAATGAAGAGTTCACAGCCGAACAATTTGTGTTTAATCAACGCATTGTCTCTTCCCGCGGAAACATCTGAAAAAAAATCTGCAGATTTAAAAATTCATAAATGAACTTCTCCTATCGCCGCTTCCACATTTCATGACAAACACACCATCCATACCGGCCATTCATTCAGATAAGATGGGTATGTGGGCACACGGTAGAGGGAGGACGGGGTCGTCACATATCCTGGTCTTTCATCTGGTGCTCTGCCGCAGAGCTTCAATCCCGCGTTCAGGCCGTCCATTTAATTTACATGGAGCTGTCATGGCATTAACGCGTTCCTTATCGCCTCCCCCCATGTTTGCTCATGCGTGGGTTTGTTCTGCCGTCTCCCTATCGCTGCTCTGTCACTGTGTCATGTCGGATTCCGGCTCAACATTTCCACCATGCCTGTCAGCTGCAACCTGTCCTTCTTCCTCTGTCACTCTGTTCTTCTTCTTCTTCTCTTGCTGCCAGTGGATTATCAGTTCACTCCCCGACACACACACACACACACACTCACACACACACACACTCTCCCTCTCTGTTTGCCCTCCTGAGTTGGAGCTGCCTGTCTCCTGTCTGAATGTATAAATATTTATCTCCCCTCCTGCCCAATGTCACCTGCTAATACCCTTATGTCTTTGTGAAACGCCATTATCACTTCCTACTCCAGGGGTCCCCTCAACCCCAAAGTCACCGCAGAACTCGTCAGCGTGTCAACAGCGCTCCCCCGTGTGTTTTCTCTCCCCTTGCCCTATTGGCTGGGGGCACGTGTCTTTTGAAGCAGCAGCGATGGGAGACCTTGGCTTTTCTTTTTTTTTTGTGCCCACCAACCTCTCGGCTAACTTCCTGTTTATCTCTCCCAGGCATAGCCAAGGTCTCCTTCTCCATTAATTTATAATGTGCTAATGGTAATGATTTGGACTCATGAATAATTCAAGCTAGGTTGAACGCGGTTTATGTGAAGGATTGTTCCCGACGACGAGCGGGTTGTTTTTTTGCTCATTTGATTCACGGTTGCTATTTGTAGATAATCTTGTCATTTAGGCTAATTGTCTCTGCTGTCAATACTCGGGTGTCTTGTTACTGAGCTTCGCCGTCACTGGCTGCTGAAATAATGATTTGTACTGCCACAAGCAAGTGTGGGCTAATGACCTCCTGTCCTCCTCTCCTCCTCCTCAGCCTTGTCTGCAGTATTGGCCTGAACCAGGGTTGCAGCAGTTCGGCCCGATGACTGTGGAGCTTCTGTCCAGGACAGCTGACGACGACGTCATCATCCGTCTCTTCCGGGTGCAGAACATCACTCGGGTAGGTGGATCCACCACAGGACGGGGTCCCATTGTCCGACTTATGAAGGCAATCTATGAATATATCCGGCTAATATCACTTTTCCATTTGCGTGCAGTCACGCAGCTTTTATATTCGTTTCACGTTCTGTCTGAACACACAGTTAGACGACAACCGTAAACCACTTTGGCTGAGGTGGAAAAAAAGGTTTTAGGTTTGCAACCGATTATTTCACTCGTTATTCTGGGAAATGTTGTAATCATTTCAGCTACTCAGCTGCCGAAACACAGTCTCTGGACAGATAACATCACAAAACATGAAATAAAGTCAGCCGTGTGGGAAAGACTTTTCATGTCAGCCTTTTGGCTGTAATTAAACGTAGGAGATATTGGGGATTTCTGATGTAGACAGTATGTCCCAAGTGGCCAAATACATTGTGTGAACAAACCGGTGCCAAAAAGCCTGCAAAGTCAATACAGTCAGATAAAATCCACAGTACGGTATTGCTAATGCAGTTGATTTAGCTAATTATGCGGGTTTATAGATCCGTCTTGATGCTGAAATCTTTGAACAAGCTTGATGTTCTCTTCACGTCTCACTCTTGTATCGAGGTGACATTTGCTTGAGACGTACCTGAAAGCGGTTGTCTCGCACCGAAAGTGTGACGGTTGGCAACTCTTCAGTGGTGTTGGCGTTAAATCTTGTGTTAAATCTTCCTGTTATTTTGTCTAACAGATCTCACCTTGAAGAGGCCAGAGTAAAAAATATTGTATTGTAAATATTGTAGCGTTTCACAGCCCTGTGAATATAACTCAATACTGTATGTTTTGCCAAGGCTGAACACTTGATGACAGCGGTGCATGGTGAAAGGCTGCACGCACGTCAAGTTTTCTTAATTTCCCTCATGAAACGTACCATTTTCTCTTAAGTGTCCACCCTGTTTTTTGTAATGTCGTTTAATGAAAGGATGTAATTGCCTTCATTTTGTGGCATTGGCAGGACAAACAAACATTAAGATGTTAGTGTGAACTATGAAGCATCTAAGATGCCTCGATATGTCAGTTGGATGGCGCTGATGCCAAAATTGCTGTTTAAATGTTTAATTTTCTTATCAAATGTCATGTTTTTGCTTAAATGTTGGACATGGACGAGAACAAGCTCCAATCCTGCCTCAGCAAAGACCTGGTCCAGTTCTGCACTGCTGCGGACGGCATTTCCTGGCCCCGAATCAATTCATTTATTTTTAAGAGGTTTAATGAAGCCTGATACTAATATAATGATTCAGAATGGTGACCCGGGTCCCAGCTGGCGTTTGTTGTTCCCAGCGGTTGGAATGAGTTGCAGCATAATAATAGTACTTTCAAATAAGCAACTGTATCTGTAACAATATGGTGATGTTATTAGCCACATACACACCCAAGACTAGTTTAATAAGCAGATATGGTCCTGTTTGTGCAATTATGTGATATTGAAACAAACAGAACTTTTATTATAAAAGTGTTTTGATTTTGACCGTATCCAATATTTCTGAATGTGTTTTTCTGTGCTGCTGAATGTGTTTTTGTGTTGTGAGTGTGTGTTTGCCCATGTCTGGGTGTTATCCCAGTAATTAAGCTTAGCTCCAGCTCCCACTTAACACTGTAGCAACACTTTCAGTTCCCATCCTATGACCTCAGTAGGCGCTCAGCAGTCTCCTAGCAGATGTGTCCTTCCCCTTTAGTTGACAAACCTTCCTCTTCCGTTGCATCATTACCGACCCTCACGTTGGCCCAAACCTCCCCTGTCAGTGCCCCCCCACGCCCTTCCACCCTTACCCAGCCCCTCAAATATCTCGACACCGTGTCAGAAACTGTCCCCACATGGCTCTCTGCAGGATCCCGAGGAGCCAATCACCACAGAGCGAGACACCGATAGCCTCTGTCCCAAGAAGGTACTCCATTGTCCAGTAGATAGAGCAACGGTGCTACAAGTAGCCTGGTTGCCAAGAAATAATGAGCTGTGATAACTAGGTATTTAGTGGGGCAGTTGTTGAGATAATTAATAGCTTATCCTCACACCAGTGGTGTGTTTCTGCAAATGAAGTGTACCCTGTGGAGTTTTTGACTACTATGAGTGCTATGGAGCTGTGTTCTTACGCATGCACCAGGACACATGTGTACACTCTTCTGTATTCAGTGACTTAGTATCATGCCATGCCACCTAAGGTAGGAATAAAGAACACAGCTAGTTGGTGCAAACACTACAGGTATTAAAATATTGTCTCTCGAGCAGGTTTGAGTTTGTTTGCCATTTGGAGCGTATGCAGTGGGTTCAATGCATATATGATATATGATGTCATGTTGGAAAACATTAAAACTCTTCTCACGTCTTCCTCCCTCTCCCTGACTCTTGCTCTCTAAAGCTTCAAGAAGGCCAGCTTGTGGTGCGTCACTTCCAGTTCCTACGCTGGTCCCCGTATCGCGACGTGCCCGACTCCAAAAAAGCCTTCCTCAGCCTTTTGGCTCAGGTTCACAACTGGCAGATGGAATGTGGAGAGGGACGCACCATCGTGCACTGCCTGTAAGTCGCCCTACATACATCTGCACCATACATGAGTGTGTTTTTAGGCTTAAGCTGCAGTCTATGTTGAAGTGATGTTGCATTCAAAACTGTCTAGAACGTCTCCTCATAAATGTTATTCCTGTCTGAATAGAAATGCATTAGAAATAACTTTCAGGACAACAGCCTTTGTAGGTCCAGTTTAGAAGAAAGCAGGAGTAGTTACCACCTTGGTGTGGTTTCATTGGGTTAATCTCAACGCTGGTCTTTGGTGCGGGCCAAACAACTGCTCTCTGGTCTCCCTCAAAGTGGCGATCTCAGGCCGCTGTCAAGTGGACCAATCACAGGAAGCGTACTATTTAGGTGCCATCCGCTTTACTCCCCGTTGCTAGGTGACTAGTTTACCAGTAGGAGAGTGGTCATCAGCTTTATTTATTTTATTTAGACCTAGCCCGCTGTTTCGTTTAATTTTTAGCCAGTGTAGCATGAAAGCATGGTAGAATTAGCAAGATATCTAACTAGCAATCTAGCAAGGAGAAGAATTGAACAATTAGTTCAACAATTAATTCTTCATTCACACACTCACATCGTAGGGAAGCACATTACTATCGCCAGTGTGATGCGAGCTAACTCACTAGCCAGCTACTAAATGAGGCAAACAACAAGGATGTTGAGGCAACTGTTCGACCACTAATCCAACACAAGTTCTGGACCTGAATTTTTACTTTGTGAACGCAAATCGGAGCAGTTGGAAAGAGCCTGCCTTCAGATTCATATGATAATTCATATTATTTAAGATTAGGTGTTGTTACACTTAATGGTTATTTTGTTTCCTCTGTAACTCAAAATTAATGGGATGTAATAACTAAAAAACTTTTGAAGTGTTTGTGCCTTTCCATGAGCTGCTGAAGTGGAGGTGCCTGCCTTCCATTAGATCTGTCCCCCATCTCCATGTCAGGGCCCTTTGATCTCTGGAGGTCAGGCTGTATGTTAGACATCTCCTATCTGATTAAGTGTCCGCTCCTGTATTTTAATGAGAACTTTACTTAGATATTCATCTTGAAAGTCTGCCAGTTGGCCTTTTTATGACAGCCTGCTTGATCTGTTCAGTCAAACTGTGACATTTCACTCTGTAGCATTCCCTCTGAGAGGCTGTCTGAGCTGCCGTGCCACAACTTTATTAGGTCACTCATGTCTTTATGCTTCTATTCTATGTTTGTGTCTTTGTTCGTCTCTTTCTGGAGCAGGAACGGCGGCGGTCGGAGTGGTACCTTCTGTGCCAGCACCATGATCCTGGAAATGATTCGTCACCACAGCATAGTGGACGTGTTCTTCGCTGCCAAAACTCTGCGCAACTCCAAGCCAAACATGGTGGAGACAATGGTGAGCAAACTCTCTTTATGGCAACATATTATATCAACTTAGCTGCTGCCTCAGACTGTCAGAGAAGTGGAAAACTGCTCCACGGGAGCACAGAGAAATTAATTGAGCCACTTTCCACAAATAAATCATTATTTTACTACCTTTTCCTTTCATTCATATGTTTAGAAAAAGAGCATACAAGGAAAAATTCCAAGAAAAGGTGTGTTTGTAATGAACAGGAATTTATTTCTAGATGGGGCATTTTGCATACAAGACAAAAGGAAAGCAGCAAGTGGGCGAAATCAATACAGATTATCTCACGGTAGCACAAAAGCAAGCTCAAATTGAGAAAACGTGTCGAGTGATACATTTGCGCTTATCCTGAGGCCTTATGACACCAATTTATGATCATACAGCAACAAGAAGCAACGAGAGGCAGGAAGGGAAACAACAAAAGGAATTGTGTCATTGTACATTGCTTGATTGTCAGGAAAAATTACTAATAGCAATCACATTACCACCAAAATCTCTCCTGTCCCAAAAGATGTTGGCCAACAAAAAAATGACATCATGATGTGAATCTGAAGTCAGAATCTGAGGGATTTCATTCAACAAACACATTCAGTCTGAACAAGACTACTTAAAATATATTCTGAAATGTTTTGCATTAATTTAGATATTGTTGGAGTATTCTCATTATCTTCATGATAACTAGTTTATATTTGACAGAAGCAAATTCATTGATGAGCGGAAGCACCAACAGTAGACTTCAGGTTCCGGTGTCGGTCAAGTCCATTTCCTTTAGCGCTGCCATTCAGCAGAGAAATGTACACAGTGGAGGACCAGAATGAAATGGAGCTATCATAAACATGATGGCTCATGAGTCAGGAGATCACACACATTAATAGACTGCTAATGAATCAGTTATGTTTTCTATGCCTCCATGCTTGTTGACAGCCGTGGCCAAAGGGATTATGCTTTCGGATAGTACGATATACGGCCATTCTCGTGAATGTGATGTGTCAGGAATAATTTCATTACATCTGGCAAATCCACTTGAATTCAAGAATAAACAGATTTATAACGGTCAAGGTCACTGTGACTTCACAAATCACTCAAATTCTGAACGTTTCAAACAAAGAGGATACAATTCTGATATTTTGGACAAACATAGATTAGCAGTATTTCCAGTTTTGTATTGCAAAAGTATAGCGTTTGTGACCATAAAGGATCAGGTTGGAGATATTCCACTTTCCCACAAGTATTGTCTTCACAGTGAGGTTGCCAGCCAACCAGGGGAGACTCGTTTTCATTTAAATTATTATTATATTATTGCTTGAAACAGCTGGGAACTGGAGCTTTGAGCATTACTATTGCCAAATCTAATGTTAACTGTTCAATCCCCGGCTCTTCCTCTCATGATCTTAACCAAGACACCGGATCCAAAGCTGCTCCCTATCAACAGGCCGCTGCCTTGCACGGCTGAATAAATGGGTAAATGAGAGGCAAACTATAAAGCGCCACATGAATGCGGTCCATTTCCCATTCAAGGGCTGTTCACATATTGCATCTTTAGAGAACACAAACCTATTGTTGTCAGTGTAGAGACACACATTTTTTCTTTGGAAGGCACACAGAGACAAAAAAATCACAACTTTTAAGAAAGCAGCAAGCACACTGCAACAATTCTTGCACTATTGCACCTGCTTCACCCTTTCAGGACGCCACAAGGAAGAATTTTCCACAAACAAATCCAACAGTAAAGCTAGCGTGATGGATTTACTGTGATGGAAATCCATTTATTTCTGTTTTGACTGTGTTTAAGTTAGTTCAGTGAGGCTCACTGTTGAGATACCGCATCTGCATCGGCATGGCAGGTCGCAGGTTATTGGTTGCTGAGTGTGTGAGCTGTTGGTACGTTACACACAAGCGCCGTCACTACGGCTAGCCATGTTAGCTAGGGAGCTCAACAATATTTGATTATTAAATGACTTCCTGGAATATCATTCAACATTTCATTCAGCAGATGATTTCCAACAGCATAGGAACAACCAAGGTAGAAGAAATTTCTTGACTGTTGATGTTAAATCATTTTGGTGGATTTCTGTCTTTGTTCCAGGAGCAGTACCGGTTCTGCTACGACCTGGCCCAGGAGTACCTGGACTGCTTGGAAGTCAGATAGCACCAATCCCTCACTTTACGTCCCCTCTTTGAGGAGAAGGTCTGGATCCTTTGATCCTGCATCCTGGATATTGTGCTCCTGCGTCCTTAGTCCATGTATACAGCTCTGGTTGTCTTCTTTGCCATGCCTGGATGAAACATTGTCTGTCATAAAGACTGATTGAGAAAGCTCACTGGACCACTTGTAACATACTACTGACACCCTTTTTTTGCTTTTCCTCGGCGCTCTGATCCAACCTGTACTCTTCTGTGCCACGTTACAGTACATCTGCCAAACCAGAGGACACTTTAAAAAAGGAGTATAGTTCATTTTATACACGACCACTGTCGAGACAGCCAGACTACCTGTTGCACATCTCGGTGACAGGATTCAAAGAGCTCAGCTGTATCCTGCCTTACGATGAACGGACACTGAACGGGAACTACAGTTGATATTTTGTGTTTGTTCGTAACACTGTAAATGGTGCAATCTGCTGTCGGTGAACATCCCATGTCGTACTGTACTATATTTGAACTTTATCGTGGGTGAGGTCGACGATGGAAGGTAACCCGAGGGTGATGAAAGAAGTCGGTCACATCCGATTGGACATATCTGTACAGTAGAGTTGTCTCGGACCTAATTTCTCTTTATTTATTTATGTTCTGTGTATATAGATGTTTTTTTTCCTCCCCCCCCCCCCGGGTGTTTCTAGATGTTCTCAACGTCTTATCAATGTGCCAATTCATTCTCTCTGTGTCTGTAAATTGGGACCTCTTCAGCATCTGCATGCCCAGTCTTAAGTGTTTCATTGCAGTGTGTGGCCCAAGTCTGCTTCAGGATGGAAATGCAAATCCCTCCGCTAGTCCAGAGAGAGCTCCGTCAGAATAACCGCGTGTTGCTGTGAGAATAAGGCGAAATTCAGTCGCTTTCTAAATTTGTATTTATTCAATGTGTTTTATTTTCTAAATAGTGTATAAAACAGGAAAGTAAATAAAATATGTTGTTGCTTAACAACCACGGTTTGAGTTTTTATTTATTTGTATATACTATATATATATATGCATATACATGCATATATATGCATTAAAAAAGCACACATCAAGAGATTAAAAATGGCCACATAAATACATGCAAAACATCCACCAAGACACTCAAAACATCCAAGAAACTTAAAATGACCTCAAAGAGAGTCAAAGGTCACAAAGACGCTCAAAGTGACCACTAAGAGACAATAAATGACCATGCAGTCTTACGGGACGGAAGGGGGAGCTTTTACACTTCTGTGTCCAGGAGCCCATCATCTCATCATCCGTCCAGTAATAATCTGACTGGAGGCATTTAGAGTTAGCAGCTATTGATATTATGTTATGTAATGCCACTATTAACAGTAACAGTTTATCATTGTGCCCCTTCTTTGACCCCCCTCCCTTTTAATATCTTCTACATTAGCTCCAGTCACATGTGTGACCCACACTCCACTTTGCAAAGGTATTTTCAAGCACTTATTAGTTTGTGATGGAAGAGTTGTTGATGACCCCCCCCCCCCCCCCCCCCCCTCCACCACCCAGCCACTTGCAACCAGAGCAGATATTCCCATTTAAAACCCCCACAGTTCATTTGCTTGACCTGTATTTTAATTTACGCTTATCATTTAATTAGCAACTTTAATGGACTTTTTTTTTTATCATTACCACCAAACAGAGCCTCTAGGATTCAGCCACTACTTTAATTGGACAGGCTTGATGATCTATCGATCGAGGGCTCAACGCACTTAATCTGCATGTGACGCTTCACAAGCCGTGTCACATCCAGTTACTGTGTTTTATGAGTGGCTGATAAGCTCTGGTGATTCACTGTTTGACCCTTTTCTGCACTCTGCTTCTTATCAATATACTGTACCTCCCTCTGCCTGCATGTGCACTTTTAAAACAGGAGACGGGGCAGTGACAGATGACTCACATGTGCAGAGGAGAGTACCTATAGATCCGGGAAAATGACCTCCAGAAATAGTCCATTAATGCGATAAAGGTCAAAGGCCACGCCGGGGTGAATGGTTTGGCTATTCATGTCGTCTCCTCCTTTACTGCATTCAAAAAGATGACGAAAAGCCCCATAATGCGCCTCAAATAGAAAAAAAAGAGAGAGAAAATCCACAATTGTTATTGTGTGCGGCGCACAAAAGGACAAGGACGACGCTCTCCTCAAAGCATCTGTTTATGTCAGATTATACAAACCTGAGAAACGTGTTTTTTTACTTGCCGGAGAGAATACACAGTTCCTCAGAATTGTCTCAGCTGTCTCTTTCTTCTGGAGGCTGATCTGAATGCTTAAGAGGACGGTGTGAGTCTCATTGTCATGTCGGCAGTATCTGTAATTACTGGAGAAGCCATTGTTCCACACTGAAAGGCTGCATTCAAGCACTGGAACTGAGACCTTCTAGATGACTGAATGCAATGAAGAAGAAAAAGAAAGAGGGCTTGTGGGTATCCGGGATGCTTATCTTGATGATGTCATTAATCATAGGACATTTTATGCACACACACACACACACACACACACACGGAAATTATATCCATTCTAGGCAATCAACAGAAGCATACCAATTACCTAATTAGTATTATAAAGGTGGTAATAAAGCTCAGTCATTTTAAAAGTGGTGGCTGAGTTTCGCCACTGTTCTCACTGCAGCTCTGCACATAAAAAGTTTATTTTTTTATTCGCTCTTTTGTTTCATTTTCATTGTCACGCCCTCCTACTGAGACAGCGATCACAGCAGAAGTATGCATGCCTTGTGATTGCTCAAATTCCCAACCATAAATTATTAATATCCTCATGAAGAGCAGACACGGCGAGTTGTCTGAGCTGACCGATGAACAACACCAGGCCTGTTTCCACGACAGACCTGCTGGCGGTGAGTTACAGTTTGTCTTAAGTCGAGTCCAGCAGGCTCGCAACTGGCAATTTCCTTATCCCTATTGTGTGAATCACACAACTTCTGTAATCAATCAGAAGCTTTTTTTTAGGGTTGGGGCCAAATTGGCTGATGGGAAGTATACAAGCATGTGTGAGCGGGCCCCCGGTAACCTGGCATCACAAGTCTGCAGAAGGTTAGCTGTGCAAACACACACAGATGCATCTCTCCCCCCTGCTGGCTTTGTGTTACGGCTAAAGCCATGTAGGGGGGAGGTAGCCACATGATCAATGAATCTCCTTTACTTTGACACAAACCCCCCCCCCCCCGACTGATGGCAGATTCAATTTGAGCTCACTTGAGCTCTGTGTGGATTCATCTTATCTCTGTCATGACTTTACATTGCATTAAATTAGATTGCTCTTAGCGGGTATATAGCGGACCGGAAGCTTCCCCCTCTCATCTCTTTACACGGTCAAATCGAATAATGTCGCACTAGGTCTGCGAAACCCATTTCGAGAAGGTAGAGGCGCTGACGATAAAAGCTGGCATGTTTTAAGAAAATGTCTCATTCAGTAAGGCAATCATCATTGATTATGTCAGGCCCCGGATGATAGAACGTCCACGAAGGCTGCAGTTAATGGCAAATATGTCGTTTGTTGAGAACGCAGCACATCAGTCACGGGAGCCCGTGGCGGTGCTGAAAACACGGGACAGGGAAATCTGTTGAGACTGTTCTCCCATCCACGGCATAATCTATCGAGGTGGGAGGGAAGCGAGGCGATGGCCGAGGGCGGGTCAATAATGACCCTGTTTTATCCTACCGACTTGAAGTTCGCAAGGCCTGCATCTCCATCTTCCTGCCTCTCGGTGTGATAACACAATAACGATGAGCTCGGAGGGAGGCGGAGGAGGGGTCCTGTATGGACATGACCGATACGAGTCACAAGGTGCACCCTAGCCCACACACACTTCCCACTTTCGATAAATTCACAGCTGTCAGACCTGCATGCCCCAACTCACGGTGTTAGATTTGAGACTTACTTTTATCAATGAGCATTTTAACTGGAATTGGAGAGAAAAGGCAGACAGGATGGCAAAAAAAGGTCCAAAATACATTAGTGGTGGTGGATTGGCATCATGGATCTTTGTATGTTAGGAGTATAAACAGGGGTTTTAAAGATATTGAGATTATGATCAGGATTTTTTCTTTTTTACTTGTTCTGCTGCTGTGTTTCTAAATGGAGGATTGTATCCTTTAAAAACAAGCCAGAGTTGAAGACCTAAAGGAAACCGGCAGATGAATGTCCTGTGAAGGTTGTGGCCACATTTCTTTAAATTGATAATTAAGGCAAAATGAGTAGGAATTATCCGTTGCGGTTTGTAAACACAACATTCAACACACTAGCCAGCAAGTTTAGTGATCTTCAGTCTAGTTAGCTAATGGGCGTAGTATTTGTGTATGGACAAGAGAATTTAGCGACATTGATTCCAGCGTCAGCGAGAAGAACGCCCCGGAGAGAAGAGGCTGAGGAGCGACAGCTGGAGGCTGAGGCTGAGTGAGGAGCAGAGAAACGCCCCGAAACGTCCTCAACACAGCAGCATGCAAAGAAAAAGGGAAATACAGGCGGAGGGCAGGGTCCCTAAATCGCCACACACGGCTCATAAGTGATGGTTGTGAGGGATTACATTGTTTTTTAGGAAAATCCTACACATTGTGTCTTTGAGTGACCGTCATCTGTTAGCCACAGGACCTAACAGTTTTGACCTCCGACAACAATAGGCTGTGTTGCTCACTGTGCCGTGATGTCGAGCGTGTGGTGGTTGTGTAGTGCATGCTTCTGGGTTGTCATTTAATAATGTTAAAGGAATTTATTTATTATTTACGAATTATTAATGTTGTGGTTCATAAATCCAAATATTTTTTAAAAGAATGTGTTCTGCAATCTTTGTTATGTTTAATGTTGCATTCTAAAAGTTAAGGAATAATATGTGCATGTTTTCTGGTATGGGTTACTGCCTGTTGGACGGGGCCTCAGCAGGAACCTTAAGGCCCTTAGCTTGTCAGGTGATAGTAGGCTTTGGTGGCGTAGATTCCCAAACACGACGTTCTGTTGGCATAAATAGAACAGGAGAAGAACAGATCAACGTAGAAGGATGACCATTTTTATATGGACTGTTCATTGCTACAGTTGTATCAGGCTAACTGTTAGCTAAGCTAAACCGAGTTAAGGCAAGGCTCGCGGAGGTGAGATTCACAGAGAAGGCTAAATGAGTAAAATTACTCATAGCATATGCACCATATGCCTTTAATGTACGTGTGTTTGGATTGTTATGGAAGCCCGAGATGCCATGATTTGTCCTTTTCATTTCAAAATGTAGAAACTAGAGCTATACTATTTGACATATAAATAAGCAGTATTGTGACAATGATATTATTAATGATCAATCATCAATGAATTATTATCAAATTCACTTAACATTTCTAAATTTGGATTGATATCTTCCACCTCTGGAGACAGTCCATCCATTCATTGCATGAGCAGAGAGGGGCAGACAGCCAAAGCCAGAAAACAAAACAGACCTTACAGAGGGTTTCTGGATGGCATGCTGAGCAAAAAGGGATAATCTACAGAAGAAGGAGAGGAAGAAGCAGTGACTCGGTTCCTCAAACTCTCTGCCCTGTGCTTTCACTTACTTTTGCTTGGTGGCAGATGAAAGGCCTCTGTGCCACTCTGGCGCTCTTTTGATTTCTCTGTGTCATTCAAATGGAAAGTAAAGGGAGTCTGCAAAGAACCCAGCTTGTCTGCACACAGTGAATACTAATACCAGTTCACTATTCATTAAAGATATTGGACTCCGGTATGCTTTGCTTTAGTATATTTGGAGCCACTGAATAACCGAGGTAGCAACTCCCCCATCACTGGGCAATACCGGAGAGTGATTCCAGTCAATACCTCCGCAGTAATACGCTACATACCATAACCTCTGAATTGATTATTGAACAGGAGCTATTTCATAGACTACACACAATGAAGCAGTGTCATGCTTGAACATGACAGACGGTCCATGAGCGACGGTTGATAATTTCCTCAGTGCTAATGGCCCCAGAAATGAAATGGCAAAGGACTATAGTTCTCTCCTCCGTCTCTGTTGGGCAAAGGCTGCGGACCAATCCACTACACGGATGGAAAATCAATAGCCAATCACATAGCCAAGACACGACTTGGTGTACTTATGTAGTTAACCCCCCAGGACAAATGTTTCCATTCAGATTAAGATACCAAAATACTGAGCTTTTAGAGGAGAGATGTTGTTATTATGGTCTCCATTCAAGGCTTTACCTCATGTGTGTGTGGTCATGCCTAATTATAAAGAAATGGCGATGCCCGTTAGCTTGACTTGAGTAAACGGCAGTGAATAACACCACGGCTCTGTGAACACACAGGAGTGTGATCAATGGTTTCTTTTACTTTTATGCCAGCTCTATGAAAGTGCATGGCTGCTTATTGCTGCAGGCTCCACTTTGAACGGTGGACTCAGGTTAGCGTGGAGATAAAAGGAGGGGAAAAAAAGCCCAGCTGTACAGGAACTATTGTTATCCCCTCACAGCATGTTAAACGCCACACCTGTCTGTTCGTCTGTGTGTAGCCAGTAGAATAGGGCCAGTTAATCTGTTATAAAGGCTCATCAATGTTTCACCAAGTGGGGAATGTAAAAATAGTGAAAAGCATTGAAGATGATCTTTTTGGATTTGGTATGTTGGATAAAATGGATTTTTGAGGATGTCATCTTGAACTCTGGGAAACTGTAACGCACGCCGTTCTCAATGATTTCATTATTTGACATTTTGTAGAACAAACGATTACTTGAGAATCATCAAGACAGCAGGGTGAATGCATCAATAACTGTTGCAGCGCTAAAACCATTATTGACTGTTGGCAGGGAACCGGATTGACAACCAGGGTCTCCTCAGTCACACGTTTGACACTTGACCTAACCTTCGCCAACCTCCGCCCTCGCTCTGAAAAATGACTTTCCCATACAAGGAAATGGCATTGTGAATTACGTTTCAAGGGAAACGTATTATGTCGAGTCTTTGACGTATCACAAATGCGTATCAGACTGCTGTTTGTATCCAACCAAGTTCTTTTGTTGCCTCAACATTACCAAGTGGTAGTTTTGTTGTTTCAGGCTGACCAAGTAATTATGCTGCATTTTGTTTTAATGTCATAGTCATTTTAAGACAAACCATAACACTGTCTACTAAACCTAACCAAGTGGTTTTGCTGCCTAAACAATCATCTTGCAGCTTTTATTGGGTTTTACTTTGTTTAAATTTACAACGTTAATCGGTGTTTCAAACTTTAAAACGGCCACAATAGTCCGGTTGGAAATGATCTTCCTCATCGAGATGTAACGAGGGTGCAGTTTAGTTGTGTGGCCGTGTCATTTTGTTGGAGACAGGGTTGACCTTAAAGTTTTTTCTGTTGTGATACAAAAATGCCTTCGCTTAGCGGTCACGGCTGATGTCGTTGTTTAATGGTGAAGGCAATGTAGAATAAATTACACCGGCCATGTTCTTAGTATTGAATGAGTAGACCACCCAGTACAGTGGTTTCTGAATAACGTAGGCAAACTTGCATACTTGATAGGAGAATGAATTCATGATTGGTTTTGGTCATTTCACAGAATTTGTAGTGCTGTCCTTATCTCTCTCTATTTTTCTTCTTTTTAAAAAAAATAAAAGCGGTACTTAATTGAGAAAAGACAACCTGCATTACCTGATGATAAGAAGTCAAAGCATGTCTCCTCCCTGCAGAGGAACAGATAGAAGGAAAAGACAGATGGGGAGTAAGAGAGAGAAAGACAGAGAGGAGGGCAGAGGTGGAGATTAAGGCGTTCTCATCAGGGGGCTTGTGAATCGTCACCTTGAACACTGAACTGGAGTTGATCCTGGGATGCCATTGGCGCTCTAGCTTCGCCAGTGTTCCCCACAATCTTCTCCAACGCAGCATGTCTGAGTGCTTTAATTTGCCTGGCTGCGGGTTTCAGTGTGCAACCGGTAATGAAAGTGCCTTCAGGTTGCACCGACGCAGCTCTGGGGGATCAGTCCTGTTCATCTTTTCAATAGACCTATGAGGTTAACACTGAATTTGGTAATTAAAATACATTTGGGAGGTGAAGTCAATGGCAATATGTTGTATTTTGAAGTAATTGCATAGCACAGGTTTCTTTGCTTATTGGGATGAAAGGCCCCGTTGGTGCACCTCAGCCATCGCAAAGGATCTGACTCGTGCTCGTGAGCTGAGTGTAACCTCACAGGTCAGTCAGTCTCATGATAGCATAGCACCACGAGCTCACAGCTCTGGGACACAAACCAGTGTGCAGCACGATAAAAGATAGCTGTTAGAGCTGCAGCGTATTGGTTGATGAATAATGCGCCGGTATATTTTTTTTAACCTGACTTTGAAGTTCTTCCACCGGTTTCTGCTATAAATCCTTCATAAATGGCATCATTATTTGGTTACCCTCAGCTGTTGATGCATTTGAAGTGGAATGAGCGTTTCAGTTCGTCGCTTGGTTCGGATTCTGTTGTCGTGACCCAGAAGTAAAAGTTCCCCCTCTCGTCACCTTGAAAGAGTCGGTAACAAAATAAATGTGTGGCATCTGAAAGCACTTATATAAGCCCCTCCTCGACCTAACTTGTCAGACTATAAAGCACACTAATGTACCAGGGCAGAGGGTCTTTGTCCTGCACTCCTAATCAAGCACTACACTAGTTCATTAAAACTAAACTTAATGAGTCCTACATTACAGAGTCAGACTTGCCCTCAGCAACACCAATTAGTTTCTGTTTTGGTGAAGAGCCTGAGGCTGTTAGCAAAGATATGAGGTTTAGTCACACAATAGGGCAATAAGTAGGAGCTAAACAAAAGGGACCAACCTTAAACTCTTTAATGTGTATATACTCTTAATACAGTGGCTATTATATTACTGGAACTTTAAGGAGACACCTAAGCCCCCTTCACATCCAGGAGTAACATTTCATACGTCGATTTTTAGTATGTTCATGTGGTCAACCTGATTCCACATGGCATATGTGATGATTTATAGGAAAATTAATATTTCCTTGTTTTCTCTTTTAATCCAAGATGATGAATAGGAACAGATTGTGTGAAATCAATCATTGCAGTTATGACAGTAAACAAAACTGAATCCATAATCAATCATAATTGTTGTAAACCATAAATGTATAAAACTTTAAATGTATTAAAAGGGCCACTTCAGGGATTTAGTCGTTTTTTTGCACTGACCCTGATGAAATAATGTGCTCACATTTAGGTGTTGGCAGAATCGATAACACTAAGGTAGAGGAAGGAAGATCGAAGGGTTTTTCTTCGACTTTTGTTTTTTTTTAAAAAGCTGTCATACAGCCACATAAGGGGCCATATACGTTAAGCTTTCTAGTAAGAGTTTCTCGTAGTGACGATATTCTAAGATAATTCTTAGAATTGTGACTACAGTTAAGAAAATATCCTGGTTAAAGATACAAATTATTCACAAAGCATCTTAGCCCTTAGGTGAAAAACTATTAGTAGGGAAGAAGACTTTTAACAGGCTTAAGCAGAGGAGAAAATGGTTAAAAGACAAAGAGATTTGGATAAACATCCTCCAAATGCTGAATAACGGTGAGTAAATATTTTCGATGCAGGAAGGTTTTTTGATATCCACCCAATGCGATAAAACCATGAAATTAAAGTAATCACAATAACTAACTGGAAAAATACAGCATTGTTGGGTGGTTTATGAATTTCATGCCAACCAAAGATGGATTTGCCAGCAAACACAGAAACTGTGGGTGCATCAAACATTCACACCTCTTCAAAAGAATGTGTCATACCTAGCAACAGGGTCAACCTCCTCACTAAGTGCCTGTCCCTTTCTTGTTCCTCCTTGGAGTTGCTCACTCCTAAACTATGACAAAACTAACAAATGATCTACTTTACTTTTTAACATTACAGGTAGTAGCCTAGTGCATGCAGGTGCTAGAAATATCGTATTTACAATTTGCTGGAAATGTGAATTTTTAGAGCCTTTGCGATGCATTCACGACATTTGATTTGCTTTATCCTCCATCCAATCACAATGTGATCACCCATGATGCAAGCTTGTGCAGGTGGACAGATTTCATCTTCTCTTTTTGTACAGAACCAATACCATACGGGGGCCTCATTTCAATGTTAAGCTCTGTTATTTTCCTCTGCTTTCTTTTGGACTTCTGGCCCCTTGCACACAAAACGCAACAGGATAACACTTCTTGATCCATGCAGAGCAGCATCTCTTTCAACTAACTAGTTATTTTGTCCTAATTGGGCATCTTGTCTTGGACCTCCTGTCCTGTGATTTGCCTGGCCAGGGTGAGCCGACCTCTCTTTAATGTGCCATTAAATTCTTATAATAAAAGAAGTTAAGAAGAACAGAAGCCCAGGCTTCACCGACTGCCAAATGAAAATCTCCCTCCGCAGCCTTTTGACATCCCTCAATATTGCTATAGGCAACTCTCCAGCCTCATTCTGTCAAACTGCATTTGGCAATTTGGTCACAGTGAAATGTTGGAGGAGTTAAGTAGGTATTTTTTCACCGGAACACCAGCGGATCATCTCATTGTGTTGAGATGCGATATGGTAGAGTGTGAGGAAAGTTAATATCATATAAACTGAGAACCAAAGGATACATTGCTATATCTTTTTTCTGTGGGAACCAACATTGAAGTAGAACTGTGCAATATTTAAGGAGCCTACTGTTCTCGACTTCTCTTGGATTTTTCATCTCTTGCCAGGTGGAATAAGTCGGCAGACATCCAGCCCAAACAAACCCGCTGACCAACCAGCCATCACCACCAGGCAGTGAACTGAGCTGAACCCCTGCCTTTAATATTTATCAGATCGCAGAACCCATATCTGCAGACATCCCTCAGCTCTACATCGCTTATCAAAGCGCCGACTCTCGGTTGGAAGCGGCCGCTAGTCATCTGGCAGGACGCGGTGTGAGTTAGCACATGAAAGCGCGCCTAGAGGCACGATTTCAGACTCATCCGTTGTACCGATTCTGCCGGGCACACGTTGGTCTGAGCCCGCAGTGACGACGAGGCATCTCTGGTCTGCAGCGTGCGCTCTGAGAGGGAGCCAGCGGTGCCTTTGCCTTTTTGACTCCCGAGAGTGAAGCCGAGGCCGACTGCCAGCGTATCAAGGAAGGGTGTAAAATTGCTCTGAAACATTAGGACTGAGAGTGACCAGGGAGTGAATTAGGCCATGGTGAATCATTTTATGCCACCCCAGCTCCTACCCACTCATCTGTCCCTTATTGTTTCATTCTGCTGAGGGTGTCTTGTGTTGTTTAAAGAGTTTAAAAAACACTCCCTGGGGCCTATCAACATGCATTTCATGTGCTTCCATCAGCACTCTTTTTTACTTGTAGGCTGTGAATTGATTTAATCTTTTATTGAGGCAAAGAAAGACTAAACATTACAGCAAAAGCAGACTATGCATGTCTATAGTTTACTTTTAAATGTTGCTGCCATGTGTGTGTGTGTGTGTGTGTGTGTGTGTGTGTGTGTGTTATTGGTCTTATACTATTATGGGTAGGACCATGAGTACCAATCTACTGTATCCAACCAAGCATTTACATTCATTTCAATCTGGCATTAGGGTTTAAATACAGTATAGCTCTGTATCTCTGATACATGGGTCAACACATTACCAGCTTATTAGCTTTGCTTCACAGGCCCATACCCTGTATAATGACTGACGTAGTCACCCATAGGTTTCTGAAGAGCCCATGAAGCTCAAAGTGGGTGGCTCCAGCCGTTGCCATCTTGGCAGTGACTATACAGTCTAACTCTAAAAAGCGGCAGAGGTGAATCCTCACTGTACAGTTGTCATCACAAACTGGAAAATTTGTTATACAGACCCAAACATGTTTAAATTAGGGTGGAAACATATTTATTTCCACTGAAAAGTTGGGCATTTTTATACATGGGGTCAACAGTGATTGATTTGTGATTGATTGATTCGGAGCCAGCCTCAAGTGGTCATTTGAGGAACTGCAGTTGGATTTACGCCTTAGCACTTGAGGTTTCCGCTTGCACAGGACATGATGACTTGTGTAAACCGTTATGAATAGAAGACCACTTGCAGGTAGTTAACAAAACTACCCCCCCCCCCCCCCCCCCCCAAAAAAAAAAAGAAAGAAAAAAAACATGTCTCCAGTTGCATTTGTGAGAAAAAGGAAAAAGTCCATATTTTTTTACTCATGACCAGACAAGAAATCAGAGCATCATCACACTTCTCTGTTGTGTATGTCCAATTAATTATCTAAGCTCTCTGTCACATATTCATTAGAACAAAAACATAACAGCCTCCCACAGAAGAGGTTATCAATTAACACACCCAACAATACAGCTTGTTTTAGAACAAACAACAAAAATGATGAAGTTTCATAAAACGACTTTAAAAATAAATCTAACATGACTGTTAATGTCATAAAAAATATGAAAGTACCAGTGAAACACAAGACTTCACTGAGACAAAAGACAGTAGTATCTTTAATCTTGTCAGGGTCCAAATACAATCACAAATATGAAGCAAGAAAACAAGGCTCTACTTTTGGCCCGGTACTAAACAAACCTGTGAACATACTTTTATATTTAACACCCTCTGCTTGAAGGAGGTTTCTTTCACCCTTTGCAGGTGCATTGAGAGTGAAATGGTTTCTTCTTGTGTTATTATTGCAGGTTTAGCCACTGCAAAAGCCACACAATACCTTTTGATAAACCGCTCAACAGACAGACTGACGCCTTTTGCCTGGCTGTGAACATGCAGAATTACAGTTTCCTGTTGTATTTATGAAATTTATAGTCCCCGTTAGCCTTGTTAGCCCTTTGTACTTGTGCTAGACGGCTTTCCAGACTTGTGTTTATGAGTCTCAGCTTGTACGTATGTGTTTGAAACTCTACGTTTGCACATCAGTTGCTTGCTGTGTCTTTGCGATCCATGTGTGGAGGAAAGATAGACATAGTACTGGTTGTGGTTACTGAGGTGATGTGAGAAGATACTGGAATGAAAGCTTTGTGAAGTGTGACAATTGGCTTCAGACACTGCTCAGTGGCACAGAAGACAAGCCAACAGTCAGACATGTTGCACAGGTAGCCGACAGTTGAAGGTGAGATTTCTTGAAATTAGAAAATGCTCTGTAGAGTTGTGCTGAATATAGGTATGCCGAGAGACAGAATAAGTCAATTGGAAGGCAATCATTTAGCAGGAGTGACCTCTTCTAATAGAGGTGGTGCAAATTGCTCCAGTTTAATACTTCATGACAGCGCAATGGACAAATGGGACAGAAAACTATTGGATACTAATCTTGGGAAAAGTCACTTGTTGAAAAACAATAGCACACAAAGGTTCTGACAGCAAAATCTATACGGAACAATTACGTGCCTTTAATGAAACATCTCTACAGCGGGATATCAAGTCATGGTCACGTCCCTTCTGTCCTGTCATAACTGTTATCCTCCCCTCTCTTCAGATCATTAACCAGCACTTCCCTTTCTCCGCAGGACCCTCTCAACAATCTAATGTAATGACTTACATCTCTCGGCTGGCAGGGGAAAGATTAACATAAATACTTTGAGCGAGCGCGTTGCCTGACGCACTGAGGTCTTTCTTGCAATTGACCCCCTCGCCTTCGCAGACATGCATTATCAGTCAAATCACTGGGCCCACATTGTTCACACCAATAAGCGTTTCGCTCAGAAATGCGGCCGCTCGCTTCGGAAAGCTTGCACGTGCGCCAATCTGCCGCGTGACAAATCTTTTTGCATTTGGACAGCAGAAATGTGATATGCATTGTGAAGGTGAGAAGAGGGGGGTGATATGTCGAGCAATTTACATATAATTCCCTTCACGAGTCAAGAAGTGCTACGAGTGCCCTGCATTGCCGATTTCCGCTGACTGGAGTGTTAAGGCTCCAGACAATGTTCGGGAACCACAGTAAGAAAGAAAACTCATAAAGGAAGTGATGGGGAAATAATCTTCTGGGTCAGACTCAAAATGGCTTTTGGGCTGAAATGGCCTACAGAACATATAAGGATTAACAAGAATGTCACTTCAAAGCTGCATTAGACAATATCTTCATGAAAAAGTGCACCAGTATAATACTCATAGTCAGGGACCACACGGTCGATTTAACCAGTTTACTTAAATGCAAATGTTAGTCCAACGGCTCAGACTCTCCTGTATATATACAGTATATATTGGAAAGTAGCACCGCTGTTTTTTAGGGATCCAAAATTGTGGAACGTGTTTTTGTAAGTAGAAGTCCTTTTAAATGTTTCTTCATTGCCTGCACAGTAAAAGTAATTTATGTCCCGCTGCTGTTATGATATCTGAGCATTACATCAGCTCCATCTAAAGTTGTTATTCACCATTTTATGTTTTATGTTTACTTTTATGGTCATGTGTGAGCGAGACAATGGCTTAAACTAACAGACAGTAAGTCTGTGGATGTTATGATCTGTAAATCCTTTGAATTTGAATTATATTGCCCAACAGTTATCTTAACTGCATGGTAGCCTACTGCATCCTCACCAATGTGTCAAACAACACGGCTTTGTGAGACTCAGTGGCACCATCATTAAGGGAAGTAAGCTTAAGGCAACAAAACCCACTTTGTTAGGTTTTGGAAAATACGTAGATGTTAACTTGAAAGAGTCACTTGAGAAATGACACCAACGACTCATGTGACTAATTACAGGCATAACATTTTTTTTTACTTTACACGCACAGGACATGAACAGCGGCCTCTTCAATGAAAGTGCTGTGTTTGTTTGACTGACCAAGCTGTGTTATTTGATGCTTTGTTGTGACTAAATTTTTTAAATGTTTTTATTCGGAAGGTGATTGTGTCTTCAATGGTATTCTATTGATTTTGCAGATATCTTCTGTTGAAAACCAACATTTAAATTTAATACTTGCTTCACTAGTATTACTTCTTCCCCTTGACATATATTCGTCCTCAAAGTCCTCAAAACTAAGGTTTGCATAGGGTACACCCTGAGATATGGAGTCAGAACAGAGCTAACAGCTGCTTAGGCCAATCTGTGACCTCAGCACTTTGTATAATTACATTTAAATCAGACCCGACCTCGAGCTGCTTGTGTGGCCATTGGATTTGAAGTGATATTACATACTGTTTTTAGTGATTAACCACAGGAATATTGCACTCTTCGCGTTTCCAGTACCGACATCAACATTCAGAGCCAAAAATCAACACTCCATGAAGAACACCAATTTAGGGGCCACTGCCTCGAAATTAAAACAAAAATCCTTTTTTTTCTTTTAGCTTAGAAAAAAAGTCCATTGGTTTATGGATTGCCGTTTTGAAACATCAAATTTGGCATTTTGCCAATCGCAAATATGGTTTCTGGCCATCACAATCTTGGAGTTTAACCTGCTGCCATCCTTTTGGTATCTGCTTTCTGGGTACTTAAAAGCTTTTCAGTTCACTCTTCCTGCCATGTGGGGCAAACACCATTTCCATTTCCAAGAGGAGCCTGTATGCCTGCCATCAATTAAAAAAAAAAAAGTAGATAAATGGGTAGTTAAAAAAAAACCACACCCCCTAAAGTGCTGCAATTGCTTCTATATTTTGTTCATGCTGTGGATGATGAGATACTAGCCCCATTTAGACAGACGATTCAGCCGTAATGGCGGAAAGGCGAGGACAAAATATGCCGCAAACCAACCATTTTGATAGAACTTTGTTTGTCGGTGTTTAGATAGCACCCCGGCTTTGCGGAACGAGTGAGACGTCCCATGGGCGGCCGCGGTCTCATCTAAGGACTCGTCGGCTGTGCGACATATTCAATTAGCGTCGGAAATCTGATTAGCTCGATGCACCAAAACAACAAAGAAAGGTGAACTTTTGCTCGTCTCGCATATTTTCATGACACTTCAACCACAAGCGAAGTTGCTGCATCATAAACATGTCGATGGGTATAATGGCGGCCTCGTTAGATCAACTACCAGCGTTTTATCTTCTTCGGATCTACGCTTTGAGCTTGTTAAATCCGCCGTTGCGTCGCCCTGGTAACACGTATTCACTACGTCACGTCCTTTCCGCCTCGGGTGCTCGAAGCGTTGAGATAGAACGCCGTATCGCCTCGTGTCTCGCCAATAGAGGTAACGTGGCAGTAATCATGCTAGCACATGAGCTAACAGTCCTAGCCTGCTACTTCTGTTGGCCATGTGACCTTCGCCATTTGGGTTTTTGCTTTCCCTGCAGAATCCACCACAGTTCACAGACTGACTTCTTGGTTCTACTTTTGCTTACTGTTCATACTGTAGTTGTGGATGTTTTGACTGATCGTATACCTGGCATGAAACAACCAATAACTTAAAATGAGCATGTGCAGTGCCTACCAATTTTCTATAGATCTCCTCAGAATGTGGCTGCAAAAGGCTTATGAAGGATTGATTTGGCAGGAAAATAAATAGCGATTGTAGCATTTAAGCTGAAGGTATGTTATTGTCTGCCATCATAGCCTATTCGGGCTGTGATGGCATAAAAATAACAGGCCATTTCACTGATAATATAGGAGCCTGCCATCAGAATTTTATTCTTTAGAAAAGGGAGTTCAGAGCTCCGGGAGCATTTTTGAAAAGCCAGTGTTAAAACGATGACTCTTGTTGATGTTCCATCTGAGTGACCGCAGAGCTCAAAATCTTTGAGGCCAATAAAAATCTAGAGGAAAACCCAAAATACAAATACTAGAAATACTATAGATTATCACGGAGCTGCAGCGAGGCAGCATTTCATGCACCCTTTAGATGATGTTTGATGCTGCCTGTGAGGGCCGCTGAGGTTTCTTTTGGCTCTGTTAGGCTGCGATGGGGAGTGTGATGTGGCATGCCGCTATCTCTATTGACAGCACATTTATCACACTTTGTCTCAGATAGCATTCATTTGCATGGGACCATTTCCAGTGATGTTGCTGGAGGTTGGTGTGACAGTATGTTCGTTTCTTTCCTAAAGCCACATAAATATACAAACATTTGTTCAGAGCCAAACAGAGAGGCTGTGTTATTTTATGCACTGCGTAAAAGAAAAAATGCCATCCCTTCATTGTTCATTCCCACCATTTATTCTCGGTAGCTGTTTACCATGCAGCTTTGCATCAACTTTGCATCATGCCTCAGAGCACATGATAGAATGACACTTGACTTAGATCTTGGTAATAGCATCATAATGTGTGTAAATGTGTTTTATTGTTTTTTTTAATTAACCAATAATTCTTCAAAGAAGTAATTTATACAAACTTAAAAAAATAATGAATAAACTATGGGAAAAATGCATAAAATAATTTGAAATAATCAGGTAAATTTATACAAAGGGACATGCATAGGAAATAATTCTATTCCGAAATATAACAAAATCAAATAAATACAGAAACGCACATACCGTAAGTATGTGTGTATATTGGCAATGTATCAATAGATAGTACATTTTAATAGATAATAATAAATATTAATTGTTAAAAATCACAGGCTGTAGCTTCTTAGTGGTGAATCTTTGCCGGCCTTTTTTAATCTCATGTGGTTGAAAATGAAATATTATTACATCGTTTATTTGCAAGTCCTCCACCCCCAGTTCCAGGTTCTCCCTATAGGATGCATCTGTTTTATGTGTTTCCTATCTATGTGTTTTTGAAATCAAATTGCCTTTGTGGACTAATACTCATGAATGGGATTGGTTAAGATAAAGCATGACAATTGAATGATAGTATATTGATGATTTTAGACTAACTTAGTTTTTGTCTCCAACACAATCGACAAAAGCAAAGCCTTAGTTCACCAAACTTGAACTCTGCTGAACATTTGCATGGGTTGATTTAGCCTCCTCGAGTAGACCTTTCGATTGCTACAACTCCTTTGGAATTAATTCACGTGCCACAAAATGTTGCTGTTTTAAATATTGGTGTGTCCTGGCCATCAGTGAAAATGCATGAAACTATTTGCAGGATTATGTACGATGCATATTTTTATGTAAGATGTAGTGACCGGGTCTTAAAAGCATTATACTACTTGAGGTCAAAAACTCCAAAGTGTAACTCTTATATTTGTTTAATCCTGTTGGAGTCGATTCAAATTACAAAAATTAGCATTCACAAGTAGCGTTCTTGCTTTGGATTATTGAAAAGATTTGTATTCAAAGCATTTGTGGAATCTGCTCACAGTTAGACACACATACACGAGCTAAGCAAATTGGCAGAGTGTGAAAAGATGCAAGTGTTAAATGATTAAAGGATGGTTGCCTCTTTGTTCGTTCTTACAATAGAAAAGCAAAACCAAAGAATCCAGAGAACAGTCTAATCAAGACCCTCATCTCAGGTACGGAGTATGCAATCTATAAACATTTCAGTCTATTTCTCTCACAATGAGCTGCAATAGATTAATGAAAGCAAACAAAGGCACAGAAAAACATGCCAGAGGGAACGTAAACTCAGCATAGAGGAGTTGCTGTTTTGTGTTCTGTGAAGTAAAAGTAAAAGTTGCAGAAATATATGATAAATAGATGGGTGGATGAATCATAAGGTAAAAATCCATATAAACAAAAATCAAATTAATGATATAGGACCTACACAGTATGACTGTGTGTCAATTTGAAGGATGGTCTGTTTATTCTGTTGTTTTGTCCCAAATTAACATTTAGGTTGGTTAAGAATAATTCCACAATTCAATCTGTTCTTTGATGACTTCTTTACTATTCTTCTGTGCTCCCCCACCCCACACACTTTTTTTGGAGCTTCACTATTCACAAGCCGCTCAGCTAATTTAGGAAATGCCCACTCATTCATACCTTTCAGAAGTTTTCAGTTTCACAATAATTCTTCAAGCCCAGTCAGTGTGTTCCTGGGTTGGCTCGATACTTATTATATATATCACAGACACCTTGTACTATGATTTTTTTTCTTCAGTTTTTGAAGTTAAAGTTTTTGAGTTAATACTTTACAATGATATTTAAATTATTTGTCATTATATGTTTTAAGGCATTGTGATACACTATACTATGATATGTTTATAACTTATTATGTACTTCATGGAATGTTTTATATCTTTGTATGATATAAAAGCATACTTTTTTATACTGATAAATGATTCCTGATTAAATGACACAGTACTATGACCTTTTTATGACTTTCTTCGCCATACTATACTATGACACTTTTACGATTTTTTTCAACATACTTTACAATTCGTTTTTTTGACATGGTATACTTTTTACGATATGATTTTTTTAAATACAGGCTATACGATGACTTTATGACATATACTATGACTTTTTATGCTTTTTTATTACTTCTTTTGGGTTGAAAGCAGGAAATTATTTATTGGTATGAAAGGTGAGTGTTTGGAGTTCCCTGAGGTCCGGGGAATCCAGGAAGGTATGGTGAGCGGCAGGTTCTGAGGCTGGAGACGAACAGAGCTGCATTGGCAGACATTTGAATCATATGGCAGAGGAGAGATGGGATTTGGAGGCG
The DNA here is from genome assembly GCF_963514095.1 of Eutrigla gurnardus. Taxonomy (NCBI): domain Eukaryota; kingdom Metazoa; phylum Chordata; class Actinopteri; order Perciformes; family Triglidae; genus Eutrigla; species Eutrigla gurnardus. The sequence goes on along the minus strand of NC_139928.1, from coordinate 6,595,886 downwards.
TACGAAGCACAGGTAAGGATCAATACACAGGTAAGCAGGTAATTTCATGTCTTTCCAAAAAGTAAAGTCAAAGTTACAAGGAGTCAGAGAGCACAATACGTGATTAGATGATGATGGCCAGGTGTCTCTCTTGTCAGGTGATGAGTAGGAGAGAGAGCATCGCCACACTAGGCAACAGCTGGGAGAGGGGGAAAAGAAAGGAAAACAAAATACAGGAGAAAACAAGCTGCAAGATTGCAAATCACCGCCCTATACATTTGACTTTTTTCGACAAGTTATAGGCCTACTATGACTTTTTTCAACAAACTATAGTATGACTGAGTTTTTTAAGTGCTATGACTTTCCAACATTCTATACTATGAATTTCATGATTTATTTGACAAGCTATAGCTATGACTTTTTCGACATGGTATACTATGCCTTTTTTCATTACTTTTTTCAACAAACTATAGTAAGAATTTAGTTGACAGACTATAGTATGACTTTTTACGACATACTAGTAGTAGTGAGTCCAAAACAGCCATAAAAAGCCATAATCATATTTAAGAGTCGAGGTGAAGTTGGAACAGGTGACTCTTGAGCCTTTTGAGGAAGATGGCAAATGACTCTGATGTCCTGACATCGGTCGGCAGTTCGTTCCACCACTGAGAACCAGAACAGAGAAGAATCTGGACTTTGCTGAGCGTCATTTGTTTGATTTCAGCGATGGTGGTACCAGCCGGCCAGCTGAAGTAGAGGAGCGAAGTGCTCGCTTCGGCGTGTGGTTTGAAGGTAGATGGTAAATGGTTAATGGCCTCATTTATATAGCGCTGTTGTCCAAAGCGCTTTACAGCAATGACTGACATTCACCCATTCACACACACATTCACACACCGACGGCGGAGTCAACCACGCAGGGCGACAGCCAGCTCGTCAGGAGCAATTAGGGTGAGGTGTCTTGCTCAGGGACACCAGGCAGGAGGGCTAGGAGGAGCCAGGGATCGAACCAGCAATCTTGCGGTTGCCAGCCAACCTGCTCTACCTCCTGAGCTAAACCCCCCCTGTGTGCTGTTCCATTGATGGCCTTGAAGGCCAGTGCCATCTTCTTGATTGGATGTGTGCTGCAACAGGGAGCCAGTGGAGGTCAGGGAGGAGGGGGGTCAAATGGGAGAATATGGGTAGATTGAAGACAAGGCGTGCTGCAGCGTTCTGGATACGCTGCAATGCATTAGTCAACATTAACATTTTTATCCCGACAACTCGCATCATAATGTTAACAACTATTTATGTTATGCAACCCAAAAGGAAGAAAGTTAAATTTATGTGGAAAACCAGCGCTAAAGCAGCTCAGGTGTTTATACTTGTGCAGTACGTGCAGAATCTTCACCCTTGCATGCTTACACATGTCCAACTCAAAGCAAGTACTGAAATCTTTCATTGATTGGCATTAAGAAACTGGCACAGATGGCTCAGGAAAACATTGTATCTTCCAAAATTAAAACAGAGCCTACCATCATACACACATCTGCGTCCAAAACATTCATCCATCCATTGTCTACTGCTTATAGTATAGTATATATATATACTATATATATATAGTATATCGTGTATATATAGTATATCGTGGAGAGGCTGGATCCGATCCCAGCTATCATTGGGCGAAGGCGGGGTACAACCTGTACAGGTAACCAGTCTATTGCAGGGCTCCCTGTGGAGTGATCCTTTGTTTTGTACTTTTTAAATTTAGGTTGATATAATATGGACTGGAATACTATACTTTGTGACCATTTCCATCCATTCACTTTTTTTAACGTACTAATTGAAAATAAAATAATTGGGACTTGGCAAGATGATCCAGAAATGGCAACTCTCAATCTCAAAATGTATTTAGATATCCCAACAATTAACTTTCTCCATATTTAATATATCAGACAGTTCAATTAACCAGGTATTAAACTGAATCACACTGTCTGACCTCCAGAACCTTAAAATTAAGATTGTATTTGCGATTACCATTCCACACTTGCAACATACTTTGTACAGAGACGCTGTGGTTAAATAGGGAAAGAGAAAACCCAAATAGTCCAACCCCAGGTTCAAACAAAGTTATACATGTCAAAGTATTACACTCAACACCTAATAATACTTAATAATAATTCCTTGCTATTAAGTTCAGTTAATTACTGGCTGAAGTTGTTGTGAGATACTTGCTTCTGCTTCTAAAACAACTGGTAGATTTGAAATTGGGGCTCCAAAGCGCTCACAGTCTAGAAGTTTCGTCAGCATGTCTACCACCATCATACTAAAGTGGTGTTCAATTTTCTTTGGTTTTGTCAATTTGCTGGAGCCGGTAGAGGATAGAATCCTCAATGGTTGTAGCGATTTTCTTTTCTTGGATGTGGTGGGGGATGACAGGACACTTGTGGATGCTGAGCAGGATATGCCGAGTGGTGAATGGGTGGTAGACACAAGTTTATCAGCTACATCTTATTATGTCTGGCTAAAATAATTTGGGATAGCATCTTAAATTTTACATTTTTAAATAACATAAAATCGAAAACATCTAAACAAAAATAGTCACTGGAGCTTCACCCAACATTCCTTGCGTGTACCGTCTAATGACGAATCTAAAGTCATGCAGACCTTCGTGTACTCAAAGTATAATTTCGGCTTAAAGCTCTCCTCCAAAGTCTGCAAATAGACTCATCTCTATTGATTATTTTCACACTTCAACACTGCTTCTTACATGCTTCAATTACTGATAAATCAATGGGGCATGCTATAATGATATGTTTACACTTGTTGTTTTGAGACCAAAACATGAGTATACACTATGTTAAATAGGAGTAAGTATATCTGGAGTATGATGTGAGGCTTGATGATGTGAACACGGTACAAGGTACATGGCATCTAGACTAAGTCACCTTACATCAGTGTTGTAACATTCACCTCAGGGATTAAAGTACCATGTGCAGTCAGATTTATCAGATTTGGACTGCAGTGCGAGTTCTTTTTAGGCCAGCTGTTCCCTTCCAGTATTCCCATGTTGCCACTCTTTTAGTACTCAGCCCTTGAGCAACAAGAATTTCATAGGCCAAATCTCATTGGCACTGTGCGGAAAAAAAGTTATTCTTTTCAATATTTTTAAAGATAAAGCCATCCCATATATGAAAATGACATTATTATATCTAGTTTAATATTGAAAAAAGTACTTGTTTCAGATCTTTCTCACTTTTGAATAATTTTTTTATACAATATATTGATGGAGCCAGTAGCCGGTCCAGTGGGGTTAATGAGTTTAAGTCGGACTCACACGTAACATTGAGCAAAACAAATAATCGTAGCCTTCTTTTGCACATTGCAACCAAAGTCAGGCTGTCACTGTTAGGCAACAGCAAGCAGGTGCTCTCGCATCAACCCTCCACCACCACTTCTAAAGCAGGAATTCAAATCAGGGACCTGTCAAAATTGGCCAAGACGATAAAGCGCTTTTGCAATTCATGAGCAATTTCTTTAAAAAACACAATTCTAAATCAATCACTTAAAGCAGATATAAAGAGTACATTATTCATTTTATACAGTAGAAAAGGAAACGATATATCTAGGAAACAAATAGATACCGATAAAAGCCAGCTGGTTAACATTAAAATATGCGTTGATAAAGGAACTCAATTTGATCTTGGGTTGTTGCTGGAAAGTTGTCTTACAATTCATTGCTGTTTTTTGGAGATAAATATTAAAAATGTTTTGGTGATTATTCTCCATCTAGGCTTATACTTGGTGTAACAGGTTGGTAAGAGGTAAAACAGTCGAGGTGATAAAGCATAAGGAATGTTCAAATTACACCTTTATTTCCTAGATTGCTAATGTGGTGACAGGAAAAGATGTGAGATTTATATTTTAACAGAAAAATGGTCAAAAGTGTGCTTAGTTGCTCTTGTAACCACCCAGCAGTGATGTCACCGTGTGCAGACATGCCCCAGAGTGCACTTATTCATCACTGCAGCGTAGGGAACAGGAAAACACCACCGCATTTCCATACTGAACTATGTTCTGCTCTGATGTTAGACGAGGTGATACATACCTCCCTCTCCTCTGTGCGTGCACTCAATGGCTCTTGCGCGCACTCCGCGCAGCGCTAATTTGCTAGCATGTAGCTTGGCCCAGTATATTCCTGAGGATCCAAAGGGGGGTGAAGTTAGAAGCGACCAAGCACTTCCACGTTGTCCCTATTTAAATACGGTTACGTGAGTAGTTACACGACCCAAGTTTGGTTACACAAAATGAAACATGCCAATTTTTCTAAGCGGATAACAAGGATAACTATATAGTATGGCGGAATAACAACTGGAAGCACTTCGACGTCGGCGCAGTAATATCATCACTCCGCTCCCCCTCTTACTTCCGTCAATAGAACCTACGTGACCTGCACGCCGTCGCCTGCACTACCTGTAGTAGTTTGTGCACAGTTGAGGAAGCATCAGGTTGTAGTAAGATAGTTTGTGAACAATCAAACATCATGGTTATAACGTGCATCGTACAGGGTTGTGAAAACAAGCAGAAGGTATATAGTCCCGTCATGTTTTGAGTGATGATATTACTGCGCCGACGTCGAAGTGCTTCCAGTTGTTATTCCGCCATACTATATAGTTATCCTTGTTATCCGCTTAAAAAAATTGGCATGTTTCATTTTGTGTAACCAAACTTGGGTCGTGTAACTACTCACGTAACCGTATTTAAATAGGGACAACGTGGAAGTGCTTGGTCGCTTCTAACTTCACCCCCCTTTGGATCCTCAGGAATATACTGGGCCAAGCTACATGCTAGCAAATTAGCGCTGCGCGGAGTGCGCGCAAGAGCCATTGAGTGCACGCACAGAGGAGAGGGAGGTATGTATCACCTCGTCTAACATCAGAGCAGAACATAGTTCAGTATGGAAATGTGGTGGTGTTTTCCTTTAACCAGCCAGGGTATCTGCAGGTTTCAGCAAGTCAAATTTAAGACTTTTTAAGACCTTTTTAATACCACCTTGAATGAAATTTAAGACCTAAAACCCGCGATGGTGGGGGGGATCCCGCTGTATTACAACCCAAGCATAGCATGTGTGTCACTCAATGAGACTCCAGCCAACCTCGGAAACGGACGTCTTCCAGCCAACTGACGTTGAATTTGCACTTACCCATTGTCGCAGACTAGCTAGCAAGCGCGCAGACATCCGTTTATATACGCAGCTAGCAAGAAAGTAGCCTCTCTACATCTCCTTCCCGAAAAGTCCAGCGAGAAAAATAAAATAGTCCTGCCCCGACAAATTTAAGACCTCTGAGTTATTTATTTAAGACAAACATGTGACATTTTGGACGAATTTAAAACTTTTTAAGGCCTTAAATTTAGAAAAATGAATTTAAGACTTTTATAGACTCCGCGGACACCCTGCCAGCAGAGTTCAAGAAAAAACAATATTTTTAGCTGCTGTTTAGATGCTTTTTAAGACATGAGGTGTGGAGAATCCTCTCTGAGGTGTCAGACTGTATTCCAATAGTGTAAGCAGGCAACTTCACAGGCTCTCCTCCTGCAAGAGAAGCACTGAGAGATAAGCCTTGGCTTCAGACAGTGAGAGCAGGGGGAAAGGCATTTACAGCGATTGTGCACAGGTTCAATATAAGCAGCAACTGAAATAGTATACTGGTGTGTACGGCACAGAAACACAAAAGATCAAAGAGAGTCAGGTGATTACCTGCATAGAGTAAAAGTGTTTGCCTAACCCACGGTGTGTCTAAAAGTAGAGGAAACGTTCTCTAACTGACTTCCCTCCAATTATCGACAGCGTGTTAGCAGGTTTTCTCGGCGACACACCTGAACTCAGAATTGTGTACACAGTTACGGCATTTTCACCGTGCAAACTCCATCAAAGCCTTTTCAACACGAGGCATGCCCATGCTTGAAGTCTCCATTGTATGCGATGTTCTCTGCCTCAGCAAATGGTAAACATCCCTCTCTTGCTCCATTATTCACGGTGCGGCCGTGTTACTGGTAGGACCTCTCCAAGATACCACCGCATCATCACTCAGGTGTTAGAAATAGCACATGTATGTTTTCTGTCTTCTCCTTTAAATCGCTTATTGTGCCTGGCTCCAATTTTTGATAAAGAGCACTGTGGAAACGCCTGGAACTCTGAAGGTGAATAGAGAGCACCGCACACTGGAAAATTAAAGTGTCACACCAAAGTGAAACATTGCTTTAAGTGGTACTCGGCTGGGAGTCCTACTGCGCCTACCCTCAGAATGCAAGCGTGTGTGTTTCGTTTGCGTGTGTGCTCATCTGCAGCATCCATGGGGAGTCTTTACTCATCTAATCACTTCACTCCCCTGAGTCGGCATGCTAATTAGGTCTAAAATATACATCATAGTTTCCCTCTTCTTTTTAATTAAAAGTTGATGATATTCCGCTATCATGTGATATGCTTGAAAGAAAAAGTGTAGTTCAAGTGCCATTTTGAGGACCAAAAAAAAAAAACCAATTTTGTGCTCTCTGCTTTGTTATGTTCTCAGAAAATGTGCATCATTACCCTTTTTAACCAAGCATGTGAATAGAAAGGAAGAGCTGTGACACCCGAGTGATGAAATATTTTACAGAAGAAAAGAGATCTGGCGCCGGGGTAATTATTGCAGGTATAGTGGGTGGTGGTGGAGCACACTTTTAGCATTCAGCTTTGCATCCCACATAAGCATTGGCAAGGTGTAGAGGTTTTATGACTTGCTCTAAAGCAAGTAATGAGAAAGATGTGAACAGAAAGAGCTCAGGAAAATGCTTCTGTGCATGCATCCAGTCATGATGTGATGAAGGAAAAAGGTGGGTGAACTCAGTATTCATCACCATTCTCCTGAGCTTAAGATACATATTTTTCCCAGCCCAAGTAAAATAGATCGCAGTCCTCCTCAATCTAAACCATAAATGACTTTGTTTAAAATCATAACTTGTAAAGCCCCCTATGTGGAGAATTCTCATATGCACCTTTGTCAATTATTCTGAAGGCTTAGTTACAATCCTGAACATTTTCATAGATCATACCATTTTTTGACTGGCTCTTCAGCAACAGCTACTCAGCATATTTGCACTCTGTAATTGCCCCTCTACATGGTAGTTTCCATTGTCACCAGCAGAGTCTGCCTTTCCCTCTCTGCATGCATGACAATTCTGGTGTCAGGCATTTGGAAGAGTAAGCAGCTACCGTTGACTGTCGTCTTTATCCAAACAATGCCGCATGATGAATCCTGTCATCCCAGTTCTTGTTTGCCAGAGCTGCGAACCGAGACGGCGGCTGCTGTTTTTCAGCATACAGCTCAAGGTGGTGTTGCTGCCCCCAGTGGTCGGGACATTTGATAGAAGGCGGTGTTTTTAAAAACACACACTGTTACCTCCAGTAACCACATGCTGTCAAATCAAGCAGGACTGCATATTTAAAGCCAGCATTGTGGCAACATGTGCAATGAGTCTGACACAAGCTATAAACACAACATTTGAAATGGGGTTAATGGAGCAGTGAGACTGAATCAAATGGGCCATAAAACCAAAACAATGAGCTGAAAGATGCTAAAACGTCCCCGTAGAACTGCAGTCAAGTGTCTGGATTTGTCACTACACACCAACACAAAGTTATTTTATTCATTGTTGATGTAAATATACTGATACATGCAGCTTAAAGTATTTCTGAGGTTTCTAGAGTAATGAGAAAACCCTGGTGAAATATGTTGCTTCCAGTAGATTCACCTTACTTGTTTCTACCACTGGAGGGCACCAACAGCGAAAAAAAAATTCAACCCTGAACACCAATGGTAATAGAAATTGCCTTTGCGGGGTTCCTCCACATTATTATTATTTATTTAATTTTTAATGAAATGTAAATTAGGATTTATTGTTGCAATTTGAAAATAATCTAAAGTTATTTGCAGTCCAGTGTCTGCACCATCTGCTCCAAGGTTGTTCGCAAAATATTTCCTCAGACTCCTCACTTGAATCAGATGAGTGTGCATCTATTTTTCAGATGTGCTCCTGTAAACAATCATCACTGTGACGGCACACATCATCATGTCTAAAGGATTGGCTTCAGTGTGTGTCAAACTCCGTAAATTGGCACCTTCAGTTTCCAGATCCCATCTGACCACAAGAGAATGGTTCATGTATAAGGACACACAAATTCACAGCAACAATCTCAAACATTGGTCACGGCTGAAGTAAAGTTGGAGCTTTCATTTTGTCAGCATGAGACTAGCGAGTGACTCAGGTGATTTTCTGTGTATTCCAATTCTGCTCAGAACTTCAAAAGAAAGGTACATCCCAAACAAACAGTTGTTAGCCATGAGGTTACATAAGACAGAGCGTGGTGCACATGCAATGACAGTAGCTCGGTTGAAGAAGGCTCTTGATTCCAACCGGGACCTTGTCTGGTTCACATTAACACCCTTGGAGACCTTCTCAGGTTCATACTCACACTGCAGCCTCAAACACTTGACCCAATCATGATTGATGGGACAACACTGCACAGAGCAACCAATCACTTTACACTTTATCAGATGGATGCACAGGCAGTGTGGGATTACAGTAGGATGCCCAAGTGTTGTCTTAAACCCAGCATTGCATGCAGTTTGATCCCGGGGATGAAGATCAATTCCTCGCCAGCGTCATTCATCACAGCGGGGACAGTTCCAATCAACTTTAAATCACTTAGTGCTACTTGAAGAACTTGTCCCACATGAATCTGTGGGGCTCATATGCAGGCAATTTAAAATCTCATTTTCTGCACACTATTAGTCCACAACTTTTTTACCCATTTATCTAGTGCGTCTTTTTTTTCGAATCAATTTGTGATTTGTGTAAATCCGTTACAGCAGTGCATATAAACAATATGTGAAATAATCCCGTCCACTGGGCTAACAAATTAAGTGGCACTGATTGCCTGCATGCAACCGACATTTTCTGTGATAAGACTTGTATTTTTAAAAAATGCTCTGGACGGGATATAGCGCTCATATTTTTAAAATGTGTTCATCGTGAACGGCATCAACTTCATGCACAGGCGCTGTTGATCTCAGCACGCGGGGTGATCCATCAGTTATCAAATTATAATGAACAATGATCCTGACTATGAATTGTTTTTGCAACAGATTGTACAAACGTATCTAATGAAGGCAAAGTGCTTTAGGTCTGAAGTGCCACGAGTTCATATACTGTAATCTATTTTTAAATGTTTTAACCTGAAGCGTTTGTCTACTTCATGAATGTTTGCCTGGCAGTCATTGTGCAAGTGTTGCTTGTTTCATCATAATTGTGACATCATCAAGGTAGGCCAGTTACAGTAAAAACGCTGTGCTGTAGGGAACAGGGTTCTCAACCGAGGCGTCGGGTCCTCCTAGGAAGCACAACGTTGGTTTAAGGAGGAGCCGCAAGATCATTGGCATATAAAAGACACACATCTTCAATAAAAACGTATCATCATCATCGCTGTGTGAAAAACTGCCTCTGGGCTTTCCCCAGTTAATTAACTGAATGAAAGAATCTATAAAGGGAAATCCTCCTTTGACTGAACCTCACTATTATGCATGCCTCGATGGGGGAGTGCGAGAAAGCGTTACTTTATTCACAAGTTCACATGTCATAAAGTTTGAGAAGCATCACCTTAAGCCACTGCAATCATTTCACAATAAAACTCTAATTGTTGTATAGCATTTGCCTCAGACTATTTTTTGTGATGGCTTTGACTCCTTATGTCACTTGTTCGGATGGGCATTTAAGCAGAGATAGGAGGTGTCAGGTGTGTGAAGGGTAAGTTAAAGACACTGATTTAAAGGGTGGAGGTACTGTAAACAGGAAGGTGACATTCCTTTAATCTAACGGAGTGGCTTTCAGCTGTTTTTTTGAGATGCTCAGATTTTTAAAAAAGGGACTGCCAGATATTCTCTACTAAAGCCTAACACCATAGAAAACTAACAAAACCAACCACAATCTATGACCACAGAGACCAGGCTGGCATCTGGCAAAGAAGTCGTCAGTACCCGACTGCTTGACAGCCTGGAAATGTATGTGCACAGTCAACTAACAATGGATTGTTACTTAATAAAAAGACTCTTGAGGGTTGCACATTTGAGGCCAATACACACCTGTGAATAGTTCACAGAAGAAACATTCATACTGGCAGTGATGCAAATTTGCAACATTTTATCAATGAAAAGGTTCAGATAAACGAATGCAGGCAGAGGACTAACTACAGTGATCAAATTGACCCGGACCAGCGTCTGGCAGTCTGGCTAAAGCTCAGGAAAAATAAAATAGAAAAAAAAATGATGCTATTGATTGCAGTACAATATTCACATTCTGCGTGAAAGAAGCCTACAAAAACAGTACGTAAAAATGTATGTACTTGCAAATATATTGTATGAAAATACACCCCCAGTGTGTAACCCCCTCTTTATGTTTTGTTAGTTTGCTCACACGGAAAGCAGTTGTGTTCTATTGACAGGAGCAAGTTGTCTGGATTGTGTTTTATCAACTCATGGGAACCAGTCTGAACGATCGATCGATGAGTTTGAATGCTTATCACATACAAAAACCCTTTATATTGGTTTATACAATGAAATATTTTTCAACTAATTTATCTGCTCTCAACCATTGCAAGATAAACAACAGAATTACTATGTTAACATTACCCAATCATCCGAGAAGTGTCTGACTTAAGTCCATGTGAATTTTACACCGGTTTCAAGGTTGCAATGTGCTGAGCCTGATGAACAACAACAACAGTGCTGCTTAAAACAAAATAAAAACATCCCCAAAACCAGAGTGCCAATTGGAGAATGGGCATTGGACAGGTGGAGCAAGAGTGCAGAGGATAATAACAATACCACCTAAAACATCATGGCTAAAACTGAATTTAGTGATTTATTCTCCCCTGCCAATGCACAACAGTCAGTAGTACTCTTACATTGCCCATTATCATCAGGAATTGTTTCTATATTTAAAAAAAAATGTATTCGAAAATACAACCAAATACTCTTATGAAAGAATGGCGGCATAAATGGTGATTATGGTTCCTGTGTTTAAAAAAGAATGCTGGTTTCAGTGACGTGATCCCACAGAGTGATAATAATGAAAAAAACACCATTGGACCCCAACCCAAAGCAGAGAAGCTGCTGAGCTGAGGCAAATGATGTTAAGGTAATGCTTGTGAGAATGTGAGAAAACTCTAATGAGAGAATATGCGTCCAGTGCAGTCATGTCCCTCAGGGTTGTTCGGAAAATTAAGCTCTGTGTTGTTTGTGATTGCATTATAGATGGTCCGCTGCTCTGCTGTTTTATTGCTCCTGCTGCTGTCGGGTCCAGAGATTAGAGCTGCCACTTTGTGTGCACGTGTAAACTTTTCCTAAAAGGATTCATTGAAAGTCACCCGCGCCATTATATCTATAAAAGGCGTCGCACAAATTTAATAATGCAGAGTTTTTGATATGGCATCAGAGCTGGTTGAAGTCAGTAAATGTTGGATTTCAATGAGCTCTGTTGCAACGTTTAATGTTGCAGTTGTCTGCACACGGGTTCCATTCGGGGCGGTTGCTCTTGCCAGGTCCACTTGCCCCCACAACCCCACCAAACATGCCCTCTGACTACAAATATACCTCAATACGGCCATAGACATCAACTCCTCAGAGTGCAGCCATCGAACACCATCTGAACGGTTAGTTTGTCCCTTTCCTCATACGAATGTTACCGGATGATATATGGTATCTATTCATTTTGGTTCTTTGGTGTCCTCGTTAGTCTGTTTTGCGTCAGGTATGGCGATCGCGGCAGGTGTGACACGCCCCTTTCCGGCACCTGTAGTGCCGCCGTGGCCTTGGCCGCTAATGCGGGGTGGTTTATATACCCCCCAATTATTTAGTCTCTCTCTCTCTTCTGCCGAAGCGGGTGCTGCGTGTTGGCAGCTCCGCCGAGCCATCGTATCCCGACGTCTGTGCAGTGTTCCGCAGGTATGTAGCGCAGTCTCATGACGTGACGAGGTAATAAGATGCTGCGCTGACAATCCTTTGTTGTAGGTTGGCGCGGTGGGCCGAGATGGTGGGTGTGCGTGTGTCCCCCCCTGTCCGGTTAGCTGCTGCTGCTGCCGCCGTAGCTGCTACCAGCTATCAGTGTTTGGAATAACGCTGTTTAAAATAACGGCGTTAGGTAACGCCGTTATTTTTTCAGTAACGGGGTAATCTAACTAATTACTGTTTCCGTCGTTACAACGCCGTTATCGTTACTGAACGTTAAATGCGGTGCGTTACTATGAATTGAATTTGTCGGTTGTCGGTTAAAAAAAAAAAAGTCAGGATCGTGTTCTGCTTGCGCGCCGCTCGTGCCATGGTCTCGGCAGCCTGTTGTCCGTGGAGAAACGTGCAAACGTGCCGCGAGCTGGAGCCGGAGTTGGGGCTGCTGCTGGTCTGAGCGGCGCGCGAGCGAGCCCGGTGTCCCGCAGTTCTGGTGTTGGACGGGAATCCGGTGCAGCTGTGGAGCGCGGATGGTGAAGACGGTGGTGATGATGATGATGATGATGATGAACGGCGCGGCGGCTCGTGGAGGCACCGGGGTCTCGCCGTCATTATGTCTACTGCTGTGCGCTCTGACCCTGTTTTGTGATATATGACAGACAGCGTCTCCCACTGTATAATTTCTCCTCAAGTTTTAATTATTCCCGCATGCGAGGTGCGGAGAATGCGATCTCAATTATTATACACAAGAATACACGCTACGCGACTATAGGAGTAGACTACAAGACTACAGTTTGCCATCTCATTACAAGAAAAATCCAAATTCTTTGACATAAAGCAACTTTTTTTTTTACAGTAACGCAAATAGTTACTTTCCCTGGTAACTAGTTACTTTTATTATAAAGTAATTCAGTTACTAACTCAGTTACTTTTTGGAACAAGTAGTGAGTAACTATAACTAATTACTTTTATAAAGTAACGTTCCCAACACTGCCAGCTATTAGCGCTGATGCGGGCTCGACGCAGGTAACCCGTGCTATGAGCTAAGTGCTATTTTTGTCTGCTAAGTGTGTTTAGGTGTTGTCACTAACTATTGCTTTGGTTTTTGAAGCTTGTCTGGCGTTGGGCTGCTGTGTGCCCTGTCTTGCCTCCAAACTCTTGCCTCTAATGCCTAGCGTCTCTTTTTACTAGCCTTGCTCTGTGTATTTAGCCTCTGTTTTATTAGCCTTGCTCTGTGTAGTTAGCCTCTGATTTATTAGCCTCGCTTTGTTTAATTGGTGTTGCTCTGTTTAGTTGTAACTAGTCGCGTAACCTGCGTAAGTATAACCAGTCGTGTTGCTCTGCGTACTTGGCTGTAACCAGTCGCGTTGCTCTGCGTACTTGGCTGTAACCAGTCGCGTTGCTCTGCGTACTTAGCGTAACCAGTCGCGCTGCTCTTGTCGCATAGACGCTATTTTGAAGCTACTGGAGTCCAATCTTGTCCGTGAGTTGTCAGTGGGGGGTAGAGGGAAAATATTGCAGCAGTGACAGTGAAGGACCTGCTAAATATATATATGTTGCATGGTTTATCTCGGTTTTCTCGTTTGAGTTTCCAGTTGATTTGTTTCTTTGTTTTTTTTAGTTTATTTAAGAGCAGTGACCGCTGCTGGAGCTAGCTGTTTATTGGCTCCCTTCCTCTTAGCTGGACCGCTACGGATGGGTGTAAGTTGAACACCATATTTTGTCTGACATTAAAGAAAAGAACTATATAAATGTTTTAGAGCTAACTTAATAAAAATTGTGCGATAAATAAAGATTAACTTATACATCATACGTGCCTGTATTCATTTGTGTGCGGACCTGTGTATGGGATGTTTTCGGGAAACCCTCTCTGAGATATTAAAGTTAAAGGAGTATACTCTTTAGGTGAAAGTCCTAAGGTGGCGTTGTCGGTGTTATATAGATTCTCTAGACCTGCTGCTCACAGTTAGACGGAGTCAAGTGCACGCTGCGGCGGCGAGGGGCCACACATAGTTTCACTTTTAGTTTCCACCAAGGCACCAAGATTGTTTTCAAACCATGGTGAACAGACATCTTGTTAAAGAAGACCAAGGCTTCATGATCACCATATGAGCCCTCCTTCGTCCACCATATAAGTGCCATCGGCATTGTCACCAGGAAGTACATTCCCATGGCGCTGCTGCACCAATGATTAACAGTCTGTCGCTCTCACTTTTGGATGCATGAGCAGACCAAAAATGTTCAATTCCCTTTCCAAAGCACTCTGCTGCTGGACACAATAAACTTCCATATGTTCTTCACCAGTCTCACTTCCTACATCCTCCCCTTCATCGTATTGTCTCTCCACCCTCTAGTCAGCCATCCTTCAGCTCAGCCTTCCTCCTGAGAAGTCAGTCAGTAGGAAAACTATCTCCTTGTACATTTCTAACTATTTCCGAGCTCCCCGTTGCACCAAGCACCACCCATGTTCCAGGCTACCAGGACACCACCACTGAGATCAGAAAAGAAAATTCACGGCAGCAGATTCGGACCCCCATCCAACGTCGATCGCTACATTTTCAGCAACAGTCTGCCTAAATCCCCAGCTTCTCCACCTGGTTCACGACAAGCCATCTTTAATAGTCACACTCTCCTTCCACGGTACCACTCGGCATGATGCATGATCCTTCCATACTTAGCTTAACCTTAGCTTAACTGTGTTTAATTAAATAACTCTGCCCTATGCAGTTATACAAAATAGACGACATTACAACCCAGTTTTGCGTGACACACGGATGCAACAGAGCTGTTTCTGATCCCACAGACATCCAGACCCCCCCCCCAAAAAAACCCTCTCCCTTTAATGACAGTCCTGTTCACAATCATTAGCAATCATGGCCAAGCAGACAGTCTGTCAATGCACAATAGATTCACAAACTTCCAGTAAATATGCCTCTGTCTGTCCACTGAAGCCCTGCAGCTCCTGAAAGCATATTTAAATTCAGAGCAGCCCTCCCAGCAAGCTTGATGTGATGGCTGAGCAAACGGAGCGACAATAAACAATTACTGTTTATTAACTTTATTGAAGGTGTCCTGGATGACAGCCGAGAAGACAGCGAGGAGATGGACAGTGTTTGCAGACTGCTGTTATTTAAAGAAACCTGTCATCTTCAACGTAGAGCTATTCCTCAGAGATTTTGATATACAATTATAAAGAAGAGTGGAGTTTCTTTTCTTTTTTTTGGCAAATTCAGCACTGTGCATTTATGGTTGTCTGAGGTCTGTCTCCTGTCTGCAGGTTTGTACAAAGGAAATGTCCCTTGAGAGGACGAAATAAAAATTGCATGTCATTGTAAGAGGCATGCGCAGCGAAACCATCTGTGACTAAAACGGAGAGCCCTGAAAGTGGCAAAACAAAGTCATTTCTGTGACATGTACTCCACATTCACTTGCTTCCGTAGGATTTCTATTAGGCGTGGGACGATATGAAAATCTCACGTCACAATCGTCCTGGCCAAAATAACCACAATTCCGCTATTATCCTGATGGTCATCAAAGTAGGCCTATGCTTAAACTGCACTTAAACATAATGGAACCACTTTACCTTCCTTCATGTTAAGAAGTTACATTACATACTTTTCAGTGAAGAAATCTTAAATACGGCAATCATAACTCATAAGCAAAGGACAAATGAACAGTAAAAAAAGCACCAGTCTGTGAGTCTGTTCTTATTTCCTTTATTTATAAAAGAAAAACCTTCTCTACCATGAGAGCCAGATTGGCATGCGTTTTATGTCAGTCGCATGAGGATATTCACCATTATCCTGAAAATGGAAATTCAGCATCAATTTAATGCGAGTGTAAATGTAACAGCGCAATAGTCTGTTAATTTCAATAAAGTTCTTTAAGTTTGTAAATTCCCAGCCACACCAACACAGGCAGAATGACACATGAATTCTTATAAAAATATATATTTTATTGCTCTTCTAAAAACCAGCTCATCAAGACATTTACTCCTTTAAAGGAGTCATCACCTGGTTTTATACGTATCCAGCCCCCCTTGGATCGCTTTGGATCAATTCGTAAAACTTATTAGAAAAAAAAAAAAAAATTTTAATCAAACATTGAGCTTGTTCTGACCCTTTTTCGTACCGCGATTTTATCACGCGAGATTACGCGCGAGGTTTTGACTGGTCCGGATGTGCATTGTATAATATGTAATGAGGCGCGCGTTGATTCGCCGCAGGAAGGACAGAGCCGGGGGGGCTTGCCTGCATGCAGACTCCAAAACATAATGGCGGCGCTTCGGCGATTTCAGGTAGCGGACGGGGCGGGGTTGGTTGGTGAAAGAGGGGTGGGCTTATGCAAGTAGCCGCCACGGTGACGTCACCGAAGGCGCAGAATCAAAATCTCGTGCTTTAGGAATGCACACCCTTGTGTGCTATTCCTGTTCGGAAAAAGAGCAGAAGCGAAAAAACGGCGCCACTTTCAAACTCCAGCCTTTCAGGCAAGTTTCAACTGAGGTCAAACACAGATATGCATGTTTTAACAAGAGAAATTGCGATTTCCAGGTGATGACTCCTTTAAAATGACAGAATTATATAAAAATCAAGGTATTTTCGGTTGTCCAATGCTCTATAACAGTGGGGAAATACTCAGTCCATTCCAGTCTCCTTTTTGAGCCTCCAACGGGTGTGCGCTCCGGGGCTTACGAGTAGCCTCTGCTCCAGTCCGAAAGTCCAGCGCCGAAGATTCCGTGGGGCCGATTCGCCGGAGTAGCGCTTGCTCCAACCCGGAAGGCCAGCGCCGGGGATTCCGAGGGGCCGCTTCGCAGCTACCCAAAAACAGACAGGAGGGAGAATCAGTGTGTGCCTTTGCAGCACGGGGGATTTAAACACACTAACTATTTAGCGTAACAAACTTTCCTTTAGGAAAATGTTATGCAGGCCCATCAACAAATACGCCCTCATCACTCCGTCCTCTGGACCCAGTACTTCTCTCTTGTTGAGTGTTGCGAGCGTTGACACTGCAAGTCCGGGAGACGACTTTACCGGGACACAGGAGATCCAGCCAGCAGAAACACCGGGGAATAGAGGTGACGATCCAGTCCGCGACCGCGTGCGGCACGTTCGTTCCAAGCAGAGAGAGCCCCTCCAGTCAGATCTAGCCTCCTTTTATAGGAGAATCTGATCAATGGCCAATCAGATGCTGATTGTAAGAGGGTTCAACAGGTGTGTCAATTAGTTCCATGACGTCCGTGTTCATGCAGTTCATGGAGAAGTAAACAATATAAAAAGTCCAAAACAATAGTCCACAGCAACAAATGAAATCACAGCAAACAATGAAATCACAGCAAACAATAATAAATGCAGAAAATAAAGTTAACCTTCAACCACACTGCTCACACTAATCATTTTCATTATATGACATATATTTGTGTTCCGTCATAAAATCCTACATCAGCCCATCGCCATTTTCAATGAAATGGCATCAAGTGACATTGCTTGTTATTTCATACCAACTTCAAACAACTGAATATCTCCTTTAACTCCTATATGCCCATAGAGTTTCCTCAGATCAAGCTCTTAAATGCTATAGATTAAATAAAGATCACACAACGGGGGAAAAACATCTATTTTCAATGAGCTTTGTTCCGGCCTCTGCACAATGCCGGTATAGAAGCTCTGAAATCATTTCCACAGACACACACACACACACACACACACACACGATTATACAACCCCACATTTCCTGACAGCTGTAGCAAATATATCAATATACATATATATATATATATATAAAATGTTCCACTTTTTTTCCAGGACTTTTTCGTGAATTAATTTCAAAACCCCGGGCATCATCAGCACAACAGACACTCCATACAGGGCTTGTTTGATCGTGGTCTCGGTCTTCATAGCATGTTTATAGACTCATACTGCATCTGTCTTCATGTTGATAATTGCTGGGGTTCATTAACATTTGGCAGTGCTGTAGCTGCAGCTCGGGAGGGCTGCCTTTGATGGATGTATCCCCCATTAATTGATGTGATGGGATTTAGCGCGGGAGGGAATCTGCCCCCCGGGCTCCATGGGTCAAAAATTGAACTTCATTTTTCAGGAGGAAAACCTAATAGCGCTGGCAAATGATCTTTGGACTTTTTATATCCCCACATTTTTAATTAAATTGGATGCTGCTACCAGCGTTGCTAACCTGCTTTAAATAACTCTTCAAAAGAGTGAATGTAAGCTTCATGAGGGATGATGGCTGTGTAGACGGAGATTCAATGTGTCAGACCACAGTTCAGATATGTGACCTTCATAAATATTCATCGTTCTTCAGCACAAGGGACGGCATAGAATCTTAGCAGACTATTCAGTTATAGATTCACTGAGAAAAGATTGGGAAATAAATACTGTAACTCCCATACATACTGATGAACTGAACAGAGAACTGATCAAAGAACACCAGTTGTATGACAATCAATATTTTATCTGCCTAATTGCCCTTTGATCAGATGCTCTCTTTAGGAGGCAAACAGCAAAAATAGCAATACCACTGCAAGTTGAAAGATTACAAATGGAGATAGTGTTTATTTTTCTAATGAAAAGACCACAACCAACAAATGAATGTATCTAACAATAAGTATTACATCCTCTGTGCCATCCAAGAAACACATCAATGAGCTACACTGGATGACACGTTCCTTTATTACCATGAACATGAACATGAATGCATGTCATGACTCCTCGAAACCAAAGTAAAACTCATGTTTCTTGCTTGGAACCGTTAGGTTATCCTGCTCTGCTTTAAGACCAACAGCCGTTGTCATGGTTAGAATGATCAAAGGCTGCCATCTAGGTCTGGTTTGTTTAACAAACTAGAGCAAACCATAGCCTTTCAATTGTGCATTGTCTACAGAGTGGAATGGAAAAATAACACTTTAGATGACTAACCTCGAACAACATTTTGTTGAAAATGCCATGCCTATATTCCTGGATTTATTAATGTAAGGCAGTCCTCAATTATTTGACCAAAAACCTTGATTAACCACATTCTGTGATATGATATTTCAAAGCACTCCGAGAACAAATATTACTAAAACCACGACACCAAATTAAACATTAGAGACATCACTGACCATCCGTGTAACAGTTCAGCCACAATTTAGCATATTGGCCAAACCGTCCGGACGTATACTAGGTTTCTGTCACGTCTCGTTTCTTGCACCAGAAACCACCACAAAATGAAAATGTGGTTTCATTGTCATAATGTTCTCTCAAGAAGAACAACAGCATGAGTCGTTTCAGCGAATGTCCCAAAACAACATCTGTTTATGTTCAAGAAATAAAGAGTGTGCAAATGTATTTTGTCGTTGCATTTGGAGGACTTGTTGTTTTCTGGTCCTACATTTAAAGCAAAGTGATGAATTGACTTTTATCCTTCATCCACTGATCACTGTGTCTGTCCTTTCCCATCTACTCCATTAGAAAAACAAACAATTACAACATGTCTTCATTTGGCTGCCATTATGTCTTATTTACTGTAGTGGATTTACTAGAATTTCAACTCACATTCTATTATTTTTGATAAACTATCAAAACTAATGTATTACATTGTGTCCCTGCAAGATCCAATACTCTTGGCTTGCTCATTTAAAAGAGTCTAATTTCCTTGACTATGCAATATCTTGCAACTGCAATGTGGCTCCCAACACAAATTCTTTGTGCAATTAACAGCTGATAAGAGATAATTAAGGTTGCCATTGTTTGCGAGACATTCCAGAAAATTAGCCTGGGCTGCAAAGAAATATCAATGTCTCTATATTTATCTGGAACCAAGAGTTGATGATTACATCTTTTTGTTAGATGCAAAAACAAATTAATATTCAGATATAAAATGTGTTTATGTTTAGCCCTTTGCATTGCCCCCCCCCCCCCCCCCCCAAACAAAACAAACAAACCGTGGCTTCCAATTTACAGGGCTCTTATAGGATCAGAAGGCTTGAAGTGGTGCACCATTTGTTCTCACATTTGTTCACGTTGAATATTTAATTTGGAAACACTTTTCTGTGTTTTGGGACAGAGGTCGGATGAACAAGAGCAATAAAGCTGATATCACAGGTGACAGTATATTTCAGGAAGCACACAGGACTCCTAATTTACATTTAACAAATCAACAAAAGGAACTCATGAGAAATGTTTGCTTCACAGCAGATTCATAATCCTTCTGTGCACCAACAATTCCCCCAACTTCCCCATCGGAGCCAAGCAAAACTGCACCAAAAAAAAAAATACACAGAAGCACTTTATCTCTTTGAAAAGCAGATTAACCATCCTTCCTCATTGGCCTCAGCTAAACACATCTGAGCATGCATGAGATCCCATCTGTTCATTTACATTTACATTTACAATAGTCTTTCCATATAAGTTATACAAGGCTCACCCCTGTAAACTATCCAAATACTGGTAACTTATTAGCTTTGCTAAGATTGCGTAGCAACAAAGGTTTGCATTATGATTCAGTCAACATGCCTACAGGCAGACTGTCTCTGGATATTCTCCCTCCACTGCTACAACACTGCAAGTTGTTTACTCTTTCAAGGAGGAATAATGTATTGATCTGCAGCAAATGCAACATCATTTGAAGTTAATGAGAAAATAAACTGCTCTCAAAAGGACAAGGGCAGTTCCCCATATCCCATGATGCACAATGTCAGTGGAAATTTCCAGAAAATATTCTGACTGTTGTGGTTTTCAACAGACTCAGATTAACTAATAGGGTGTGCAACTCTGGCCAATGCTTACCTGATACATACTCCGCAAGAACAGAGAAATTTGTTATCTCTTCCAGGACTGCGAGAAAAGAACAACATAAGTGGGCGTGTGTAGCCCCCAAAATTCCTTACTCATAAAATAAATAATGAATAATTAATTTGTTAAAAAGGTTCATATTTGGTTGAGACTGTTATTAAAATGTATTAAAAATGTAAAAGGAATATTTCATGAAGGTTAATAGTTTGATAAAAGAGTAAGGTGTAAATAAATAAGATTAAAATGACACAAATGCACATGGTTGAATATTTTATTTTATTTTGAAGGAACTTATGGGGAGAGAGGAAGTACTGATTGAGAAGAAGTGTGATCCTGGTCATTTATTGGTTAAGGTGTGATTGACAGGTGTAGACTGGAAGAGCGCGAGTGGGAGAGTGGGTGTTTCTGAAAGAGACTTGACCGAAAAAAAGAGAGGGACGAGAACGTAAACGGAGGCAACGGAGACGCATGGCCGCGAGTGTGAAGTCCTACAAAGATAATAGTTAAGTGTGTGGGTTTCCGTGTCTAAGAGACTGTCTGCTCGATAGTCGGCACCCAGACATAGGAGTACTGTTTAGTGTATAGCTTGAGAAGTTTCAGCTCGGAACTCTTGCAGAAGCTGCACTGTTGTTAGCTTAGCCCAGCTACTGAGCTAAATCGGACTGTGTTGCTATCAAAGCGAACAGACTTAACCGTGAGGAGCTAAACCAGCTTCTGACCTTGGCTGTGCCTTGTGGTCTCAGCGGGAGGATTCGGCTCGGCCGCTGCCAGTGTGTGTGACTCGTCGTCGGACATCGTCCCGGGCTGCCAGGGAGTCTCCATCGTCTTCTCACCGGTCTACCTCCATTCTACCCACCGTGTCGCCAGCTGGACTCGGACCGGGTAAATAGCTTTTCTTTGGATTGGAGGTAACACTTTTCCTTAACTGTTCCTGGATCGTTGGAAACAAAGGTGGATTTCCTCGCACTCAAAAGTCACCATATCAGGCCTGCAACAGGGTTATTTTATTTTGCCTGCTGTGTGTATGTGTGTGTGTGAGTGTGGGCCCACTCAGTCGTGTTTGAGTTTATTATTGAAAGTAACGGGGGGACTCCCGAGGCAGCTGATGGGTACCGGCAGGCCAAGCGTGCTGCAGCACGGGCGGTCGCTGAAGCAAAAGTTCGGGTCTGGGAAGAGTTCGGGGAGGCCATGGAGGAGGACTATCGGTCGGCCTCGAGGAAATTCTGGCAAACCATCCGGCGCCTTAGGAAGGGGAAGCAGCCCTCCACCAACATTGTTTACGGTGGAGGTGGGGAGCTGCTGACTTCGACTGGGGATATCGTCGGGCGGTGGAAGGAATACTTCGAGGATCTCCTCAACCCCACTGACACGTCTCCCATTGGGGAAGCAGAGGCTGGAGACTCAGAGGTTCATCCACCCATTACACGGGCTGAAGTCACCGAGGTAGTTAAGAAGCTCCCCGGTGGCAAGGCACCGGGGGTGGATGAGATCCACCCTGAGTACCTCAAGTCTCTGGATGTTGTGGGGCTGTCTTGGTTGACACGTCTCTGCAACTCTGCTGGAGAGGAGAATTAGGCCGATAGTCGAACCTCGGATTCAGGAGGAACAATGCGGTTTTCGTCCTGGCCGTGGAACACTGGACCAGCTCTATACCCTCCGCAGGGTGCTTGAGGGTTCATGGGAGTTTGCCCAACCAGTCCACATGTGTTTTGTGGACTTGGAGAAGGCATTCGACCGTGTCCCTCGTGGCATTCTGTGGGAGGTACTTCGGGAGTACGGGGTCGGGGGCCCTCTGCTAAGGGCTGTTCGGTCCCTGTATGACCGGAGCAGGAGCTTGGTTCGCATTGCCGGCAGTAAGTCAGACCTGTTCCAGGTGCATGTTGGACTCCGGCAGGGCTGCCCTTTGTCACCGGTCCTGTTCATTATTTTTATGGACAGGATTTCTAGGCGCAGCCGTGGGCCGGAGGGGATCTGGTTCGGGAGCCACTGGATTTCATCCCTGCTTTTTGCGGACGATGTGGTCTTGTTGGCTCCTTCGAGCCAGGACCTCCAGCATGTCCTGGGGCGGTTTGCAGCCGAGTGTGAAGCAGCCGGGATGAGGATTAGCACCTCCAAATCTGAGGCCATGGTTCTCGACCGGAAAAAGGTGGCTTGCTCCCTCCAGGTCGGGGGGGAGTTCCTGCCTCAAGTGGAGGAGTTTAAGTATCTTGGGGTCTTGTTCACGAGTGAGGGAAGGATGGAACGCGAGATTGACAGGCGGATCGGTGCAGCGGCTGCAGTAATGCGGTCGCTGTATCGGTCCGTCGTGGTAAAGAGAGAGCTAAGCCGAAAGGCGAAGCTCTCGGTTTACCGGTCAATCTACGTTCCTACCCTCACCTATGGTCATGAACTTTGGGTCATGACCGAAAGAATAAGATCCCGGATACAAGCGGCCGAAATGAGCTTCCTCCGCAGGGTGGCGGGACGCTCCCTTAGAGATAGGGTGAGGAGCTCCGTCACACGGGGGGAGCTCGGAGTAGAGCCGCTGCTCCTCCACATCGAGAGGAGCCAGTTGAGGTGGCTCGGGCATCTGCATCGGATGCCCCCTGGACGCCTCCCTCGGGAGGTGTTCCAGGCATGCCCCACCAGGAGGAGACCCCGAGGAAGACCCAGGACACGCTGGAGTGACTATGTCACCCGGCTGGCCTGGGAACGCCTTGGGGTCCTCCCGGAGGAGCTAGGGGAAGTGTCCGGGGAGAGGGAAGTCTGGGCGTCCCTGCTCAGGCAGCTGCCCCCGCGACCCGGTACTGGATAAGCGGAAGAAAATGGATGGATGGAATGGATTGAAAGTAACTAAAAGAGTTTGAATGTAATAATTGGTGTAACTTGCAGGTATTTTTGTAACTTAAAAGGGGTATTCCATAACTTTAAGAGTTTATTATTGAGAGCAATTTAAAGGAGTATTCTATAAGTTTCAGGGAACTTAAAAGTGGTCTATTCAATTGAAAAGGTACTTTCTGGTAAATTTGCTTAATTTTGTAACTGACAGTGAATCAGATCCTTTCACAATCTATTTGAAACATAATTTTAGTTAAAGTATAATTTTAAAGTGTATTGCTGTTTTGTTTGAATACATTTAAAATGTGAAGTAAATCATTGATTCGTTTATTTTTCTAAAAAGGAGTCTTGTGCTATTTCTTATGACAGAGTAAAAAGGTGAATTCATCTAGGTGTACCAGTTGAGTGTGAATTAAAAAACGGAATCCAAATTACCTTTAAATAATTACTTGTAAGTCAGGGTTAAAATTCGAATAGATGAACCCAGAAGCCTGCCCTTAGTAAAAGGTCTATTGAGGGAGTGCTACACGTGGTTAATGCAGAAAAGCAGAAATACTTTTATTGTTGTTATTGCTTTCTGATTCCCACAATGTTTAACGTGCGTGATGTGTGCTGCTGTGGGCGGGCCCTTTGAGCTCTTCCCAGGAGTTCTGCACTTGAATTTCTCATGAAGTATGAAATGCCCTTGCCAGAACAGACTTTGTTCTTGTTCTTGCCACCTCAAGAAAATTAAGAAAATGTATGTCCTTGAGTATGTATCATGCTTAAGAGTAATAGATGTTTGTTTTACAGGCCCTAAGTTGTGAAATAATACAAACTTAAAATAATACATTTTGTAAAATATAAACCAGAAATTACTTTAAGCTTGTTAAAGTTAATACAAGTAGTCCTCCTGCCAAAAGCCCTCCTGCTAAAAGTTAAAACTAGGGATACTAACTCTGGTGCAGTAACGGTGCAGTGTGTTTGACAAAAAGAATGTCCTGCTGTGGCTGCTGCTGTTGGAGCAACTCTGTACCAGAGAGAGCACATTATGATTCATTTTATTTTATCTTGCAGTGTAGTTTTTCATACAGTCAGTTTTCATGCGTCATCGTCAGCAGCCACCAACATTTATTTATTTATTTCTGTAATGATTGGTTGAAACTTTGGGTCTCTCTATATTGAGACTGCTTGCCGAAGCAAACTAACAATGTCTTCATGATGCTTTATTGATCTTACAATTTCAGCATAGGCACAGCAGCTTTTCACATTTCTTACACAGGGAAATGCAAGGTGTTTACATACTAGTTTTCAAATTACTGTACACATTCATTTGTGCAGATTTAGAAGTAGTGAAAACTTTGCATAGGATATTTTTCTAAAAAATGCCATGCAGCATAGGCCACTTCAGCACTCAGCTTTAGCACACTGGTCACCTACTCTAACAGATGAGCAACCTACACCCTCTTTGTTATTGTTCTTAGTCCCATTTTTAACAATAAGACTAAACTATGTTTAAATTGAACATACCGGTTACATCTGGCATATGCCATATTTTGCCAGAAGGGGGAATGTGCTTAATAGAGAACTGTGAGACAGGATTGTACCCAATGCAAGACGGCATCTGGTGCTGGGCATCCACTGGATTTCCTGCTGCCCCTAATAGTCTTTGCGCAACCCACAGTCATGGGGGCTTGGTACAGATGGCCGGCTTTGAAGAAACCATCTCCAGATTGCAGCTCATAGTTAGCAAAGTTGAAATGAATAGACAATCCTCACATGGTGGACGCTGGCTGGAGACACCAAAACAAGGGGCAGTAGCCGGGAGTGCCTTTGCCTTTCAAACAAATCTGACACACTGATGTCCACCAGAAATGGATCTTGGGGCTGGTCAAGTTAGTCACAGGGGGAAACTTCTTGTGCTAAAATTTCAATAGAATGCCCTGTAGCATCCAGCCACACACAAACAATGCTGGAACAGGCCAATTGATCATACCAAACTTTAATTTTGGTTTGAGTCCTCTTCAAGTTATCACCAGTGACCTCACAGGCCAGTCACAATCTGTAATCAAATGCAGACACATGCTCCAACAGATTTGTCTGAGAGCTAGACTTTTCTTCCAAGAGTTTCTCTTTCAGCAGAGCCATGGGCAACCAAACTCTGTCTGAAAACAAGTTCATTAGTGCTAAAACCAAAGGACTCCTGCACAACCTCACATGCTGCAAACAAAACCAAAGGAACACCCTCATCCCACTCTCTATTGACTCTCAGTAGGCTCTCAGTATTGATTTCATGGTGGCATGAAATCACTCTAAAGCCACTTGACTCTCTGGATCATACGCATTGGAGAGACAGTGAGTGGTCCCTAGCTGCCAAGTCACCTGTTGGAATACTTTTAGACATGAAGTCCGAGCCTTGAATCGATAGGAATCTCGGAACGACAAACACTATTTGAGTGGTGATCGGCTGAGCTTGGCTCGGGGCGTGCACGGCTCGCACCGCTCAGCGCACCACTCGGCGCACCGCTCGGCGCACAGCTCGGCACACAGCTCGCCACACGGCTCGGGGCAAGGCTCGCACTGCTCGCCACACAGCTTGGCTCGCACAACCGCAAGCGCAGGAGCGACTCTCATGGGGGCCGGCAGCAGGGGGAGTGGACGCCATTTTTGTTATAAAAAGGACCAGTCCAGTTCCACTCACACACCGAGTCTGAAGTGAGGTCCCACCACTGATCTGTAATAGGCCCGTACGTCAGTGAGCCCCGTCCCCTATAGCAATTTGTGTCTCATTTGTTGTTATTATTAATGAATTATTATTTCAAGGTTCTTTATCACAGATGAGATGCAACGTAAAACATAACAAAAACATGATATTGGCATTATAGATCGGCCATCGGCCGCCCTGCTCTCTAAATCTGCATCGGCTAATTGAAAAACCCATATCGGTCGACCACTAGTTTCAGCTCTTCTGGATGCCATTTTGTTACCGAAAGCCGCTTCGGTTGTGAAATGTGAAGCTCACACATGTTCTTCTGATCCTGTCTCTGTAGGAAATGCAGCTGCAGATGCAGCAGCTAAGGCAGCAGCTTCATCCGGCTCCTTTTCCCCCTCTTACTCAACTACTCTCTACTGATCTCAGTCCATATGCTGATCTTCCCACACTTTAGTTTCTCGCCAATGCACAGGAGCGCTCCCAGTGGACACGCTCTGCTGCTACCTTTGAAGGCAGAGTTTGGACAGGCCCTGAAAGCAAGCCTCATTTGCCACGAGCTCTCTTCCATACCTATGCCAAGTTATCGCATTGAAGAGACCACGTGGGCAAAGCAGGGCTTTGCTGCTTTTTTTGTAGAATGTGTCATTCATTGCCTCTGGAGCAATAAAGGTGCCACAACAAGGTCACCCTCCACCAGATACAATTTTTAACATTTAATGAAGGATTTTATTGAGTTAACCCCATCTGCAGCAAATAAATACTGTCTGGTAATAGTGTGTATGCTCAGCAAAAGGGTTGAGGTCTTTGCTATTTCCAAACACGATGCAGGAACGATGGCAAAGATTCTCCTGGGGGAAATCATTCCATGCTGGGGAATACCAAGATTTATCAGCAGTGATAATGGTCCAGGGATAACATACCACACCCTCAACAAAATTTCCCAATACATGGATTTTGACATTATACATCATTGTTCTTATCACCCACAATCCGTAGGTGCTGTCGAGAGAGAAAATGGGACAATAAAAGCCAAATTAGCCAAGTGTTGTGAAGACACAGGTTTGTCGTGTGTCAAAGCACTTCCACTGGTGTTTTTCCACATGTGCATGTGAATTAGAAACAAACACGGCCTCAGCACCTTTGAGATAGTGTTTGGAGGACCCCCATGCACTGGGGTCCAACTGGCCATTACGAAGATAGCATGCTGAGATATTATACTAATCTGTCAGCTTCACAGCTTCATGCACAGGTGAAAGCTGCACTTCCATCACCAGTTACTGCATTCCAGCATCACCTGAAGCCAGGAGACTGGGTGCGCATCAAAGATCACAGGAGAAAACACTGGAAGCAAAGACATTACACGGGTCCCTTCCAAGTTCTCCTGACCACTGAGATGGCAGTGAAGGTGGATGGGAGGGTAACTTGGATTCATGCTAGTCACTACAAAAACAACAGTCCGGAGGGAGGAGAAGACCCCGTCCCTGGTTGCAACTAAGAGGCAAGCGTGAAATAGCACCTTCCTCCACCATTAGCATGCCAGGCTCCGATAAGTGACAGCCATGCTGAAGGCCTGTGTCACCAATGACAGTGAGTTTTCAATCACATCATCAGAACCTAACACCCAGGTGCAAGGGGAGGAGTGCAGATTGGGTTCTGCCCTCACTCAGAGCTTTAATACACGTCAAAAGTGTGACAGTTGTGGTGAAGTAGGAGAGATTCTCTGTCCAACAATGAATAGACCGCCGCATGTTATTCTCTTTAGTTAACAGCAGAAATACCTAAAGCCAGTCAAGACCACTTTTGAAGCAAAGCTAAGAATAATTTCTGCTTCAAAATACAGTATAGATTTATTATTATGTAATACATGATAATTGTGACATCCTGTTTAAATCCTGTGCTTCTACGACCCAGAAGTGCAGAAGTTATTGACAGATGCTATTTGAGTAGTCACCCATGGTCGAGCTCACGAAGAAGACAGCTCATCAACTGAGATGGATTTTGGCAAGACGACGCCCGCTACGAAGCTACCGCAGATCGCCGCTAACGGGTCCGAACTAACCCTGGGGCCCCGGCACAGAGAATCCCTTCATGTCTATGTTACCGACGAAAGAACGACCGTTTGGAGTTTCGAT